>NC_089314.1:25045219-25401469 GCF_036669915.1 Pocillopora verrucosa | reverse complement strand
GCATCGCTCCAAGTCAATTTTTCCTCTAGCAGGTAAGGGAATATTCCTTGTTAGGAGCTTTATATTGTCCTTTGTGTCATGGATTAAAGAAACAAAAGAAAAACAACAACAACAAAAAAAATCGGAATCCGTGCACCGATGCTCGATCACTGAGCTACTGAGAACTCTATGGTGAGTTAGGCCATTTCAAGGTTCACGTGTGACACACGTTCTATTTCATGCGACCCTCGCCTGTCCAGCCTTGAATAGTTTTCCGACTTTATTCGGATTCCGCGGCCAAGAATCGTAAATCGTATTGTGTAGCCTATGAGTGACCAAGACAGAATTTCTAATCACAATATAGAATAGAGAAAAATATAGATTATGAGATTTAAGATCAAACTCTCCGAACTAACGTCACAAGATATGTATGGGAGTCGAAAAGGAGAATTACTAATGAGATCTTGGAAGTCAATTATAGGAACATGCCAACAGTAAAGTGGAGAATAGAGAAAAATGACTTAATTACCAAGACAGAGAAGTAAAACATAAATACGTAGCATCATTGGGCAGAATGATTCATTCTCTGGAACTTTTTTATTTATTTATTTTTTCAGGTTGGCGCGTGTTGTGGTGGAGCTGTCGTTACACAACTGTTGTTCAACAACCGTCGACGTGTTTGTGGAGCTAGTCCCAAGGTTTGTTCAGTTCGATTTACTTACAATGAATTATTTGAATCTCTTATGTTTTTCCTGATTTTTCCGTTTAACAATTGGGCAGAAAAATTGCTGATACTCCTAATCGCTTTATGATATTACAACGTTCATAAGCTTCGCTATGATAGGCATGTTCTTTTTGTCGTCTGACTCTATGTTTACATCATCCCTCCACAAAAATTCTGTTTCATTTTTCTCCTCGCAGTGTCGGAAACTCCTCATCAGTGTCAGAAGGTGAATCGAGCAATTCCACAAACAATACCGTTTCCTTCGACAAGGATACAGAATCTACGTCATCTCCTAGCTCATTCACTTGGGTTGGACAGACATCGAGAAGATTTCAATTAGACCCGAACGGAACTTCGATGTTAAAATTCAACGCCCTGGTGTCGCTTCCCGGCGTCTATAACATGAACAATTTGCGCGTTCTTGCGAGAATTTCAGATGAACACGAACCTGGGGGTGTCTTAATTCTCCAGAAACCGTGTCCGCCAAGCTTTACAGTCGTGGAAAACATTTTTAGCAATCCTAAGGACAAAAGTTGACTTCGGAAACTTGTCTTTGAAATTCAGTATTACTTTAGGAAAAATTCAGTATACCCCGAGTGGCCAGAATTTTCGGGGCAATGTGTTGAGGTAGAAAAGTGTAACAGTGTAACTGTAAATAGCTTGTAGGACAGGAGAAACAGGAAGACATTAATCGATCAAAGAAACAATAGATAGGTATCAATTCGTATGAATCCAGGTTCGGAATGCAGATCTGAATTATTATTCCGTGTTTCTTCATAGTTTTGATGAGATGATACAATACCGCGAAAATTATATTTTTTAAAAAACGGTAATAGTTAACGGCAACTCAGTGGGAACATTTACTACATGCAAAGTTCTTCGAGCCATAATGAACCTTACATAAAGTTATTAACAAGGATGCTGCATATTTGACGGTCTCTCGTTCAGAAGCCTGGGTACAAAAACTGCGGTTTGCATGACAATGATTGCCTCGAAATGTTAGGTATGTTCGCCGCTACTATTTTGATAGGGATGGCAACACTCGGAACTGATCACGAATTTTACAAAGATCCGTAAGTGATAATGCCTTATTCACTGGACTGTTGTTATGTCACGTTGTGACAGATCGTCAAGGGAGTAGGAGCATATTGTGTAATGAACGCATTTACTTTGCTGCATAGCAAATTTCGAGGGACGCGATGTGAGTTTGAAACTTTCACCGTCAGTTTTTAATCGTCACTTATGTTTGTCTCTACGTTTGTCTGGCTTTCTACTCTCATTCTTGTGGTACTTCCATTTTTATCAAGGCGAGTGTTATTTGGCCAACGACACCTGCTTTGCTTGTCAGTACAACTGCCTTACCTTTCTCCACCATAGATTACGGCAAATATAGGGTAATTAAATCAACATTTTAAAGGAAAGAGATCAAGTGAATCGAAAAAGCCTCAAATGGACCACAGAATTTTACCTTGTGTATGACTTATTTTTACCTCAGAGTTACACACTTTTAAGAGACGTGTGCAGTTTTGTTTTTCTTTTTTGATTTTGATATGAACGATCGCTCCGAAGAAACATTTTTGGTTGTGAGTTTCTTTTATATGTTTGAAGTCATGTGTATTAAGTCGAAAGATACGAATTTTATTTACTATTATTCAGCGCTTTAAATGGGCACCAATCTTCAAATTCTGTCAGCTCTTCCTCGAAATATTGACTTTTTATTTTCTAACCACGTTAAAATCCAAGGACGAAAAAAAGAAATAGTCGGGAGATATTCTTGAAACATTTGCACAAATGAAGAAAATTATTTTACTTCGTCTCTAACTCTTTGAAAAGCTGTTTGGAACAGATTTAAAACTAGTGTGAGAATTGGACACATTGACGTCCAATCTGAAATGGATCCCGCTGGTTTTAATATCAATTGTAAGTTTCAAACCGTAAATGCAGTTGTCTTTTTGTGAACAATGTATCCACACTGTCTTAACTTTAAAACTAGTGCTGATGACATCACTATAATGGAGAAAACGCATTCTTGCTGGTGACTTTGCTTGGTTAGGATCTCATCGACAAACCTAGCACTGCCTTTTGCATGCATGCATAAATATGATATCAAGATCGTACAAATTTGTTAAATGGTTGTCTAATGGTTCTTTATTGGTTCCACTTGAGTTTGACTGGAAATTTTGTTAGGTGGAAAAATTGATAACAATAAACTTATAGGAACAAAGAAACATGCCTGTGTTACTGGAATGGTTAGGGGCTTACCAGTTAGCATGGCCAAAAGAATAAACTTCAAACATTTCCTCCTTTACACTCGCTTGTGTCTTAGTAGGAAACACCTTTAGCAGGAGATTGCCTTGTGAGTGAGAAAGAACCAAGACGAGAAAAGTCGTCTTCAATTGTGTTTAAAATTTTTGGTTGTTAATTACGTCGATCCCACTACAGTAACTCGGGAGATTTGTAGGAAGCAGAATGAAGAATAAGCATACTGATTTTAGGGTTAACTTACAGCATATATACGATAGTACGAGTTGTTAAAACTTATGATGGAAATTATTCTACATCAGTGTAACGCTAATCTGCACGAAATACTCATTTAGTTACGACACTCACTACTTACGTAATATACTTTGATTAGTCCAAAGAGATCTGTTGGTACAACTGGGTAATTTAACATTGTCAACTGAGTTGAAACAATGCAACTTGTTGGCATAACTGTTGCCGTTCAAGAATTAAGTTAAAGAAATTCCTAAATGTCACTGTCTCCTTGACCCTTATCCAGAAGAGAATCTGCGTACCTACCCCTCCCCTAACCCAATAACATTTAACTGATGACAAAAAAAAAAAAAGGGTTAATGTTGGATTAGGGGAGGGAGGGTGCGCAGATAGTGCGGTTAGCCAGATACTGGGGGGAAATCAGTTCAATTTTTTTCGTGAGAGACCGGTACACAACTGAAATCCTCCCCCCACGGGAGATAAATAACGACGTTCCCTTATAAGAGGGTCTCAGTCAGGTTAACTGTTAGCCGTAATACGGCAACAAACTTCAGCTGTTAGGCTCTAAATTGGACAAATTGTAACCGTCAGTCGTAAAAAAAAGTTTATTGTGAAGATTTCCTTTCAATCGTAACGGAGTGAAACCAGTGTTAGCTGTAAAATGGCCAAAACATGAACCGTTAGCCGTAAAAGCCATCACTCCGGCCATTAAGACTTTTTACCAAGCAAGCGTTTGATTGACATTGGTTGTGGCTTTCACATGACTTTAAACCGAAAATGGAAGACACATGATTGTCAGTAAAAAAATACGCCTCCGTTGTTTTCGTTGTATTTTTTGGTTATTAATGCTCAAGAAGTTAACTGTTTAAGAATGTTCTTGTATCTTATTTGACCCTTCCTTAAAGCAAAATAGTTTCCACGTGCACCGCGAACTTGAAGGTCAGTAGACAGACATTGTCCAGTGTTTAATTTGTTCTGTAGCATAATTTGATCTTCATCGTCCAATGTTTCCGCATGGTTTCATAGTCTGAAAGGCGTGCAATTTAAATTTTAAACTAATCCAGTCCACCATTTGAATTACATAAGCGACCTGATCGAAGATTTCGCGCTATAGGACTTTGGATCATAGAGTCGGGTACGAGAGAGGACACAAGTCTCATTAGGGGAAAAACCGGCGTACGAACGAACACCTGGAAGCGTGTGGAAAAGGGAAAACTCTCCCGATTTCCCGCTCTATCCTAACCATTTTGTGCGATACTCTAACTCCGTGTAACGTCTTCGAGGTATGTATTTTAAAAACAGCGACTGGATCTTCAGGGATCTATTATTATGATAATATACATATAAATATTTATATAAAAACAAGAAAAACAGCGTAATAAGAAATATAATGCATGTTCTTTAAATAGCTCTAGTAGTGGATGTTTATACAGGTAATGGAAAAATTTAACCGCTTTCCGAATACATGTAATAACAAAAATAACTGAATCCAAAACAGACAAGTCCATACAGTACAACTACTGCTCGCGTGAAAAATTATTATGTAGACTATCAAAACCACGTGACGGGCGCGAATGTCACGCGATGATATGTTAACGAAATGGTTGTGCAAAAGCGGTTTGCGAGTTATATCCAAATACCTGGTAAAACGGATGGAAGAGATAAACCACGTTACCTTAGAAAATCTGAAACAAAAATTTAACTTTCCAGATTAGTTTATCGTGTTTTTAAAGAACCGCGCCATGCTTATCACTAGCAGCTAATATCAAGCGGTTATTCTGTTTCAACGGCTTTAAAAAAATGCCTCATGCTGGCTGTATCGGTTTCATCTGATGCATGCACTGCTCAAAGTCTAACGTTAAGCTTTCACCTTTGTGATCCGCGGCAAAGGTTTAGTATTGGAAAACTACTGTAACAGCTGTAAATCGCCACCGAGCGTGGAGGCTGTAGACGTCAGTCCAAGAAAAAGGTAGAGTTGTTCGTCAGCCTGAATTCTGAATTAGCCTGCATGCAGGCTTTGCTTGGTAGTCTACAGCGTGGCGAACACGCGAGAACCGTGGTGATGAGCGTATCGATCTTGCGACCTCGCTACTGTGCCAAAGCCTCTAGTAGAGCTTGCAGCTAATCTTCAATTATATAAGACAAATTTTGACGTTTTGAGTTGTTTTAGGCCTCGTTAGAAACTGATGATAGTGTTAGGGAAGGGAAAGTGCATGGAAGTCAAAATTGGCGATTTCGATGTAGCAGAATTTATCTTGAGGCAATCTGAACAACCGTATTTATTCAGTGGAATTTTAATAGATTGAAAATAACTTATTCTTGGAAAAACCTCTGATTGTTTTGTTTCATAGATCCTTCTCTCCCGCTTTCCCTTCTACTCAAGCTTGGCTATCAGAAAATAGTAACACTTGCAGATTATTCAGCGCTTAACCCTTTAACTCCCAAGATTTCATTAGTAATTCTCCTTACTGTCTGCCAAACAATTTATGTGATGTTTGTTTGGAGAATTTGGAATTGGATCAGCCAACAATCTCCTAATTGATATTTTCCTTTATTCTCATTACTAGTCTGCTTGATATCATATTGATAGTGTAAGGAGAAATTCTCTCTCGATCACTAGTGGGACTTAAAGAGTTGAAGGGGTGTGAGATGAAGAAAAATGGTTCTTTTGCCACCAACAATGGAACTTTATTGAGAATTTTTCATCTTCTCCAGATTAACATACATACATACATAATACATAAAGGACTCTGAAAGCCATTGAATAATATTGTTTCTAGCCTCACAAAAGATACTTAAACTGACCCCCAAAGCAATATAGGTGAGGCAAATCTAATCTCTTCATTTTCCTGTGATGTAATTGGCGTACATTTTTGTTTTGGAAAACAAAATGAAAAAGGGAAAACGCGCTCTGCAAGTTTTTATTTTAAAAAAAAGCAAAAGAATGAAAGGTGAGAAGCAGAACATCCCATTGTCGATGAAATTTTATCAATTGCAAGGGAGGATGAGGTACCTCGCTCCTGTTATCTGTTAAATATTTCGTTTTAACGTAGCATGTGTTCAAATTGTACCTCAGCTTTTATTTACCTATGATATTTGATATGAAATTTATCCAATTTCTATAATTTTCAATATCGTTCATGAGGTTTGGAATCGTAATTTCAACTACTAGGATCTGTACTTGGCATCGAAGAACTGTTTTATGACTTGCGAGTCTACTAGGAATCTACAGGGAAAAATAGTTACACATTGTTTCGATTTGGTCATTTGTAAACCGCTTTAGAGTTTTCGTTGCTAGCCTCTTGGTTTCACATTCTCCGCTATTTGCATAAGTTTACTTAAGCTGGTATTTAAATTTTAGACAAGGGACGAAGCATGCCGGCCTCTGTGAATTCTGGCCCCTTGATGACCCTTCAAGGAATTCTGAAAGTTCTAGAAATTGTAAGTTTTACGATCAACGAAATACAATTATCAAAAATCCCTGTATGAAGGCTGTGCGCACTGGCAGGGGGGGGGGGAGGGGGGGAGGGGGGAGGGGGGGGAGTAAGCCGTACGGCCTTGTGATATATGAGCTGAAAGATAGAAAAAGGAGGAAAAAGACAATCCCACTTAGTGAATAATTACAGATACCAAAATTTATGAAAGATACAAGTTTATGAAATGCAATTCTTTTAATTCGTTTGAAAGGTTTATTTTTTTTAGAAAAAACATGCATAAAAAGACAAGTGGAATGTGAAGAAGATAGAAAATGAGAAAAAGTGAGAGGGACTGGACAGAGTAAGGTAGAAGAAAGGATGAGAACCAAATAAAGAAACTGAGGGACAAGTCATTATTTGTCACGGGAGGGGGGGAGTGGGAAAGGTATTGGGGGGCTTTGGGGGATCATACGGTATCGGGGAAACAAAGGAGGATAAGTAGTCGTTAACAACGTTTAGGGGAGGGGAGGGCGATTATTATGACTAGTGCTTATTTAAAAAAATGAGGATTACTGGCTCTCATATTTTTCATTTTATTTTTAAATGATATGAACAGGGTGTTAATTTGGAGGACGGTGAGGGATCACATGATTTTCAGGGGGGAAAGAGGGGATCAGTAGTCGTTAACAGAGTATAAAGCGGGAGATTGTAATGACTGATCACTATTTACAAAAATGAGGGTACTGGCTCACATATATTTCTATTTTAACTGATGTTAACAGGGTTCCATTTGCGTGGCGTTTTCTTGCCTGGCTGAATTTGACCAAAAATATGCGCTCTTTTGGCATGAGGAGTATCGATCGCGGTTTGACTTCTTCATGGCGGTGTTTGCTACAGGCTGGATCGTCGTCTTGTGCGTGTTTCTGACATTCATTTTTATATCGGAAGGGAATATAACAACTGGAAAGAACTGGGATATTCTGGTGAGTATATCAGTACCGTTGATGTGGATCGAAAGTGACTGAAATTTGTTTTGAGAAGTATCTAAATTTGATTGAGAAAAAGCCAGCAAGGAATGACCCTTTTTTGTTTTTACAGTAGAATCATGATAACTTGCGAGCGGCGACGGAGCGAAGGATCTGGCGAGAAAATTCCATACCCCCCACGGAATTCGCCTATGCTCGCTTGGCTCCCCCTGCTGGCTTTTCGCGGGCTTCGCTGTTTGTGCATCGGCGCTAATGAAACCTACTCGCAAGATAGAATCTCTATTTCTTAAATCCTGGTTTCCTTGAAACTCCAAATAATTTGACTAATTTCCCGCTCTTCTGATTTATCCTCCATGCAGCTCCTAGTGTTCTACATTGTGTTTGTGATGCTGTTTTTAATCTCCTCCTCTCTCATTGCGGACATTTTGAGGGACATGTACAGTGCCAATTGGCACAAAATTCCTCATCGCATGAGCTCCACCCACGTTCTGACTGTTTCTGTGGTAAGTGCATGCAAAAAATGCCAGTACTAGATAGGGGAAGGGGGTATTCTCGACATAAGTATGACCGCCGGGGGTGATCCCACCTCCTTGAAAAAATTGACTTGGGCAACTTAATTACCATAACCAACAATCGAACGTGGACCTTGTCATGAGGAAGTTAGCGCGCTGGCAGTTTAACCACCGTTTCTGTCTCTACTTCATTGATTTAAGATACTTAATTTGCCATATCTCAGCGTAGATGCTGTGGCAATCGTTTGAACCCAGTATCTTGCTCTGCAGCTCAGTCGCGATTAGACTGTTCTTGTTTAGTTAGTCTCTAAGTTGATCCGATTGCAACTCTGTTTAGACATACGAGAACATAAATATCTCATTTCATCAATGTTTGAAATTCATCCTATAATAGCTTTAGTTCCTACTTTTTCATTCATTATCTCTATTTCCTTTTTTTCTCCAGTGTTGTGGCTTTGTTTCGGCGGCTCTGTTTCTTATGGATTCCGCGATTCTGTATACGAAAATCAACGGCCGGCCTGACGATGAAACCTTGCCTGACCCTAACCCTAGATTTTACTTAGATTAGATTTAATTAAACCAGAGCAGTTAGTAGAACGTATATGCCATGTGATGCTCACATGCATCCTTTTTAAAGTGCATTGGAGGAAATGCAATGCCGGGGAAAGGTGTTGGCAGAAAAACTCCAACAAGTATCTTTTCAACAATACTCCTGCGCGTCATGATCCTGTTTCTACATCCTTAACCTTAATGGGCCATTTCCGAATCAACTTTTGCCTCTTTTTCAAAACGAGACCTGGTGCTCAACCATTCGTATGAAAAATGAGTTTAATTTACATCTGAATGAGAATCTTATAGTTATATAAAAACAGATCAGCACCAGGACTTGCTTTGAAAAGAGGCTAAGGGTAAGTCGGAAATTAGCTATTCTTTATGGTCAGACTCTCAATAAAAAAATATTTTGTGATCTTTTCTAAAACGACCCTGAATCTGCTATATAATGAACTTTTTTTTATATCCCAAATGAATCAAGAGGTCAACAGATTTCCCTGCGACTGTGATTATATGACAATCATGTATGTGAACAGCGGTTGAAGAAGTTAAATGAATATGATGGAGATCTTTGCCTTTTTTTCATTATAACTCAAGAAAGTTTATTACAGCGAATATCGTTGTCATATTCACATTTCCCTGTTTCATAATTTTCTTGATCCGACCCCTTCCTCAGAATAGCGCCAAATTTTCACTGCCAAATTAGTTTGTTGTCTCGTGATATCAGTGTGCCCATGGCATTTTTAATGGGCTACGTTAATCAATGGAATCATTATTAGTGTCAGTAGACGTTGCCTTAAGCTAAATGGAGATTATAAAAAAGAAAAGTTTGTCCTAAAAAACATGCTACTTCTATCTCAGCCTTAACGTGGAAAGTGTCTACAAGATCCTAAAAGTATTTACTAATTTTTGCGTGCTGCGACTCCAAAGGGAACCTTATCATTGGACAATTGACTTCAAAGATTCGACTATGAACGTCGCTATTTTTAGGGCAGTTCAAGAAACCTTGCCGCTTTTCTTGAAACCTGACTTATAAAAACGCAGGTGCTACTGAAGAGCCTCTTGAGGTGTTTAAGTCAACATTTTGCAGAAAGGAAAACCTTCACAAAGATTAAACAAACAATAAATTGGAATTAGTTTTGATGAATTAAATTTTTTTTTTAACAAAGGTATTGTCCCTCCTGGTTGAGATGTTCTGCTGTAAAAATGATAAAAAAAGATTTTGAAAAAGACGCAAGAATAAAAAGATATTCAATAAAAGTTACCACAGAGAAATTAAATTATGAGCAAATGGGACCATCTGACCCCAAAAGCGAATTTCAGTTTAAATAATTTAAGAAAGTAAAGCCTGAAAAAATAAATAAGGCTTAGAAAAGATTCGAATCCGTGCCCATCAAATTTTGCTTTGGCATTTTACGATGAAGCTTATATGGAAGAGGGACCAAACTTGTCGTATCTTGAAGGGGCGGGATCGAGTTCTGTCGATACTCCAATGCCTTTTTTCGGACTTAAATATCGGATTTATCGAATTTTATTTCATGCGAGGGTATCTATTTGTTTGTTGTATACACAGTTCAAATAGGTTTTTATTTTTCAATATTTTTGTGATGAGCAATTTCATATATGGGCCCATAACCAACGCACCAGCAATATATTTAACAGGAGTTTAATTTCCTGACGACTCGACCGAACTCTTCTATTTACAAGCCACTGCTTGTGGTTTCTAAGTAAAGTATTACGAACATAATACATCAAGAGCGGTACAACTAATTACAAGATTGGAGATAACATAGGAAATATAAAATAAGAAGAAATTTGTATAACATAGGCAATATTAGTAACGTAAAAAATATGGGACACTCGACAAAAGGGCAATTAACCTAACGATTTTGGAATACGGCTGGCATAAGAACGTACCAACGATTGCATTTCAACTCGAGCTCACACCCTTTTTATTTGCATGATCCTCGCGAATGTCAAACTTACATGGCTAGCCGCGCGGACTGGTGCTAGGAGGGGGATTGGTTTCTATAGGCCACAAATAGTAAATTAACTTACGCCACCAAGTACCAAACACCTGTAGTAGGTATCACTTTGCACAATGCTTGAGAAGTTTACTTTTATAACACTTCCTTTATATCCTGTGCCTGTCTTTATTAATTCAGATCACTTTTCGTGCGTTAGTTTGTGAACAAAGCAATATTACATACCGTCCTTATAGTTACTCCCTTCAATTCCTTGTATTAAGTACCATCGATAAATTTTTGTCGCCAAAAAAAACTGGCGAAGAAGAACTTCCTCAAATTAGGAAATGCCTGCCGGATAATTTAGAAAAAAAATATTTGTTACTAATTTATTGAATTGGGAGTAGTATCGACTTTAAGAGCGACCTTGAACGTGAACGTGAAACGTGAGTTGCAATTGATTGGTTATATAAAGTGCAATAATTCAAACAGATTTGAGGTTGAAAAAATTGATGAAAAGGTCTTCGATTGATCGCAGACTGAAAAATAAATATTTTGTGGCACATTTGTTTAATCTTCACCAGCGTTTACCTGTAAGCGTAAGTAGTCATGGATACAGTACCATTTTTATTAACACCTTTAAGGATTGCCCAGATCGATCGTCAAGTAATTTCCCCCACGATCATCGATTTACGGCTAAGCGAGAAAGTTGATATTAAACAAAGTTATAATTTAAGCATACGACGACCCGACTCAAAAAGAAATACTCATTGATAAATTGTGAGAAATGCGTGGTGCAATTTAGGAGAAAGTAGCTTTTGAGCTTGGAGGATGTAATGCCAGCTGCAAGCTACTTTTGATTATAATCTTGGCTTCAGCGGAAATCTTGCCAATTGCCAAGTGACGTTCGAATATAAGATTGGTAAGCGAAGTGATTTGAATCACAAGGCACTTAGCAACGAGCGCGTTAACCACAAGTTGGACTCTTTTTTGTACCCTATATAATTCCAAAGCATTCTACCATGTCAACTTTGGAAGAGTTGAGAAACTTTCACAACGACCGGCTCTTTGACGAACTTGTATCTCGAACAACGCTTCTGGTTGTGGTGGAATCAGCAGTGATGGCTTTCGTAGCACTGAGCGCTTTCCTTGGAAACATATTGGTGTGTGTAGCGGTCACTCGAAACCCGCGTCTCCACACACCCACGAACGTTCTGATCTGCGCTCTCTCTGTGACCGATATCACAATGTCGGTGTGTACGATGCCTCTAACCGTTGGTGTGCTGATATCGGGGCGCTGGATCTACAGTAAAGAAGTGTGTCAATTTCAGGGATCGTTTCCTCTGACATTGGCGGTTATATCGCTACAACTCATGGTTGTCATTGCCATCAACAGATACCTTTGTGTCGTCAAACCCAATTTGTATCGCCGGATTTTTACGGTGAAGAAATCTATTGGATTCGCCGTGGGTGTTTTCTGCTTTGCATGCCTTCCGACCCTGTCTCCGATGTTTTACGCTCGCGACGATTTCACGTTTCACCCGGGAAAAGCATACTGCGCCTTCGCCATGGAGCAGAATTTCATCTTCGCCCTCTGCATGGGAATGGGGTTTATCATGAGTCCTTTCATCATCATGTCATGCCTGTATTGCCGCATCTATTGGTCGGTACGTCGCGCAGTTTTCCCTCAAAGCGGCAACGCCGACTCAGAAAGCCAAAGAAATGCACACGTGCAGGAGGTGAAGGTCACCAAAACTCTGGCGGCTGTCCTTATTGGCTTCTCTCTTTGTTGGTTTCCAATAATGATCATCGACCAGATCGACTTTACCAACGGCGCGCCAATGTTGCCGAGGCAAGTTTATTACTTTTACGGTTTGTCAATTTACATGTCCTCCGCCATCAATCCTGTTCTGTACGGACTCCTTAACAGGTCATTTCGCATCGAATACAAGAAAATCATCACTTGCAAGTCTTTATGAACTCTTCAGTAAATTTTAGCGGCAAACTGTAACGTTGAGTCATGCATGTCCGTGTACTTTAAGACTGAAAAAACTCGTTGTAGATTCTTAATTTTAAAAGCTGCCGCTGTCGTGGAACGCAGTATGTTTATAATTATGATAAAACAGCCGGAGTGACCATAAGAAAAACTAAAAGAAAATAATTGAGACTTTTTTATTAATGGCAAGTCTAGGAGGACGTGGTTTACATGTGTAATCTCAGTAGTACTAAGTAAAGTTACTTTTGTTCTGTGTTCAAGCGAAGATCTAGACAGACTGATTTTGGCTTTAATTTTGGCCATGCATTAGTCTTAAATTTTTTTTTATATAATCGCACACGTATATTTTAATTAAGATTACAGTTACTTTCTTGGAATCGATTTTAAGCGCTCGACCAAGTGACGAAAACATCGACAACATTGATGTTTATTTAGCCGGTCGATTCATGTAAAATCTCGTAGGCATATATGTTTCATATCAATATTGCACGGAATGTAAAATAAATGGTCTTTATTTCTCATTTGCATTTGGTCAATTGGTTCACTTTGTCTTATGCTCACATCATAGGAGTCGCAAATGTTTGATTTTCTTTGCCTTTTATGGCGGATGAACGAAGGCATGAAGTAGCTTTAAGCCACGTAAAGTAGTTAGGACATCAAATTGTGACATCGGCATCTTCTTTGCCCTCAAATTGCAGATGAGTTTTTTACAGTTACAGGAAGTTTTTCACAATGTAAAGAAGTTCGAGTGAGGCATCAAATTTGAGTAAAAAAAAAGGAATACGCATACACAGTAGAGTTGTATCTGAGTGGAGTTAATTTTTCAGAGGTGAAACGAGGGAGTGACATAAATCACGAACAGAACACTAAACCCGAAACTATCATAACTTGAGAAATACTGAGTTGTCCGACCTTGAAATCTTTGAAAATAGCTATTTCTGAGAAAGAGATCCGTCTTGTTTTTTTATTTCTCATGCTACACATGCTATGTACATACATTTAACAATTCGAGGCCGAAATTAACTTCAATGAGAAAAAGGATAGCATTTTGAAGTGTTCTTATTCTAAAAAAAGCGCTTCTCACGGTTATTTCAGGAAAATTCTCATTAAAATCATCATCTAGTTTCGTCATTTGAAACTCACCTTTCAGTTTTCGAAAAGTGACTGTGATGAATAAGGAGGCAGAGATAAACGATATTTACTTAAAACTAGTCCATTATTTACTTTCACTTCAATCACCTGCACGTTCAAATAAATATTAAGCTAAAAGGTATAGAATGGTGTGTTGATTGCTGGTCAAGAACTTCTTTTACAAATTGGCCCGCCTTAGAATTCCTTATCTCACCATCTTACAGAGGGGCTCCCTATTTCATGTATTTCAATTCAACAGGGACATTATGAATCCATTCAGCTTGGCCTACGGACCATAGTTTTCTCTGCCTAATGATCAAAGTGCGTCAGTTTTATACAAAATTCAAAATGTGATTGCAACAATTATAACTCAGCAGTTGCAGCGTCTTTCTTTTGATTTGGCTCGAACTAAAGCACACAATTACGAGCGTTAACAACTAAACTGCACAAAAAGACGATGCGTTTTTAACTAAGCAAATACATGAATGCTTCAGAATATTACTTTTGACACCTTTTCTAGCTGCCGGATAAAAAACTCAATACCTCATTTTGAGAACAATTCGTTTTACCCTCTCTGCATTTTCGTCACTTCTTTATTAAAAAAAACTCCACTTAGCAAGTCCTATGGCTGTAGCCAGCGAAAACAGATGTTTCATGAACAACTGTGCCCGGCTTGAAGTCACAAAGCCGGGTGCAGTGTCGCGGTAACTAAGCGACAGTTTAGATGACCAGCTTTCATACAAAACCTTCTAAAAAGAGTAATCGCTGTCATTCGGTAGTCAGTAATTATCGACAAAAAGGCCTTTCTACAAAACAACGTCCAAAATTAGAATTGTAAACAAGGAATTCAAATGCTTATGTAGATCCCACATCATCGAGAAAGCGCACATGTACGGCCAAAATTTCGAGAAGGTCATAGGGGGAGTCTATTACTTGGCTTTTGGTTCTGGCAAGTATCTTGACACACATAAATACTCTTAGTATGGCATACATCCCCCACTATACAAGTATATGTCTTTTTTAAAATTTTCTCGGTCGTTCAACACCTCGCAATCGTCGAAAATGTGAAACTGAAAGTTTTCTCGAATATCAATAAGACGATTACAGGTGTTTTGATCAAGGCGGCTACCAGCCCCCCCCCCCCCAAAAAAAAAAAAAGGAAAGAAAAAGAAAATAAGAAGCCTTCTCCCTCCCCACCCTTTTCTTGTCCTTTAAATTAACAAGATTTCGTCTGGATCTTGGCGGTATCTCATCGTGATCATGTTGAGGTCTTTACGGAATCTAACTTGCCTCTGAAAGATTGAAGATACATAAAGGCGAAAGAAGGAGGATCGAGCAGGTGTTGGTAGAGGCGAGCGGATGTACTGCTTGGTCGCCATTACGTAGGAAGGTCACTGAAATTTTAAGATAATTTAAAAAAAATCTTTAAATAGCACTTAGAAATAGAGCTGGTCGCATTCTCCAAAAAAATAGGAATATTCCAGAGTGGAATATTTTGGGACGGATCTCTCTGATCTTAGTGAAAAACTGAAAAAAATTCCATTCAAGCGCACGCCTTGACGTATTGTTCCGTTGAGAAATGCTTTGTTAGCCTGTTATCATTTGATTTATTTTTGCTGATGCGAAAGCACTTAATCGCAAGAAGCTTTGTGAAAGTCACGACCATGACATATGTATTTGTGATGCTGGCGTTTTATGATAAACCTTTATCAAGGGATCTCATTAAAAATGTACCCTGGGTCAGTAAAACTTTAAGGATTGATGCAAAATTAAATATGCTTGTAAGGACTATCAAACAGAGATATCGAGTCTTTAAAAGCTATTGTGTTTAAGTAACCCACTGAGTTGAAATTATTGTGGACTGTACGAGCTTTTACTAAGCCAATAACGAATGCTGATGAAAATAAAGTTATGCTTCATATTTCAGACCCTATGTCATTTAAGGTTAGGGTTGTTAACCAATCAATCAAGTGTACTTGGAATATTAAAGTACCTCATGCATGACATTGAACAATTAGCATTTATAAGTACAGATATTGCAGCTCTTCTGTGCTGTGGTTTTATCACGCCGATTTGTCGCGTGTTTTTTGCGAAGGCAAGTGGACTCGGTGAAATCTCTGTACTGAATTGTGCCCTTAACAAACTCAGGATTGAATTTTCTTTGAAGTTCAGCTGAAGCGTTCACAGGCAGGTAAGGACTGAAGCGTTTGAAGCAATCATAACAGCGGCGATCGAGGCGCTTGTGTGCGATAAATATAACGAAGCGAACCGTAAATTTCGAAAAAAAATTTGAAATTTTATATCATGACGGTGTAGGCTGGGGTCAACTTTTTGTTGTACTAAATATTTTACTGAAAGATTTAAAAGCCTTTAGTCAAATATAATAAAGACATAGAAGTGTTTATAATGTCGAGTAAAACCCTTTCTCGAGCGTCTGTTGTAAACAAGACGCAACTTTTATACATGTCGGTCAATAATTTCACTTGAGCGCGTACAATAGGTTTGCCTCAACTCCTATCGAAATTTCAAGTAGATGTCCCCTGAGCTTCCGTCAGTAGCTTACACAGAAAAAGCACTAATACTTTGGCTAGTGTCAGAGTGTCAGCTGGCAAGCAAATTCATTCTTATAGCATGCGGATCTAACAAACATTAAAATATCAGTTTATCTGGGTGATGAATATTTATTACATGCGTGTACGTAGACATGTAACTACTAAAAGTTGTACATCAAACAGAGACAGTGAAGTTATCTTTAACGTTGTGAATGAAGACTTCAGGTATTAAACTTGCCATTCATGACACTTAAAGTCCTAATAATGTGATAATTAACTTTTTACATTGGCAAGATTCAAACTACTGATCGGTCTGGAAATTCTAGCCAAGTTAAGTCAAGTTAAAAAGAAATTTGTTTCCCACGTGATCTTCAACAGGCCTTGAAATAACTTGTGTTATCAAATAGGCCATTCTGAAATAATATAAGTTGTAGGATTCTCTTTTAGGACTACAGCGACCGGCAGCAGTAAACAGCTTGAATAACCGGCCCCTAGAAATTTACATAGCAATGGAAAATCCTATTAAACACATTCTTAGTTTCCTTTTCATACGCTAACAGATAAGTTTGGTGACTCTTGGTTGGGATAATAACCAGCTTGTAAAAAATCACTTTTCGAAATTCTCCTTAATCTTCCCTGGACTTAAGTGGCTTAAAAATTTAAGGTGGTTTTATCCATTTGTCAGAAATTTTATGACGTTAACAATTAGCGGTTTATGGAAAGAACTAAGCTGAAAGAATTAATAAGAATACACGGGCAGTGGGACAATTTTCTTCCAAGCGCAAAAACATGGCCTACTAATCAATTAAATCATGTAGTAAACTATACCTGCATGAAAGGAGATGATCCTTTTTTTTCAGCTGTCAAGATGAGTAGTTATCCAAATAGCCGCAGACCTATGATCAATAGCGCCTACATTTGTTCCATACGAGGATTTCTTAAGATCTTAGAGAGCGTAAGTTAACCTTTTTACACCCTAATATCAGTATGCATATTCTCTATACTGTTTTCTATACATTTTCTTAGGTGCTAACAAGGAGAATTTGTTCGACAATCAAGAGCTTTTTTTTTTTTAGTTAATGATCATTTCCCATATTCTCATGACTATAGTCTTTGATTCAGGGGTGGTATTGTGAGGAGAAAATTGATGCTAGCCTCTTCTAGGGTTTAAAGTTAATTCCAATGCACCGAATAATAACTAAAGAAGGGGAAGTGTATTCGTTGGTGCCCGCATTTGTTTACTCGAGGTCACTATCATATCTACGTCTTTATCCGCAGTTCACATACATGATTTTCATATATTTACAGTTATTTATTCATCAGTTCACGTGTTCAATTTATTTAGAACTAACATAATGATAAGCTCCCAGTTGACTTGTTAGCCCAGTCAGAAGAACACTGCAACAGTATCGCAGAGGTCATGGGTTCAAATCCCGTATTTAAATGAATTTTTTTCAGGCCTTATTTTAACTGCTGCATGCTCGAGTAGTGTTCATTACTGCCAAGATCGCTTTCATATTCACGACTTTATCCGCAGTTCACACATATAATGTCCATATATTCACAGTTAATTTCAAAACTGGTTGAAGCATTTAACAATGAAAGCACCCATTAGCTAGGCTTACAGAGAGCGCTTACTGTGCTTGGCATCTCTTTCTAGATTTTGCTGTTGGCCTCCTTCATATTCGGTCAGCTTTATGAATCATTTTACAGTCCCCCTCACCTACCCTACTTCTTCGTGGCTGTATTTGTGGGAATGATACTTCTCCTTCTGCTGTATACCTTCTTTCTGTTCTCGTTGGAGAAGCGGTTTGAGACCTTCAACTGGTATCTTATGGTGAGTACATAAAATCAAGAGGAAAGAAACCTTGAACCCAAAATATCCGACTGAAACTGTCAGTTTTGCAAAAGTCATCTATGCATCCGGCTGGGCTGTGTACCTCAAGCATATCACTCTGGGCCCAGTTGCATAAAGAGCGGATAACGCTATCCGGCGGATAAATCGCTATCTGGCGGATAAGTGATAGCAAAACCTATAGAGTTATCCACCGGATAGAGTTTTATCCAGTGGATGACGTTATCCAACCTTCAAACAACCGATGCCTGGTAGTTTATGTCATTACTGCTCACATAGAGGAAGAGGAGGGCGGGCGTGGGTTGGTCGAGAAGTAATTTCGGACCCCACTCCCTAAAAACAAAAACTCTTATATCCGCCCCTGTAGTGAGAGAAAATCGCCTGTCATTAATGTCGGTCAGCAATTGATTGATGAGGCCAGCTCCATCAAATTTCCTCAAAATTAGGCCTGCGCACCAATATCTTTACTACCTTTATTTCAGCGTCGGTCAAACAAACGCATGCGCATGCCGTCAACACCTTGACACCGACGTATGAGGTGGGTGTAAAAATCGGGGAGAGTGATACTGGAGAAGACAGATGTCCACGCTTTTGGTGTAACTCTCTTTGCGCGAAGTTATTATTAGAATTAGAATATAATAAAAACTCAAAGGTTTTTTTCATTGAGATTTTTTTCCTATTCGTCACATTACAGGACGTAATCTTTTGTGGCTTTTTAGCCGTGATGCTCACAGCAAGTGCTGGACTCCTGGCTAAAGAGGCAGACTTCAGGGAGAGACACGGAAATGATTTTTCTGGTTGGCTCTACGATCGTCTCGTGGCTGCAGTGGTAAGTTAATTTTCGAATCAGTAACTCTCTGTAGCCTATTTTTGTTGCGCTAATTTTTGTTCAGATGCTAAAGGTGCTGCACTAATAGGAATTTCCGCCTTGGTCGACCGATTACAACTGACTTTCTCTACTTGAGTGCTGCCGTCAATGACATTACGTCAGAACCAGGGATACAAATTCAAATATAGATTTCAATGGCTTAGTCTTTTTTTAAGACCCTTGCCACTTTATTCGATCACATCTTCAAGACCTTTTGGCCTTTCTATGCAAACTTTGGTTAAAAGACATCAGGACGATATAAAGTTGGGACCAGAGAAGGAAGTGATGAGTCTTTTCCCATCGTCTCGGCAGGCGGCGCTTTACTTTCAATATATTGTCAACTTTCCCTTCACGCTCGAAAGACCGTTAGAAAAAAGAAACCCGCCGTAAAAGGGCCTTTGAACATGAAGCATCGGATCAATCTCAGTATCTAAACGACTGCGCACCTACCCCTCCCCTAACCCAACAAACAGTCAACTGATAACAAACAAGTTGACAAGTTGAGTATGGTTACTGTTGGGTCAGGGGGGCAGTAGCTGTACAGATGTTTAGATGCTGACATTGATCCGAAGCATCAATGCCAGTGCTCCATAAGTATTTATTCACTAGATATCACATATTCATATTTATTTTATCTTCAGGTTCTGGCGTTTGTTGTCGTGCTGTTACTCATCATCGATATCATCGTCAGTTTGTTTCAGTATCGCCGCTTAAGACAAATGGGACAACGCTAGGGACTAATCGGTGAATATGACTCCACGATGATCTCTTTCATTGAGTAACCAATGACGTTGTCACGCGGGTTTTGTAGTTAGGTTTAATTCATGGAACGTCGCCTTGAAAGAGTTACGTGACAGCCCAAAAGCTGACTCCGAGGAGTACGTCGGCCCTTTGTGTTTGAATGTGCTTCATCAGGTTTTTTGTGCTTTTATAATTATCTTTGTACATAAAAAAGTTAGTTGATACATTGTGTTTGAACAGTTCTTTATATATGTAGAATAACACTACTACTACCTTACGTGTAGCCGTACCTTCCCCCTCCCCCCCAAATAGAAACGGACTTCCATTACTCCTTGAGGGAGAGGGTAGGGTTACTCGTAGACTATAATACTATTTGCACCGCGCTTGACAAGGCCCCCTTCCCCCGTTTGTCAAATTTGTAGCTTAAAGCTCACAGAATCACGGTACAATACTGTTTTTGGGGAAAAGGGAGCAAACTGAGGTTACCTTAGGTGGGAGAAGAGAGATAAAATTAAGTAACAGGGGCTGTGGACGTCAATGTGTCAACAATTGCGTCGCTAATTGTATGTTCAAAACCTAATATGTGACACAGCAGACTTTTCATTGAATGCTGCTAACTTGGAATGTAATTTTTCTTAAATTTAAAAGAAAACGTAGCAATGCACATGCAGAATAAAAGCACCTTTTCTGCTTGTAATGAAGTTCACATATTTTTATTGAAGCGTTATTGATTTTTTTTTATTTCTGAGAACCAGGCTTGCTAAAATACTCGACATTTCAGCTCAGGCCAGCATAACGAAGCACTCATCTCCTCCCAAGTCTCTGCCCCCTGCAAAGACCTTTTTGGCCGGGAGACTGAGAGTCTAATTTCGCCATAATGACGAGAAATGAGAGTAAAAGTCTATCGCAGTTTTCAGAGCCACCCCACTCCTCTGGAACTAGACTACTAGACTCCAAATACAGACTTGATGATAGCCACGTCTGTCGACTTTGTTGATAGCTAGCATGACAAAGCTTACTCCTGCATTGACATTAGTTTATGTCTCGAAACTATATCCAGTGTACTCCCGTACACTGAAATAAAATTCAGAGACTAACAACAAGGTTTTCAGACCAGTCTCAACTTCTTCGATCAGGCTCGCGGACCCACTTTATATTGTTCGATCGCCCTGTCGCTAGGGAGTCTCGTAATAGCAACTACGGCCTGCCCTCCCTTCTCCACCTCCACCGCAGAATGTGTTTTCAGCGTGTGGTGCTCTTATCCTGTCTTTTCATATTCTTTTTCAGTAGTTTTCGATCTTTTTTGGCCAGTTTGGAGGCATTAGTTAAGGGGTGAGGCAAAGTGGTCCTACGGGAGGGTCTTTAACCTGGATTCAATTGAGAACCTCCTGCCTTTCTCTTCCTTTTCTACATTAACGTCAGGAAACCTGGGTTGTAAAAATTTGGGTATGTTTATACAGTTAAACAGCTTAATTCTAAGCTGACTTTTTGGAAAATAGCTTTCCTCCGATAGCCGTGGTGAGCGATGCCATTTCGTTCCGATTATGGCAGCACTGATTGGGTAGAAGTACGCCCGAGGAGCATTAGTAACGAGTTTCCGAGTCAGGTGATTATCGGAAATCGTCGGCACTGTGGCGGACTATTCCAGTAACACCAATTGAAATTTACCAATAGTCAAGCGACGTTTACTTTTTTTCACCTTTTCTGTATTTTAAGTTAGTCTTACACTCCTTTGAATCACTTTTTTCAAGAATAAGTATACATTTATTCATTTTTATTTGGTCTTGTACCTGCGGGTAGGATCTGAAGGGACATATAAAATACTACCAGCTAGAGGTACCTGAGCTTGCATATTTAATCGACTTTACTTAATTTTTATCACAGTTTGCTTTGAATTTAACTTTCTGGCCTTCCATTTGGTCTTATACTACATTAGAATCACTTTTTTCATGAATATCTTCTTGGTTCTTGGTCGTGTCCTTGTAGCTGGTAGGATATTTGGTAGCTCAGGAAATACTACAGGCTAGAGGTACTTCATGCATTTAAGGTGAATTTAGCTCGTTTCATTTACTTCTTGATTTATGGAAAAATTTCTACATTCCATGTAAGTCTTATACTGTTGAGGAGTCACTCCATAGGTATATTTTCATGCTTTGCAGTCATGTTCATCTGGCTAGTAGGAGCTTGGATTGCTCAGAAAACACTACCAGCCAGAGGGGGCAGCTTATATATGTGAAGTAAGCTTGAAATCTTTATCATTGTTAAGTTTTAAATGAATTTCAAGTTAATAAATTTTAAACTAGCCTGATTTTTATTTTCTTCAGTTGTGGATTTATTCCAATATAAATAATCAGTTCTAGATTAATTTGACTCGAAATTTATTTTAGACTTGAACATGTCAACTAGGTTTACAGAAGTTTGTCATGTAATAATCTGCTTAAGTATGAGTGGAATTTTGTAGAAAGAAACAGTCTCTATTTTCATGATATTTTTGTTTGATTTGAAGTACTGTTGACAAGGCCAACCATTGTCTGAAATGCTAAAATCAATTCATCTTTAGGTAGTCGTAGGATAACTTGATTTTCATTCACCATATTGGCTTTTTTCCTTTGTATTTTCAATGATATTTAACAGCATGTATGAGTGCATGAAGACCTTAAGGCAAGTTATTCTTGAAAAAGAAAATAGTCATCTACTATACATACAGAATTTATACAATTATATAACTGAAATGAGATTAACCTGTGCCTGTGTTATTTATTGTATTTTCTAATAAAAATTGCTATTATTAAAAAGAAATCAAACCTTTCTTATTTGAACACCAACCAGAAACCCTTTGCTTATTGCCTAATAATATCTGCTTTAGTTTCAGCGGATTCCCCATAAAGAGTCATTTGATGCTCAAATCTTGTGTGCTGTGCCATCAAATAAGCAGTGATAGGTGCATGACCAAGGAACAAGAAGATATTCTTGAAAAAAATGATTCCAATGTAGTATAGGACTAAAATGGAATGCAAAGAAGTAAAATGCAAAGCACACTGTAATAAAAATTGGGTAAAGTCAATTAATATGCAAGCTGTACTTCAAGTATTTTTGAAGCCTCCTAAGATCCTACTAGCTAGAGGTTATAGACTAAATAAGAGAGAACAAAATGTAAATGTGTTCATGAAAAAAGTGATTCCAAGGAGTGTAAGACTAATTTGGAGCGCAGAAAAGTAAATGAGCAAACTGCAGTAAAAATTGGGCAAATTTGACTAAATATGCAAGCTGTACCTCTAGCTGGTATTCTTTTCCAAGCCTCCCGAGATCCCACAAGCTAGAGGTACAAGACCAAATAAAAGAACAAAAATTCAAATGTATTCTTAAAAAATATGATTCCAAAGAGAGTAAAACTACAACTTGGAGTGCAAAAAAGTAAAATGTGGAGCAAACCATTAAAAAACTTGGGCAAAGTCCACTAATTATGCAAGCTGAACCTCTGGCTGGTAGTTTATTCTAAGCCACCTAAGATCCTACCAGCTAGAGGTACAAGACCAAATAAAAATAAATAAATGTATACTTATTCTTGAAAAAAGTGATTCAAAGGGGTGTAAGACTAATTTTGAGTGCGGAAAAGTAAAATGTGAAGCAAACCGTTTAAAAATTAGGCAAAGTCGACTAAATATGCAAGCTGTACCTCTAGCAGGTAGTATTTTCTAAGCCTCTTTAAATCTTACCAGCTAGAGGTACAAGACCAAATTAAGAAAAAATAAATGTAAATGTACTCTTGTAAAAAGTGATTCCAAGAAGTGTGCGACTATATTTTGGAGTGCAGAAAAGTCCAATGTGGAGCAAACCATCATAAAAATTGGGCAAAGTCCACTAAGTATGTAAGCTGTACCTCTAGCCGATAGTATTTTATAAGCCCCTTCAGATCCTACCAGCTAGAGGTACAAGACCAAATAAAAAATGAATAAGTGTATACGTATTCTTGAAAAAAGTGATTCAGTGGAGTGTAAGACTAACTTGGGGTGCAGAAAAAGTAAAATGCGAAGCAAAACGTTGCAACAATTGGGCAAAGTTGACTGAATATGCAAACTTTACTTCCAGTCGGTAGTATTTTCTAAGCCTTCTGAGATCCTACCGGCTAGAGGTACAAGACAATAGAAATTTCATTTTGGAGATCTTTCTAACCAGTAGCACTGTGACAAGTGCATTATAGTGGCGATACAATTCATAAGTTTTGTTTACCTTTGAAAGCGTAGGTCTTAGCGGCTACAGTGTTAGGCTAAAATTCTGCTGAGCAAGAAACTTAAGATCGACGAGGGTAAAGGAAACAGCCACACAAAATTTAGCGAACTTTCCTTGATTTAAAGTCAATAATGTATTCTTCATACGTAAAGCATGTTATAGTGTTCATGTCCGGCTCAATCAAGTCGCTTGATTGTGGTAAATCGCGAATGGTGTTAATGGAATAGTCCGCCATAATGCAATTGCCGACAATTTCCGATAATCCCCGACTCAGAAACTCGTCACTAGTGCTCCTTGGGCGTACCTCTAGCCGGAAACTTAATTGCGTGACACTCCCTTGTCAATTGCAAAGCTTTCAAGGTAAACGTTGTTAGCTCTGTTTTAGCGACCGCTTTTGACACCACAACCCATAACAACAAGTCCCGTCTAACTCAAACCATTTCTTCTCATCAGGCGGAAATTAAACCAAAAGATACAAAGAAAGCGAAGAAATCTATAGGTAAGAGTTATAGATGATGTTGCACATCGCAATACAACGAGGTATTTACACGACATCGTCTGTTACCAAATGTTGCTACACGAATTGAACAACTTTTCCCCACCAGCCGCTTTCATATTCAATATTCAATTTATGGTTGTTTTATTTTTGTACCTTTAACTGGTAAATTAACAAGCTTGCATTGAAATCAGAAAAGTTTTGCGCACTAAATTGCCGGGTAGCGCTAACTAGTTGATGGTTGATAGTTGAAAGTTGATCGTTAATAGGAATAACTAACTCGCAGCCAAAGGCTGGATTGAATAATTTTTTACAATATAAATATAGTACAATTAAAACTAGGGATATTTACAATGGGGATTCTTTATAACTAAAGTGCTCTGTACAAATTACTGGCTACGAGCATTGCAGTTTACTAAACAATTCTATTTACTCGTTGGCACATAGCCGCGATGAATGAGTTTTTAAAACGGTTAAATCGCGGCAGATTGAAAGTTCTTTTGCTTCTCAAGCTATATGAGCCTTGATGACGTGGGGGGAGCAGGTGGGCGAGACTGTGATCGTTCGAATTGGTGATGCCACCGAATAGCTTAGAGCAGTGATCAAAGCGTCTTTGGCGCAGAGTACAGAGTCCATAGCCATCTAGGGATTGTTTATTTGATTGATAAGGCGCGATTATTGACATGGCTCTTTTACTAACACGCTCGAGGTCTTCACTAAGATATTCAGGAAGGCTATGGTGGAAAATAGGCGTACAGTATTCTAAAAAGAATGAAGAGAAATTTAACAGTTTAGGCGAATCCCTCTTTTGAAAATCATTATTTCCAAAGTCACAATGCTCTAGGAATTTTTATGAAAACCTGTTAAAGAAAATACTCCAGTGGAGATCTTCCTGGGAGTAACAATTCATTTTTGAAGGAGTGAGTAGCTTCGGAAATTCGCTTCTCTATTTTTGCTCGGCTAAGAGTTCTTCTATTCCGAAAATTTCGACTCTTTGTAGTGTCGGAAATAGGATACTTAGTACTGATGTAAGCTCATGTTGATGTACCGATTGTGTACTATCGGCCCAGAAATCGAGCGTCACGTTCTGTTTGCTCTGATGAATAAGTTTGTTTATCTTCTTTGTTTGAAAGAGCTTTATAGCCAGTCAGTTTGATCAAGGTGTGTCCATAAGATAAAACAACAATTGATTGTTGTTTTTAGTCATTCTGAGATATGACTTTGTTGTGTGCTCGTGAGGATCTGAGATATCAAATGCTGGAAGAGGAAAGCGTCAGTGTGGGTTCCTTACCTATTCCCCACTACAGCTTTTTAACCTGTTGATATTGTTTCTCAGTAATTAGATTCTAAGTCGATAAATATTAGTCTAGACTGTTCAAAATCGAACAGCCGTGTCACAAATAGCCAAGGCAACGATAACAGTGCGACAGGAACTTCAATGAGAAGAAAACTGGAGGGGGATTGGTTGCTGCTCTTCCCAATCCCCCTCCTACTTTTTCTCTTTACATTATAAATGAACACCTGTAACGCAAAGTGTAACGCGATGATATTGGCCGAGCAACCACTGTTAATGTGTTTTTCAGGCCTTGAGCGGGCTGCCTAACACGCAAGATCACTGAGATGAGTTAATAATTTTCATTTCCAAACAATCTCACTAAACGAATTCAATCAATTTTAGTTTTATTGCTAATCGACATTTGACTTTCAGATCACAAAGAAATACAGCTTTTGTTGAATACAAGAAACAATAAATGTCAACTTATTTTTTCTCAATGGCTGTCATTGGATATGAATAATTAGTAATTTTTTTTTGTTCCTGTTGCGCTTAAATTTTTTATTCGCATCGAAAAGAATCAACTCTCTGCATGATTTGTTCTCCTTTCCTTTGCTTATTCTTTACTTTCTTTCCACGCTTGAATAAAAAAATGAATTTTCCATTTAGAATATTCTAAGGAATTACATTAACGAAAATGTTATTAATAACAGCTCTGACATGAATACAACATGAGTAACGATGGAAAATTTAGATCATATGGGCTGCTTAGGTAACTAGTAGTGCATTGTTGACGAGGATCTTTCGCAAAAACTTTGCCAACCTACTTATTTGGACTCCCCAGAGTCAGCATCATTAAAATTGTCACGTTTTTGAATGATCTCTAATCAACTGCATAAATTAAAAGAAGGCGTTCACTCTTGTTTACGCTGTTTAAGCGACGCTTACGGTATCCTAGCTCCTATGATCATCCAGCTCTGGAAGCTTAAAATCTTCGCCTCTTCTTCGCCCGGGAAATCGCTCTAGGTCAAGAGAAATTGGACTTATCTTTGGGTAAGAGTTACCTGAAATGTTGTACATCGAATTATTTTATGTTTAGATGTAATATAACAAAACTTTTGAATGCGTTCGCCTCGTTATTAAACGTCGCTAAATGTATTAACCAGCTTTGCGTTGGTTGTTAACGTTTTAAATTCAGGCACAGTTTCCACCGTTTTAATGATTTCTGTAGGTTGTGAACTGATTAGCCTTCAGCGAAATCAGTGCAGTGTTCCAGCAGCCGGCGGTTAAAGCCAAAGAAGAGAAAAAAGCAAAAACAAACATAAAAACTGCTGCGGCCATTGTCACTCATAACTAGGAGAACTGAGCTATTGAAAGCACTCCAAGAAGTCAGTCAAAATTTTACAGGTGCGCAAAACACCAGAATTTTAAGACGTTCTTCCAACGAAGCACTTTCCTCAAAGCGGGATTGTTTATTGATTCTATGGAACACAGCAACTCAAACAGATGTTGAGCGAAAAATTTAAACCGTTTTTTCAATTTTGCATATGCAAAATAGTAGCAGATTGTTCGCGCATACTAATCATTACTGTTCTGAGACCCAAACAACATTTGCTCATTTTGTTGTCGTGAAACGCGCAAAAAGTAGATGTGATTTGTTATCTTTCAAAAATACATCCACAGTTGTGTCGATTGTGGGACTGCTATGATTGATAGTTATATAGTCCACCAAGAGTCAGTCAAACAAAAGAACTCCCAACGCGGAAATCAATTGTTCACAGGGAACTCATTTTACAAGAATTTAATCGAAACAAAGGCTTTCGTACTACAGTATATATCGAGAGAGCTTTGAAGAACGTTTAACAGAGCAGGACTAATACAAAATATTTAGGAAAATCTCGGTCACGTTTCTTTTTGACAAAGTGATTTTCATAAGCACAGCATCTCTAGTTCGAAATTTTTGTCAGTCAAATTTCAATCATCACATTTTCTCTTCTTAAAAAAGATTCAATTTCTACTGAAAAACTTATTCGAGGCAAACGGCAGAAACTGAGCAAAAGAAATCTCTTATACGAAATTAAGATAGAGTGCGTGACTTGGATGAAATAAAGCATAAAAGTTTAGATGAAACAGTAAAATTAATTATACTTGATTTGAAATTAATGGTTGCCTCATATTGCTATACCGTATGAAATGATAATGCTTCTGTTTTAAAGGTGGAGCAAAGGATTTTAAAAGCAATAAAGATTACAGGCCTTAAATTAATAGTCCAATACAAATTACTGCGAAAGATAAAAAACAAAATCAGGTTTCTCGCAGATTCATTTGAATTAGTAATTTCGGTACTCGATGAGAATTCATGGCTGAGAAGTGTCAAAGGGTTTCTTAGCTGAAAAAAAATGGAACTCTTTTAAGAGGCATGCAAACTTGACCTGCCATTTAGAAAAATTTTATTTTTGGATTCGTTAAAGTGACTTTATTTCTGTTGGACTATGTATCAAAATTACATCTATATAGAAAGCCTAATTCACTTACTAGGAATTCAATAAATTAAGGGGTTAGTTTCTAAAGAAACTGTGGTGCTTCCCGGTAGGGGAGTGTTACAACTCAGTTGATAAAACCAAATTATTTAGATATTAATGTATGTCCATCAAGCAGGAAAAAATGGTATAGGAGATTATCAGTTTTAAATCTCTTGCATGGTATTAATATTGCTCTTGAACACCACTTGACGCTCTATTTTAACTCACACATCACGCGAGATATTGTCACTTAATAATTGGCTCAAAAAATATCAGGTCAATTACAGGCAAGGCCTATCTATGATCTTAGCTACAAACCTTCTTTATTCAACGAGTGAATGCTCATTAAGTCACTTCATGAACATTTACTCGAAACGGTTTCGATAGCGAACTTGCTTGTGAACGAGATCATTGGTCATCAAATATAACAATAAAATGAACAACCAGAAAAAGTTTGAGAAACCAGAAACAAAGATGCTGTCAAGTTTTGAATGGATGGAAAAAAATTAATGATTAATAATTAATTTTTTTTTGTTTATTAAAAGCTGACGGCTTTCTTTCATAAGAGGGCAAGAGGGGCGGAGTTATTATAACATTCAAGTTTATTGACTAAATGCCAACCCCCGCTGGGCAAAGCAGAAAAATTATTGTAAAAGAGGACCCGAAATATATACTTGTTATTTAGAAGTCATGCATATCATCAGGCTTGTAACAAACCATAAAAGGCTGATCAACTGTCCACCTTTTCCCGGAGATTTCTAATGACACCTTTGGTAAACAAAATGTCTCCGAGGCCGTTTTGCAAGCTTCGACTTGACGTGTTGAGAGCGTTAACGTTACACACAATGTCTTACACCTGACAAAAGGGTGCAATAACCCTTTGATTTATTTCCAAACCTATGTTCCTTGAAGATATTCAACCCAGTGTACCTTTCTTTTTTTCCTAGAAGAATAACCGAAATTTGTATTTTTTTAAACCTCGCTTCTTGTGTTGAGTGTCTACCTGCAATTGACCATAATACTATTGCGAAAGACATTTCCAAGTGTCTAAAGATCTGGCGATGTTAACTGTCATTCTCTTGGTAAACTTGAAACCAACAGCAATGGGGCAAACAAGAATGCTTTGAGTGATAGTTAACGTAAACGATAAGCTGACCGGGTGCTGGTTAATTTCCGGTGCTTCCAAATGGGAGCAATCAATCTAATATTTCAATTAATCAGTCAATCAATTTATTAGTGTTATGAGATGGGATGAGGTTGCTCTTCATTTGAACGAGAGGTACATGTGTAAAACGTATGACAAATCACTAGTTAAATCTGAGAAAAAGGAGGGACTGTTATTAGGGTGGGGCTGCTAATAGAGTGGGGCTGCTATTAGGGTGGGGCTGCCATTAGGGTGGGACTGCTATTAGGGTGGGGCTGCTATTAGGGTGGGGCTGCTATGAGGGTGTTTATGGTAAAGAAAGTCCAACAGCAAACACGTCCTATCTTTCAATTTTAAATTTTCAGAAGCACAGATAAACAATGGCAGATCCTGAGAACCCAGATACCACAGCTAAATCTGACGAGGCCCCCGCGGAAAAGTCTGGCGGCGGAGGAGCTGCATCTGGAGATATCGGACTAACTATGTCGTATATCATCTCGATTCCTGGAATACTGAAGATCGTTGAATTTGTAAGTACTTCCATCAAGTGTGTTAAGTCATTTTGTAGCGAATGAAAGGCGGAAGAGGGTGAAGTGGGGGGGGGGGGGGGTGGGGACTAATGAGGATTGATGGGAAGACACTGATTTCGAGGCTTAACCTTTTTCAACCTTATATCAGTATGCATATTCTCCATACTGTTCTTTATACATTTCCTAAGTCATTGACAAGGAGAATTTGTTGAACAACCAAGAGCTTCTTTAGTTGGTGGTCATTTCCTTTACTCTCGTTACCTTCATATGTGATTCGGGGGTGATATTGTAAGGAGAAATTATATACTAGACACTCTAAGTAGACAAAGGGTTAAGCGCAACCGATGCGAAACGCTGGTATATTAGGAGCAATGCCCTGGTCATTTTGAGTTAGAGAAACCGGGAAATATTTTGGTCAGACGAGCCATTTGGTTCGATTTCTAACTGAACCTTACCTTTACTTGAACGTATGTTCTTATTGCTCAGGGCCCAGTTGCTCAAAGGGCTATCTGACGGATAAGTGTTAATAAAAAGGACTGCGCTGGATAGAGATCCAACCATTAGATAGCGTTATCCGCCCTTCAACAATCGGGGTATTCCCTATACACCATTACATTCCTCCTTCGTTTGTAGGTGCTAAGACTTTTAGGCTTTACGAAATCTATGCCTGCGTATTTCAATAAGCTAAGTTTTACTTTTACTTAAATCTGTACAGTTCACGTTGATGTTGGCATTTGCCATAGCTGCTGATGTAAATATCATAGCAAGCAAGTCACGTATGGATTTCTTCCTCTTTGTTACTGTGATGTCATGGCTTCTTGTGATCGCCGTATTTGTCTTGTTCGCATTCAATATCATATCAAAAATCAACCTCAGTATTGACTGGAATATCCCGGTGAGTGGAAAAGTCACAAATACAAAGCTCAGTAACAAAATATGACTTTTTTTCCAACAAAATCAATAAGTAAAAAAAATTCAACAAATAATTTGAAGATATGGGAACAAAAACACTCTTAGAATCAATACAACCACTATATCCGGGAACCGAGTGGCTTATCTTTGTTATTTAATGCGAGTGATCAATATCTCACTCGTTTGTTGTGCTCACTCGTGAAGCATTGTTCTCGCCACTCGACGCGTAAAATTCATGTCTTCTCTCCATCGTGTGATATATTCTATATATGTCGCACGCAAATATCTAGGAATTTTCTTGAAACAGAAGTCTGTCTTTAGCGCGCCTGACTAGCCTTCCCCTTCAGGCTCCCAAGAAGTTTTCTGCACGACTCAAATAGTTTAGTAACTTAACTCCTCAGGTTGTCGAAACTGACTTAGTCGTAGAAGCCAACAACGGATTTCTTTTTAGGAGAACCTTACAATCTGGATTATCAGATCTTACACTGGAATGCTGATCCTGGACCTACACCTTTACTGAATCAATCAATGTACGGCGAAACGGAGTAGAATAATTGTTCCAATGAATATCAACAGAATAAAACGCGGTCAAGAAAAAACGACTTTTACTTTGGCGACAACGTTTTCTCTATCCGTCTTTGTTTACACAAAGTATGAATGAACCTTAGCCATTGCCAAAATTTTGGATGAAATATAAAGTGCTCTAAAAGAATGCCAACATAAATAGACTCTTGTAGTCAGTATTTCAAATTGGATTTTGGTATCTGCAAACTGTTTGAGAGTCATGTTGATAATCATTGAGATGCTGGCTGCAAGCAACGCAAAGGTCAAGCATCTGCGCATGTGCAAACGTTTTTGAGGCTAGGTGGCGTGTTTCTGGGTGTCAAAACTATGTCGGTTGTGTTAGGAACAAGCTTACCAGCTAGTAGGTAACGGTGTTTGAAAACCTTATCACCTCCTTTGTAAAGCTCAAAACAAAATGGTAACTCAGCAGAAAACCTGCAATCATATAAACTTTTTCTACGAGGAGTCTCAAGTTTTCCTTTTTCCTACTTTTGTTTCCCTTTGAAGATTTTCGTAAACGTTTCGCATATGTTGCAGGACAGCGGCTGTTTCTTTTGTTCTCTTTTGAAATTTTGCGCACGGCTGGTAAACATTGATTCCCTTGTGCATGCTCGACGTTTGACCGCTTTGTTGCTGCATGTATTCCAATCCCATTAGGTGTACAAGACATCATATAATAATAATAATAATAATGGTGAATTATCGAGCAATGAAACTTAAAGTCAAAGCTTCAACGTAAACAAAAACAAATCAGATGCTATAATTTCGTAATGTTTTCATTTTAGGTTTTTGTATTTGCTGTTGTAGCAGCAATTCTTCTTCTGTTGAGTTCTGCCTTGCTAGCTGATATGGTAACAGATTATTTGGGGTTTTTTCCTAAGGAAACTGACAAAATAAGGGCTGCTGCGGTAAGTTTAAGTTTACTCTACAATTAATCTCGTACCCAGATCCTACCGTATCACTGTAACTGAAATACAAGCACTTGTCCCTGAAAGGTCTGGGTAAGAGACTACTCTACAATACGACGAAGATGTCAAGCATAAATAAATAGGATGACGAAGATGGTGTTTGGCATGAATTAAAACCCTCTTCCAAATTAGTGAGAGGATCCGGAAATCAAAACTTATCACCAAGAGAAAAAAATTCCTTGGACAGAATTATCGTGTTTCATACAGTACTCGGAGTACATCCGATACCCCATTACTAAACCACACATGGAAATACTCGATGTTCTCTAAATTTATCAGCACTCATCAAATTCCATTCCAATGTTGAGAAAAGCAAGGGACTGAACGAAATTTCGTAAGATTTCCAGAAGGAGGGCGCTTATTTGGGGCGGGTGGTAAAAAATTTCGAAAGCATTTAGAATTTATCAGGATAATGTTTCTATCATGTTTACTGGGATTTTAAAGAAAGACCTGGTCTCGTACTAAGTCTTACTTTTGAAAGAAAAACGAATCTCTTTTGACCAATTTCTTACGAAAAAAGGGCCACGGCAACTTACATGTTTGCATTGTCTTTCTTCGCAGGCTTTTGGATTTATCTCCATGTTCGTCTTCATCGCAGATGCTGTTGTTTTTTTCCTGAAGAAAACTGGAAGGATGTAAACCAACGCCCACATTTTGATGAACTGTGTAGTCCTTCGAGTTTGTTTAACCTTTTTTAATAGCTATTTCGGTCACCGTTAATTTGAATTTAATCGTTATATCTATATACCTTTCCTCTATAACGAATGAAAAAAATCTAGAAATAGACAGGGAGAATGCGTATATTTAACCCTTTAACTCCTAGAAGTGACTAAGATGTAACTTCTCCCTACAATATCCATACATTATCCAGTACACATGTAATGAGAATACCCAATCTTATCAGGTAGTGTGAGTTGTTTTTATCTTAAGCCAAATTCTCGCAAATAATTTACGAGGAAATATGTAGCAGCCAGAGGGGAGAATTAGCAATCAGATCTTGGGAAAGGGTAGCGTTTGAGAGAACGAGTTATAGCGTAAGCAACTCGCTATCATGCACTGAGCCGCCATGTTTGATCTGGGCATCGAGAGGCTACTGTCTCTTCCACCCTCAGCGGCATTAGAATCCTAAGAAATGCTGCCTTTGCTGCGATGCTAGATCTAAAATTATACGCCTGCACTACAGGCAAAAAGTATATTTAGCTATGGTCATTCCAATAATTTCTTAGGTAGCGATACAATCTGAGCGTATATTCTATTTTTAACCAATCACTAACGAGTATATTCTATATGATTATGCTCTTATTATGAAATGGGCATTGAACAACGGCAACACTGACTTTGGCAGCTTTTTACTAATTTTTATAGCAGTCAATTGGCATAGCAGTCTAGAATTTATAGATATCGTGCTTTAAGCTAAAAATTCACCTCAATCAAACAACCAACCCACCTGGCAAAATTGAGTAAATGTAAGTAGTCGTAATCAAACCCATGTGGAAAGAAAGAAAAAAAAATAGATTTTTTTCATCGTTTAGCCCGTTAATTAGGCCTAAAAACCTCAAGGGAACTTGACATGTACTACAGTAGTTCCATAATTATATACTTTAGTATCTCTGGTATAACTAATGGCAGTTTAATGCTAAAATCTCTCTGACGCCTCGTAATTATGACTCAGGAGTGGAGCTCATTGCGTCCTCGATTAAACCTTGTGTGAACCACGACTTACTAGTTTAATAGTGATTTCCCTTCGCTGCTAACTGAATCTTTTTTTAATTTTATCATTCCATACTGCTAATTGATTCTAGATTTGCAAAACCCATTTCAGAATGCAAACTTATCGTATTTGTGCAAAGTTGACATAAACCTTGGATTTCTCCAAAGCAAGAGAGGTAGCTAAAAAGCTGTACGGTAATTGACTTGAAATTGCACCATAACAAACGCAGATAAAATTGTCAACATACGCGGAAGAGGCCAACATGAGAGATAACTCGCATCGTCTTTTTAAAAGCTTTTCATTTTAGCATTATTATCAGGGTAGTAAACACAATAGCTTTACAATCTTTCTGTGTTTACATATCATTCTCTTTTGGTTTGGTTTAAACTTTTGGTCGTTTGGAGTCCTACAGCAGTGCAACTTTGATAATTCAAAGCACCACCTTAACGGAAAATTACACTGACATACAGTTTACCAGAGAGGTCGAAGAAAATGGTAAACTACCTTTTCTAGACTGCCTGGTAAGCCGTGACGACAACTCACTACGGACAACAGTTTACAGGAAACCGACACATACTGACAGATTACTGCACTAGTCATCCTACAACCCGACATCACACAGCCACAACTATCAGGATTTGATTGGAGCTTGGTAAAAGAATATAAACATAATCTCTTTTTTTCAATGAGGGAGAATGTTCCATCAACTCTGCTTTCTTTGTGCACTGAGCGGTTTGAGCTTAGGAAAATCAGTTGGTCCAGTAATCTTAGATGGCCAGCCTACAAGGCCGTGTTTTGTTGATTGGAAGTGTTCCCTGTAAGCTAACGACTTTGACGGTCGATGTGCGTTTCAACCATTGAAACAGAAATAGGACAAACTACCGCATTAAGGAAACACCTTGTCTGAGGAAAAACCAAGCCATTCTGGAAAGCAACTAGGGATTGAGTCATCGTAATAGAATGGATTTGACTTGAAACTTTCCAAATCAAAAGTTTGACAGCTATCAATACGTGTGCCCGTAAATTTATGCACATTGCTCTCAGAGACTTGTGAAGTGATGTAAGCCCAGAAAAAAAATTTACCTCTGCTTCTTTTGCCCAAATTTCACTCAAACTCGTGCCATCACGATCCTGGTGCGTCGACAAACTAACAGTGATCCAGTTACCATGACAACCCGACTTGGAAGATCTATTAGCCTTAACACCGAAAAGTTTTAGAATTGAGATCGTTCTCTGTTTAAGTTGAAATATATGTGAAAATAACAACATGTCGTTATAAGTTTGAGAAATTTCATCGTATTGCATTAAATTTTTTATTCTCTCCTCTAGGTGCTCACAAGCAAACTAGTAATGTTAGCCATGTTAGCAGATCCTGAATTATCTTTGAACAATAACAAACTAAGATAATGCGGCGTAGCTTAAGATTTAAAGTGGCTTGTAGTAGAAGTAATACATTCTGTGGCAACCAAAGTGGATTCACTTCACGATTGACTGAGTTCGCTTTGGTTGCAGTGGTCGGTTGCAGATTATGAATTAACATCCCAGTTGAGCTTACATTTGCAAACATAATCGTTAGGAAGTAAATTTATTAAAACGATAAGAAATGTCCATTTTTGTTTATTTCAGCGCCTATTGACTGAAGGCACACTTTCTCGCGGAATAAGCATTTCAGGTTTAAAAGACAAGTTTCAGTTGAAAAATCTTACAGTTCTGTGGGCTCACTTTGAGATGTGAATAAAAATCGTGTCTATTGAACTCGTTGCATATAATTTTTAGCGTTTAGGTGTCAAGTTACGGTTAATGCGACCTCTGCATTGTATATAAAAATTGTTACAGTTACTACGGTTAATATCAAGAATATTCTTGTTTGACAATCACGAAGCAGTATTTCGCTTGGGTTTTTTTCCTGGTCAGCTACCCACCACAGGATAGAAAGGACATTGAAACTGTACTGGTAAGATCAAGGTAGTCTGCTAAAGCGTGGATGATATTGCTTAAAATGCAAGTTTCGGTAGCTTCATGGAGGGTGCATTGTGCATTTTGGGAATCGTCGGAGTTGCTTCGCGAATCAGCGTGTCTTCTGTTTTTCAAAGCAGCGCAGCCATAGTTTCTTACCAGTCAAAGGTTTGACCAACTCGTGCTGTACATGCATTCGAAATTGTTGCAGTTTGCTTAGTTATTGAGAGCAATTTAAACCTTTGGGCCGTCGCTCTGAGATTGATTGGACCACTTAACCATGGTACATGAGCCGGATTCCCGCTGAACCGAATCAAACGTGAACCGTTTACCTCAAAGGTAACCGAATGAAGTTAACAATCATCCATTTTCTAGGAAAATTTAGAAGAAACTTTCAGAAAACGAGTATCTAGCACCTATGTAATTTCTCCCTACAGTGTCAACCCTAAATCAAACATTAAGGTAACGAGAGTAAAGGGAATCATCACCAAAAAAGAAGCTCTTGGTACGTTGTTAAACATGCAGATTCCCCCAGTCTGCACTTTAGGAAACGAATAGAGAACAGTATGTGAAATATGGGCTAAAAAAGAAAAGGAAGAGGAAAACGTCAAGCGCTTAATCACAATTACCATTAGAGGGCAAGACAAATAGAAAAATGAAAGAATTGCTAAATAAAATAACACGCCACAGAAGGCATGAGAATCATACTGAAAGACTGAGGAAAGGGGGGAAGAAAAAAAAAACGGCTAATAAATATGTAATTTAGTCGTTCATATATTAATCGAGAGGTTCCTACTCCTTTGCTTTGCCTGATTGTGATTTTCCTTATCTCTTTGGCATAGAGTTTATCCACCTTGGTAAACGATGTCGACTATTATTTTTTTTGAAGAATTAACACTTAGGTAGTTCCTTCATCAGACAACTTCGAACTAAGGTTGGGAGCTTAACTATTAATGAAACACAGAGTTTTCGACGACCAGACGGTAGCAAGGAAAGGAAAAACTTTGACTGCTTCATAGAAAATACAGCTGTTGCCGTCTCTATATCTAAGCCGGAGAATCTATCACCAGTTTTGATTCAACACGAACAATTATGTGAAAATACTCTGTTACAGCGCGAGGATCAGAGTTGATGTAAACTCCCCACGTAATAACACCGGGTTATGCAAGATACTCTGTTATTTGTTTGTTTTGTCACAGGCAGTCTAGGCACACCAGATTTTGTTTTCGTGAAGCAACAGTAGAAATTTTTATGAAGCAAAGGTTTGCCTTCCGAAAGCAAACTTGTGTCCAGAATTCAACGTCAAAAAGATGGCTAACATAAAAACGAAGTGATGAATTTAACATAAAATGATATGGTAACGCATTCTTTATCCGAGTTTTACAAACTACATAATGAGCCTTGTTAGATCTTGTACATCGGATCATTCAGATTCGCTTAAAACTGCGTGACATGTCTCTATTCACGGGCGTTGAAAGAAACCGGCATCAGACCTCTGCGAAATGCGCCCCGCTTTTTCCTCAAAAAATGTCTACAAATAATTCTGAAAATCGGTAGCCACTAGAGGTCACTAGACCTTACAGAAAATTTTTCCTCATTTTCTCCGTTTCAGAGCTCAAATGAATGTTACAATAGGCCAGCTGCGTCATTTCCGTTTGAGGCATTTCATTCAGTCACGCATTGATTTGGAGAAAAACGGAAACAGAAGCACAAGATATAATAATCAGACAAACTGGATGACTTTCAAAAGAGCTCAGTCTTCTCTTCTGAGCTGCATAAGTATGAATAGGTTAAGGATTGTTTGGCAAGGTTACATTAATTTCCGGTTAACAAAGACGAGGGTGGCAAAGGGTTTTTGCGTGACACGTAATGGCCCCAAAATTTGCAGGGTGATGCGTGATTTAATAGAAAATTTCAGCGTGATATGTGATTGGAACCCCCCTTTGCAAACCTCTACGACCCCTGCTCGTTCAAGCTGAAATGTGACTGAGCGGAGGTGAGCTAACATACCTCTGATAAAACTACTTCCGGTTTACTAAGCAGTTAATCACGACGTCTCAGTTAATCACTTGCTGATTTGATATGGTTCCGGAGTTTCCGTGAAACGTACATGACGTATAGGCAACACCCACAGTTATATGTTAGCGTCATTATACTGCGCCGTGCCGCAGTTTTACAATATTCGACAGAACACAACATCGTGCTTCTCGGTTTGTGGTGACCGGAGAAAAAATTTGCGCAAGGATCATAGCTGAAGTAAGGTAAGGACAGCGCACAGCATTCGAAATTTGTCGCATCTACGAGATCACAGCAACAGCTCGTGTATTTTAACAATTTCCACCTGAAGTTTCGCGCAGAGTCGATTTATACGCCATTCGATGGTGCATTCTGCGTCGGTTTATAGGTTTATAGATTTCTCTCTATCAGAACGTTTTAAGATTAATTCCCACCTTCGCGGGTGTCCTTCGGGAAATAAAATTCATCATGCATCAACCGCAAGACCAACGCAATGGAAGTCAAGACGAAGCTAGAAGAAAGCTACCCTAAGTTAATTGCTCGTAGAGGGTTCGAAACACTACGACGAGGTCCGAGCCCTTCTGAATTAAGCGTTATTCCTCCTCCAAATTCAGGATACACTGAGTTTGAAGGAGGATTCAAATTTACGATACACTGTCTGCCGCTGCTGCTTGAGAAACTAGTCGACCTTTCGCGAGCCGTGCACGGCGGAAATAAATTTCGAAAATTTTCCTGTACTCACCCGTTGGTTTCCCGTCCGTTCAATGCACCGGCTACTGCACCGTACCTTGGAGAATCATTATCGGGACCCTGGGATGTGTGCTCCCTGATGAGACGGATCGCCTCTTCTAATAAATTCACCGCTCTGTTACGAAGAGCTGCCATGTTTCCAACCAGGACAGTGCGACAGGGCGGAAATATATTAACATAATTATAATTCTGGCGGGAAATAAATTATCTTGTCTGAAACTCGTTTCTGAGTGTCATGCCGAACTGCACGTTACCTTGTCAAAACATCATAACGAAACGCACGCTATGAAAATGACAAATCACAACAGCAAAACTGCTTGTCCCAATGTCGAAATTGAAAAAACTAGAATGCAATGGCAAAACAGCAAAGTATAGTTGCCGAACGCCAAGGAACAGTGACAAATCAGGACATTGCAAAAGCAAAATAGTCAACTGGGATAGAATAATGTCATAACACAGGGACCAAATAGCATATTGCAGTGAAAAAATACCAAATACTAATTTGGGCAGTAGTTGCACCCCATAATTAAGACGTCATATGGGAAAAGCACAATTAAATATCTCAATGTCATGACTGAAATTTTGGATATCATAATTTATTACACCCATTTTGAAATCACTGGTGGTCCCTGTAATCTGATTGGCTCTAATTGGTGCGATTTATTCACGAATCGCACCATTTTTTGCTTTAAATCGCGATTCATTTTTCCAGCCAATGAGGAGGCTACACAGAAAACAAAACAACCAATCAGATTTCAAGGCTTGTTTAAAGAGAACAGTATGTGAAATATGGGCTAACCAATGTAATTTCAGGAAAATGAAAGACAAATAGTAACATGTGGCAAATTTTGCAATTTTGTTTCCAAAACTCTTGTTTTTCCCCCCTAAAAAATGGATGAATTTAATTTCAAACTAGCTCAGTACTGCATCAATAAAATATTTGAACTGACCAAGTCCTGTGCTTGGGCGATTTCAAAATGGATGTAATAAAGTGGTAATTGAACCTTGTGTCGTGCAATTTTGGCCTGAAATCATACTTGTGATTTCAGCCCAAATTTAGCTCCACTCAGTTCAATTACCATTATTAAACATTTATTTTGTATAGGTAATCACATGAGGCCAAGTACTATTAAGGATTAATTGCACGAGAGTTTTCAAAATTTTCCAAAATTGCCCGAGTCGCGAAGCGACAAGGGCAATTTGGAAAATTTTGAAAACTCAAGTGCAATTAATCCTTAATAGTACGAGGTCTCATGGGATTACTTGTTTATCAATAAAGGGCAAAATTTATACGAAGGAAAATCACGTGCGCAGTCTATTTTTAACAAATTTCAAGATAACGAACGGTTGCTATGCACCGGATTAGCCAATCATTAACAGGTAATCATGCCCTCTCTTGATTACTAAAAATGCCCTCGATTAAGAAAAAATGCCCTCTCTCTCAACCAATCAGCGCTCAGTAATTTTGCCCTTTATTGATAATGACGGTAATTACACCCCACACAAGACAGCGAATCGACATACAGCTTTCAAAATTTTTCGATTCGAAGCGATTGTTTTTTCTTTTTGTAAAGCTGGTACTTGCATAAAAGGAAACCTCGTTTTAACATCATGTATGGCAAATTTTGGTTTAACAGCAACTTCTTTGTTCGAAATCTGGACGCCAGCGTGAAGCTTCGCCAGTATAAGTCGCTTTCATAAAGGAATTTTTTCCTTTACTTGACAAAACGGTATGTTGAAGGACTAAATTTAATAACTGTCCTAAATGTAATAAAGTCCTAAATGTAATAAGCCTCCATTGCAATCGTATGACTCTACCAGTGCATTGTTACAGCGGACATCCACATTGAGATGTTAAAGTGACAGCTGTTGCACCAAAGAATCTTCTGACCAGTAGTTAAGTAAGATTGCGGGCTCGCAGATATCAATCAGCGTCTTCTTATGTGCTAGACTTAAGTCAAGAAGCATTGGCTACAACCGTTATTCTGATGAACAATTGGTATCAAATTACAGCTGGTAAAATAATGAGTACGGTGACCAATACCTCTCCATATATCACTGTCTCAGACCCTTAAGTACCCTAGATTTTGGAAAAATGTGATAACGTAATACTTTTGTGATCAGTGATGGAGCTAACAAGTCATAAACCAAATTACAAAAGGGGTAAGTTTCTAAAGAAACCGTGGTGCTGCGTCGGTGGGAGAGTATAAGAGGTAATTAATTGTTAACAAATGAGTTTAAAACGTAAATTAGCCACCATAAGAGTTAAAAGGCTGACGTTTCGAGCGTTAGCCCTTCGTCATAGCGATCCAAATTACAAACTTGGACAAAGGAGTCCACTGACTTTTTGCAGGTTCGGGTACGGTATTCCTTTTTTTTTCTTTCTTTGCCGGAATAGACCTTATTAGCATGCACATTTTGTCTCCCAATTCGGACCTCGTGACAGCACTTAATAGAGTTATTACTCTCAAAATCTCGAATATCTTCGTGAGTATATCAGTATGGACAAATCATTTTTCCTTCCAAGGGAACATAATTGGGACATTTATGTTCTCTTGATCTTGATATGCATGTATAAATCCGAACTTGAAATGCATGCACAAATCCGACCAACGAGTAAGGTATTACATGGGTCTGCATCAAATTATACACTGAGTGACTTACATTGAATAGGCATTATTGCAAAGAAGCTGCTGACGAGCACATCTTCGCAAATCGCCCACTCAGATTGCCAATCACAAAACAGACGTTTAACAAAAATCTGGAGCATGTCATCGCCGACTGAACTCAATGACAAGCACGGTAATCGCATGATCTGTCTCTCAGCGGTTTATCGATTGAGTTGAGGAAAATAATTTCCAGTCCAGTGTGGGCCAATGATTGGCTGGAAGTTCAAGTGGATAGACTAGGTTGATACGTAATCATTAGGATTCTTTGAGAAAAAAATTGACTACAATTGATAGTAAACTAGCCCGCTATCGTTGATATTATTGTTGGTGTTGAAGTCGTCAGTAGTGTTTCACAATTTTAGAACAGGTTCAGTGATTTCGCTGTGTCACTTGTTAATCCAAAACAAAAGTATTAATATCACAAGGGTCGCTTAAAATTTTGCCCATAAAGGTTATTCAGTGTCACTTTATTTTAATGAAGCCTTTGAGTTCATCTGTAAGAATGACTATCTTGATTTATTCAATTTTGAACCTGGGATTGCATTTCTAGCCCTCAATGGCTTCACTCCACCTCGGTAATCAGTTCATGTACCATATGATTATAAGTGGAAACTATCGAGCTTTCTTTTTTAATGTATATTTTTTATCTATTCATCTTCTCCCCTCACGGCCGTTAGGAGAGATGAAGACAAAAAATGAAATAAAACTCTAGATCGATCGTGGAATTTATGTTCTCTCTTGACCAAGTTTATTGGGTCAAGACGGCTAGATATTAACCTCGGTCTTTTTCTACGTTTTTATGGACCTCGACTTTGTCTCGGTCCATGAAAACGCAACAAAAGAACTCAGCCAATATCTAGCCATCTTGACCTCACGCTCGGTCAATACCGCATATGAATATATTTCGTGCAGACCCATACAAATCTGGCAAGGGAAGAGAGTACAAAAAATCATTGCACTTCCGAACCCGGAATTTGTCTAACGTATAGGTCAGTAGACTTCCTTTCCTTGTAATTTGGTTCATAAAGTGTTAACTTCAGCACTGATCACACAAATATATCGTCAAAATCTGTTGCACTAAAGAGTCTGAGCCTATGATATAAAGAGAGGTATTGGTCATCGTTTTCATTGTATTGACGTCTGTCAATTTAATGCCAAAAGCACATCAGTATAAGGGTTTGTGGCCAGCGCTTCTTGACCTACGTCTCTGGCAAATAAAAAGACACTGACTGATACCAGCGAATGAATATTGATCAGAGGATTCTTTGGTGCAACAGCTGTCACTTTAACATCTCAATGTTAATGTCCGCTCTAACAACAATGCTCTAGCGCAGTTAAACGATTGTATTGGAGGCTTATTTCATTTAGGACCAAATATTATTACATTCAGGACTTAATTACATTTAGGACAGTTATTACATTTAGGCCTTCATTAGGGGTACCCTTTCTTCCTTCTTTAAGCCTGTTTTTTTTCTTTTTTTTTCCCAAGGAGTTTCTTCCGCTTTTGATTTTTCCATGAGCAAAGACTTTCCATAAGCAAAGAGCTTCCCTATGTAAATTTTTTAAAGTGCGCGATGTAAACAAGATATGGAATTAACACGAACATCGAGTCCAAACATGAGCGGTTACCGCGAAAATTCCCCCGGGGGACTCGCCCATGTCCGAGATTATGACACCTTCCTGATTTATTAACATTTATTTAAAAATACGTTTTTCTTAATAACTCGGGTGCTTTTAAAGATTTCAGATATTTTTTTAAAGGAAACATAAGGTTTCATGTTTGAATTCAACTTTTTGAAATAAGAGAAAAATCGCTTTTTTGCGGCCTCTGACAGTGGGAAGTAACCTTAGATGTTAAACGATCCGTTTTGTTTCAAAACTGAGCTTAAGAGCTTTCGAAACTGTATTAAAGAGCTTTCGAAACTGTATACGACAACTTGATGGCTTGCAATTCAACGCAAACGTATAACAAATCACTAGTTAAATCTGAGAAAGAGAAGGGGCTGCTGTTAGGGTGAAGCTGCTATTAGGGTGTTTATTGTAAAGAAAGTCCAACAGAAAACATCTCTTATCTCTCAATTTTAAATTTTCAGAAGAACAGATAAACGATGGCAGATCCTGAGAACCCAGATACCACAGCTAGATCGCACGAGGCCCCGGCGTCTGGGGATATTGGGCTAACTATGTCGTATATTATCTCGATTCCTGGAATACTGAAGATCGTTGAATTTGTAAGTACTTCCGTCAAGTGTGTTGAGTCATTTTTGTAGCGAATGAAAGGCGGAAGAGGGTGGGAGGGGGACTAATGAGGACTTATAGGAAGACACTAAATTTGAGGCTTAACCCTTTATAACCCGATATCAGTATGCATATTCTCCTACTGTTCTTTATATGTTTCCTAAGGTGCTGAAAAGGAGAATTTGTCGAACAATCAAGAGCTTCTTTATATGGTGATCATTTCCTTCACTCTCGTGACCTTAATATGTGATTCAGGGGTGATATTGTAAGGAGAAATTAGATACTAGTCACTTTTAGGAGTCAAAGGGTTAAGCACAACTGTTGCAAAATGCTGGTATATAAGAAGCGGATAACGCTGACCAGCCAATAAATCACTATCTGATGGATAAGTGTTAATAAAAAGGACTGCGCAGTATAGAGATCTAACCATTGGATAGCGTTATCCACCTGGGGCCATGTATTTACCATTATTCCCTATACACCATTATATATATGTACCTACTAAGTTTGTTGGGTACTAAGAGTTTTAAACTTGATGAAATCCATGCCTGCATATTTCAATAAGCAATAAGTTTTATTTTTACTTAAATCTCTACAGTTCACGCTGTTGTTGGCGTTTGCCCTAGCTGCTGATGGGTACGCAGCTGTAGCTCAGTATGTCGTCGTACATTGGGAACGTATGGATTTCTTCCTCTTTGTTACTGTGACGTCGTGGCTTCTTGTGATCGCGATATTTGTCTTGTTCGCATTCAATATCATATCAAAAATCAACCTCAGTATTGACTGGAATATCCCGGTGAGTGGAAAAGCCACAAATACATAGCTCAGTAACGAGATGTAACTATTTGTTCCAACAAAATCAATAAGGGAAAAAAAAAATTGAAAAGATAATTTGATGAAATGGGAACAAAAAAAATCGTAGAATCAATACGGCCACTACATCTAGGAACCGACTGGCTTATCTTTCTTTTTTAATACGAGTGGTCAATATCTCACTCATTTGTTGTGCTCACTCGTGAAGTATTGTTCTTGTCACTCAACACATAAAATTCATTTATTTTTTTCCTAGAGGGTACGGTAACGAATCCTGCAATCTGATTGGTTCTTAGCACAGTCCGTATTTTCCTATTTCTCCGTGTGATATCTTCTATATATGTCGCACGCAAATATCTATTAATTTTTTTGAAACAAAAGTCTATCTTTAGTGCGCCTAACTGGCCTTCCCGTTTAGGCTCCCACGAAGTTGTCTGCACATTCAGTGACTTAACTCCTCCGGTTTTCGAAACTGATTCAGTCATAGAAGCCGACGACGGATTTCTCTTTGAGAGAACCTTAAAATCTGGATGATCAGATCTTGCACTTGAATGCTAATCCTGGACCTACATCTTTGACTGAATCTACCAACATGCGGCGTAACGGAGTTTTGTAGAATAATTGTTTTAATGAATACTAACAAAGTCAAACGCAGTCAAGAAGAAACGACCTTAGCTTTGGCGACAACGTTTTTCTCCACTCCTCGTTGTTTGCATAAAGTATGAATGAACCTTAGCCATTGCCAAAATTTTGGATGAAATATAAATTGCTCTTAAAGAATATCAAAATAAAGGAGAACTCTTGTACTTGTAGTCAGTGTTTCAAATTGGTTTTTGGTATCTACAAACTGTTTGTCAAGTCGATAATCGTTGAGATGCCGGCTACAAGAAACAAAGCGGTCAAGCTTCTGCGCATGTTCAAACGTTTTTGAGGTTAGGTGGCGTGTTTCTGGGTGTCAAAAGTAGGTCGGTTGTGTTAGGAACAAATGAATAGAGGGGGTACGTTTCTGACGAAACCGTGGTGCTGCGTCAGTGGGAGAGTATAACAGAGTAATTTAGTGTTATCAACTGAGTTGAAAACGTAGATTGGCTACCGTAAAGAGTTTAAAGGCTGACTTTCGAGCGTTAGCCCTTCGTAAGAGCGATGAAGAAGGGCTAACGCTCGAAACGTCAGCCTTTAAACTCTTTACAGTTTTACATTTTAAACTCAGTTGATAAGACTAACTTACCCTGTGTTCGAAAAAAGCTCACTAGCTATTAGGTAACGTTGTTTGAAAACCATATCACTTTTTTGGTAAAGCTCAAAACAAAATGGTAACTCAGCAGGAAACGTGCAACCACAAACTTTGTATACGAGAAGTCTCAACGTACGTTTCGCATATGTTGCAGGACAGCGGTTGTTTCCTTTGTTCCACTTTGAAAATTTGCGCGAGAAATGAGCGCACTGCGCACGGCTGGTAAACATTGATTCCCTTGTGCATGCTCGATGTTTTACTGCTTAGCTACTGCATGTATTCCAATCTCATTAGTTGTACAGAACATCATAAAATAATAGTAACGGTGAATTATCGAGCAACGAAACTTAAAGTCAAAGCTTCAACGTAAACAAAAACAAATCAGATGCCATAACCTCGTGATGTTTTCATTTTAGGTTTTTGTATTTGCTCTTGTAGCAGCATTTCTTCTTCTGTTGAGTTCTGCCTTGCTAGCTGCTCAGACAGCAGGTGGTTATGGTCCGTTATCTGACAGATTAAACGCTGCTGTGGTGAGTTTGAGTTTACTCTACAATTAATCTCGTACCCAGATCCTACCGTGTGACTGTAACTGAAATACAACCACTTGGCTCTGAAAGGTCTGGGTAAGGGACTGCTCTACAATACGACAAAGATGTCAAGCATAAATACAAAGGATAACGAAGATGGTGTTTGGCATGAATTAAACCCTCTTCCAAATTGATGTCCGGATCCGGAAATCAAAACTTATCACTGAGAGAAAAATTTCCATATACAGAATTATCATGTTTCATGTTTCATACAGCACTCGGAGTATAGCCGATAAACCCTTGCTAAACCAACTTATTTCATTCTCCACATGAAAACACTTGGTATTCTTTTAAGTTTTCTTCAATCATCAAATTCCATTTCCGTGTTGAAAAAAGCAAGCGACTGAATGAAATTTCGTAAGATTTCCAGAAGGAGGGCGCTTATCTGGGAGCGGCAGCGGGTGGTAGAAATTTTAAAAGCATTTAGAATCTATTAGGATAATTTCTTTATCATGTTTACCGGGATTTTGAAGAAAAGGCCTGATTTCATACCAGGTCTCACTATTGAAAGAAAAACGAATATCTTTTGACCAATTTCTGGCGAAAAAAAATACCACGGCAACTTACATGTTTGCATTGTCTTTCTTCGCAGGCTTTTGGATTTATCTCCATGTTCGTCTTCATCGCAGATGCTGTTGTTTATTTCCTGAGGAGAACTGGAAGGATGTAAACCAACGCCCACATTTTGATGAACTGTGTAGTCCTGCGAGTTTGTTTAAACTTTTTTGATAGCCATTTCGGTAACCGTTAATTAGAATTTAATCTATAACGAATGAAACAAATCTAGAAATAGACAGGGAGAATGCGTATATTTAACCCTTTAACTCCTAGAAGTGACTAAGATGTAACTTCTCCCTACAATATCCATAGATTATCCAGTAAACAGGTAATGAGAATACCCAAAGTTATCAGATAGTGTGAGTTGTTTTTGATCTTAAGCCAAATTATCGCAAAGAATTCACGAGGAAATGTGGAGCAGCCAGAGGGGAGAATTTACAATCAGATCTTGGGAAAAGGTAGCGTTTGAGAGAACGGGTTATAACGTAAGCAGCTCGTTATTGTGCACTTAGCCGCCATGTTTGATTTGGGCTTCGAGAGCCTGCTGTCTCATCCACCCTCAGCGGCATCAGAACTACGACTGAGAAATCTTAAGAAATGCTACCTTTGCTGCGATGCTAGACCTCAAATTATACGCCTGCACTACAGGAAAAAAGTATATTTTGCTATAGTCATTCAAATAATTTCTTAGATAGCGATACAATCTGAGCGTATATTCTACTTTTAACCAATCACTAACGAGTATATTCCATATGATTATACTCTTATTATGAAATGGGCATTAAACAACAGCAACATTGACGTTGGCAGCTTCCTATTAATTTTTATACCAGTCATTGGCATAGTAGTTTAGAATTTATTGATATCGTGATTTAAGCTATAATTCACCTCAATCAAACAATCAACCCACCTAACAAAATTAAGTTAATGCAAGTAGTTGTAATCAAACCCATGTGGAAAGAAAGAAAAAAAGAGATTTTCTCATCGTTTAGCGCGTTAATAAGGCCTTAAAACCTCCAGGGAACTTGACATGTGCTGTAATAGTTCCATAAATATATGCTTTATTTTCTCTGGTATAACTAATGGCAGTTTTATGCTAAAATCTCTCTGACTCCTCGTAATTATGACTAAGGAGTGGAGCTCATTGTGTCTTCAATTGAACCTTGTGTGAACCACGACTTCTTAGTTTTGTCCCATAAGGCTCTGCAATGTTCTTATAATCCTCGTTCATTGGCTGTCAATATTCTATAGCTCAACCTTTTTTACTCTGTTGGCAACAACTGATGCCCATTTCGTTCTCCCTGAAAACCATGTGCTCCCCCCCCCCCAAAAAAAAACCTCCAGCCCCCCGCCCTCAGCTGTCCCTCAGGGCCTGTTGTAAGATCAATGGTGGTGAGTTTTTTTTTTCAAAGGTGAGGCTATGTTTATGAATAACCTATTTTCATGAGCTGAGATTTTTTTTCCTTCCAAAAGTAATCTCCGCTGAGAAAAATTGCCTGATAACGAGGCATTTCCGTTTTCCAATCGGGGAAAACCGCTGTCCAAATCTAAAAGTGCATATGTACATGTTATGAATGATACAGGTGTATCCACTGACAGGGTTAATCAACACAATCGCAGCGAACTGTCTAAGTAGAGGAGACCTGTAAATAACACCTGTAAAGAATGAAACTGTTTGATTGCAGCTTGGGAAAAGAATATAAACATAATCTGTTGAGCTTTGTCAATAAGGGAAAATGTTCCATCAACTCTGTTTTATTTGTATACTGAGCGGTTTGAACCTAGGAAAACCAGTTGGTCCAGTAGTCTTAGATGGCCAGCCACGTTTTGTTGATTGGAAGTGTGCCATGTAAGCTAACGACTTTGAAAGTAGTTGTGCGTTTCAGCCATTGAAACAGAAATAGGACAAACTACCGCATTGGGAAACACCTTGACTGAGGAAAACCAAGCCATTCTGGAACGCAGCTAGGGATTGAGTTATTAAAATAGAATGGATTTGACTTTAAACTTTCCAAATCAAAAGTTTGACATCTATCGATACACGTGCTTGTAAATTTATGCACATTACTCTCAGAGACTTGTGAAGTTTTGTAAGCCCAGAAAAAAAATTACCTCTGCTTCTTTTGCTCCAAATTTCACTTCACTCAAACTCGTGCTATCACGATCCCAGTGCGTCAACAAACTAACAGTGATCCAATTACCACGACAACCCGACCTGGAAGATCTATTAGCCTTAACACCGAAAAGTTTTAGAATTGAGATCGTTCTCTGTTTAAGTTGAAATATATATGACAAAAAAATAAATGGCTTTATAAGTTTGAGAAATTTCATCATATTGCATGTTGCATAATTAATGTGGCGTAGCTTATGATTTAAAGTGGCTTGTAATAGAAGTAATACATTCTGTGTCAGCCAAAGTGGATTCACTCCACGATTGACTGAGTTCGCTTTGGTTGCAGATTATGAATTAACATCCCAGTTGAGCTTACATTTGCAAACATAATCGTTAGGAAGTAAATTTATTAAAACGATAAGAAATGTCCATTTTTGTTTATTTCAGCGCCCATCGACTGAAGGCACATTTTCTCGCGGAGTAAGCATTTCAGGTTTAAAAGACAAGTTTCAGTTGAAAAATCTTAGAGTTCTGCGGGCTCACTTTGAGATGCGAATTAAAATCGTCTCTATTTAATTCATTGCATATAATTTTAGCGTTTAGGTGTCAAGTTTCCGTTAACGCGACCTCTGCGTTGTATTTAAAAGTTGTTATAGTTACTACAGTAAATATCGAGTCATTCTTGTTTGGCAATCACGAAGCAGTATTTCGCTTGGGGTTTTGTTTTTGGTCAGCTACCCATCAAAGGATAGAAAGGAAATTGAAACGGTACTGGTAAGATCAAGGTAGTGTATTAAAGCGTGAATAATATTGCTTAAAATGCAAGCTTCGATAGCTTCATGGAGGGTGCTCAATTTTGAATTCGCGCATTTTGTAAATCGTTGGAGTTGCTTTGCAATTTAGCGTGTCTTCTGTTTCCTCGAAATTGGCACGGTCTGCTTAGTTATTGAGAGCAATTTAAACCTTTTGGGCCGTCGCTCTGAGACCGATTGGATTATTTAACCATGGTACATTAGATAGATTCCCGCTGAACCGAATCAAACGTGAAACGTTTACCTTAAAGGTAACCGAATGAAGTTAAAAATCATCCATTTTCGAGGAAATTTAGCAGAAACTCTCAGAAAAAGTAAAATGATTGAGACAGATGTACTATAGTGTACCGAGCGACAATATGGCGTTTCTGTTAAACTACAAAAAACATTTGCACTACAGTTTGTATTTGTGAATATGTTCGTTTGCCACAAAGGTTTATACGTGGCTACTGTTTGGTCTCAGATAGCCCAACGAATCAGTGAGTCGCTTAACAATTTCTTTTGCTTTCTCCATTTTGATTTATTAAGTATAGAAGCCAAACAGGAAGCAAAATGGTGGTTATGTAGAAGAAAGAACAAACGCGACACTCCGTCGATTGTGTTCGCTACCGAGACGACGATCACATTCAGCCGCTACTTCAGTAGTTTCCAAAAAATGCTTTACAGATTTAGGACGTAAATTTGTTTTATACTGTTAATTTTCTGAACTAACTCTTCCCTTTCTCTTTTAATTATTATTTTTTGTTGTTACCCACCATTTTAACCTCAAATGGAGATCTAGAGTGCGAAGGAACTATTATGCTAATTTTTCGCGGTAGCCAAAAGTGTACAGTTACAGAATTATGACAATTTATTTAAACTAAGAATAATTTAAGCTTAATAACGTTGGCTTTGATTTTTACTCTTTAAGTCTCTCAAGCCGAGTAAAAACACAGATCTGATGGATAAAAATATGCCACTTGGGGTACCAACAGCGTAATTGACCCGACGTGTCCGCAAATTATCGCCTAAACAAAAAACTCCATAATGAGTGCAGCATTGGTGACTTACTTAAGACAGCTTTTCTGCATATAGGAATAGGTGACAATCGAACGTCGAGGAGAGGTTGATTCTACCAAAATAATTCAGGCTTGTTACATGAAGTGTAGGGAGACATGCTCAGTCGTATTCCATCTCATATGCATCAGTGGTGACTACTGGCTGAGATGCGCTCTAGACTAGCCTTTCTTTCTTGTGCAAATTGGTAGATCTCGACTTATCTAGATATATTTCTTTAATGTTTATTTTACAATTTATTAGAAGTCAATTTTAAAGATGTCAAACCCAGAGGACAAAGAGGCTGTATCCAGACCTAATGCGGCCATTATGGACAGTTCTGGAGGAGGGAATGCAGGTGGAGCCGGTGTGTCCATTACAATAACTTTTAACAAAGCTTACGTCGTGTCAATTCCTGGAGTATTGAAGATCGTGGAATTTGTACGTACTATTTGTGGATAAGATATATGTTCTGATATTTTTGGTACTTTTTTTTTATTTGGCGCATAGTGCTCCTTGCGTTAGAGTTCCACTTAAGTGCATTTCCATTGACTGTCTTAAAACCAAAAGAAAGTATTCACAAAAACTAATCTATAAATAGAGAGAAAACTCAACGTCAAGAAAGGAAATTTGAACTGCCTGAAGCGCGGGAAAACGCGAGCAACTCAAGTCTCGATTGATCTTCCTATTAGTATAGGAAGTTTAATTGGTTGAGAAATGGCAGGAATTTTCTAAACCAATCACAGACCGATGAAAAATAAAAATCACAGCAATCCTTTACCCTTTTCACATTCGATGGGAAATTCATCTCAGTAGTCTAAGGCAAACGGTGTGATTTGGGCAAATTTAAATTATGGTGTAAAATCTGTATTCCTCTAGCTTGCGCGAGGCTCTCGGTCGGTGGAAGAGAGCAGGTGCATGAAAACCTTTTCTTGATAATCGCCGTTTTTTCTCAATCGCTATCTCACTTAGTAAATGCCTGTAACAAGCACAGGATCAACCCCCCTCTCCCCCCTTCTATCATCTCGAATCAAGAAAAAATAATTTTCCTATTCTTTCCCCTTGCTCGAATGTAATGTCAGACGACTGTAAAACAGTCGACAGAAAAAACAAAGGCAGCTGAATTTCAATTGTTTGAGGTTTCGACAAAAATTTGTCAGCTGATTATAGTCAAATCAATCGCAGCAGGGCAATTATGATCGACTGCCCATGGTTTTTCTCTATCACGTCTTGCGATTGGCCGAGGAAACACGCACCACTATAATTTTAATTTCTTCCAGTACAATCAGAAAGATAAAGAAAAAAACTTTGTGACTCAGTCACTTGTATTTTATGGGTTCAACACTGTTTACACGTTTTTACTCAAAATTCGCTTTTTTTAAAGTAATTTTGCATTGATCTCATTTGTCCTCTAGGTTATTATAGTTTTGAGTTACCGAATATATTTGAAAAGCGATATGTATTAATCAAGAGTAATGTAACTTTTCTTATCGTCTTCTCCACAGATCCTGTTGTTGCTAGCGTTTTCTATCGGCGCTGACATAAACGTCGCAAACTGGGGACGCATGAGTTTTTTCCTTTTTGTTACCATTACTTCATGGCTTCTTGTAATCGCCTGGTTTGTGCTGTTCACCTTCAATTTGCACACAAAGATCAACCTCAACATTAACTGGAATATTACGGTAAAAGATTTTTTTTTTCATCAAGCTCCAGTCGATAGAAGGTCTTGAAAATCAATTTACGGAAAAAGAGGCTAGAGTCCAAACTCCGTTAAAAATATATCTTAAACCTGTTAAATGAACCACAGCATTTGGCTAAAATAAAAACTCCGAATCTTCTTCAAATTCCAAACAAAGGGGTAACAAATTTACGCCAATGAAAGCTCTAAAACAACTGACTAAACTCCATAAAAAAAGTAACGCAACTTCAACAGTTTGCAAAGTTGTCAAGGCAACACTGCAGCCCCCCAAAACATCCAATTTTTTCTCTTTAGTCTAAAGCTCAAAAGCAACTACTAAATCATTGAATTGCAATCAGTAGACACAACCCTCTGCAAATTTGAAAAAAAAACTTTGCATACCATTCGATGACTCCTTAATTCATGGATGATTTAAAGCGGTTCTGAACAGAGTCAATCCTCTGATTAAGAATTCATTTAGGTGTGCCCAGTCTAATTGGCTGATGTCAATGGCCGATTACAGCCAACAGGACAGTTACGCTGTCTCGTCACAAATCTACTTAATTAAGGAAAAATGAATCAGTTTATCGACGTAAATCAGGTTAAAGGTTTAAGTTAGTTCATCATCTGTATGAAGTCCTCTGCTCTCCTTTCCAGCTCCTGATATTTGCTGCTGTTGTGGCTTTTCTTTTGCTGATCAGTTCGGCGTTGTTGGCTGATGATGTCAGAAAGATAGAAGAAAAGTCTGGTTACTCTCTTCCTTTTTTGGGCCCGTTACGCGCTGCTGTGGTATGTCTTAAGTAAAGTTCAACTGCCTGCGAGCACACGCCCTCTTTGTGCAGCGTTTCGGCACAAGAGTTTTTTTCCTTGGGGATATGTATGAGACCTTGAGCAATGCTAGCAATTGAGGGATCTGCAAGGAGTCTGGCACACAATATCAGTGTCAGACGCCTGGCAAATCTCTCCCCGGCTCGTCTCAAATCTTTCAACGAGCGTGGAAACGCGCGTCCTGCAGCGTTAATAATGAAGGCCGGCTAGCTGGTCAGCCATGACACCTACTGGTGTTTTAAGGGCCTTTTAACCCTTTAAACCCTAAGAGTGACAAGCATCAAATTTCTCCCTATAATATCACTTCTGAATCACACGTTAAGGTCAAGAGAATAAAGGAAATGATCACCAATAAAAGAGTATTTTGATTTTTTAAACGAATTCTCCCTGTCAGCATTATAGGAAATGTATAAAGAGTAGTCTGGAGAATATGGATACTGATTTTAGGGTTTAAAGGAGTTAAGTATTCAGAGACGATCTGTGTCTTTAACACAGAAAAAGATGACTAGGATTCATTATTCCGCTGAAATTTACTCCGATTTCACACTTTTTCCGTTAAAGGCGTTTGGATTTATTGCCATGTTTGTGTTCATTGGAGATGCTGTTGTGAACATCCTTAAAATTACTGGAAAGACGCAAGTGCAAATCGCTTTATAGACTTGGACCACCTTAAAGACGCTTGATTTTCTCTTATTTCCTCGATTTATTTCGTTATCGATACTGTCACATCAGTGAACGCTTCCTATCCAGATGTAAAAGAAGTAACAAGAGTGATTTTGGGAAGGTTTTCAAGGTACCGAGATAGCCGTTTCTGGATGTGTCTCAGATCTTCATTATTCCTACTTATGGTCCTTTATTAGGTAAAACCTATTAAATATTAGCCCGCAACAAAGGTAGTGCCTTTTTTCGTAGCTGTTGTTTTGTCTCGTCACGGAACAGGAGACCAAATAAAAGCTCTTCAGGGAACACGAACAAACGTTCTGTGCGAATGAACCAAAAAGTACGTTGTTATCTATTATGTCATAAGTGCGGCTTCAGCCCTACAAGTGTTTAGCATCTAATTTCTAACATTATAAGAATTGCATGGTTGGCAGTCAAGAGAATGATAAGTTTGACCCGGAAGTTAAAGGGTTAAATCAAACATTAAGATCACAGGAGTAAAGGGAATGATCACCAACTAAAGAAGCTCTTGAACATGCAACTTTCTCCAGTCAGCTCAAAAGGAATAAAGAACAGTATGGAAAACATGCATACTGTTTAATATATTAAAGTTCAGTTCACACGGCAACCAGGTGGACAATCAGACATAGTTTGAAGCTACACTGGTTTGCAGATTTAATGAATGTAACCGAAGAAGTTACAATTCATAGACCCAACGTTTCGACACTCCTGTCTAGTGCCTTCATCAGGGGTGATCTAAACGCTGCAACAAGAGGTCCTTTTATATGATCAACTAATTAGCGGCCTTTTTTCTGACGAGGTGTAAATAGGCGTCAGGAAGCAGACCGCCATCGTCACGATTTAAAGGAGCGTGGGCGGAGTTTATGTGCCAAGCCTCCAAACAAAGGCGCTGGTGGTAACGCCGATTAGTAGTGATAATTTTAGAATTATCCCACCCAATTGTATGGTTGGTTAGGCAAGTATGCTCCGATAAAGCTGAATTTTCCTTTTTGCAAAGAAAAACCGCTTTTTGGTGCTCTTTTAACCGTGTACCAAACTGGCGTTTGGTCTGTCCGATGTATTCGTTATCACAGTCATTGCAAGGAATAGAATAAATGGCGTCGGTTCGTTGTTCTTTCGTGACAGGATCCTTAGGTTTGGCGAAAATATGCCCCAAAGTCTGAAAAGGTTTTTGAGCAACTTTAACGTTGTGGCTATTCAAAATTCTCTTGATGGGTTCAGTAACACCCTGTATGTAAGGAATAACAGCAAAACCAGTCGCTGGTTCCCTTTCATCAATTAACTGCCAAAAACCAGTTACAAATAGTAACGCTCTTGATGAAAGGGAACCAGCGACTGGTTTTGCTGTTATTCCTTACATACAGGGTGTTACTGAACCCATCAGTTTTAATTCCGTAAATTTCATTCTGGCTCATTTAATAACGCATTTTTTATCTTCTGCTTCTCACTGTATTCTTCATATGTCTTTACTCATACATGTCATTTTACTGATTATTTTGAAGCCTTTCATGTGTGGAATGTGACAGTAAACGACAACAACTCTATTACTCGACCACTGCTCTTAAGCGACAATTTTGCAACCGTTCTGTCTATAAAAATAAAAAAACTTGAATAGTGACTGAGCCAACTCGGATTCCGTAGTTTCCTCCTAAAATTCTATTAAGGAAAAAAAGTCGTACACACAGACATACTGTCTCTTAAACTTAGGGTCTAGACGGTAATAAACGAACGCGGTTTTGACTTCCTTAGCGACTACAACCTCCTTCAAGATTTGATTTTGTGTTTCCGATAACTGACCACTCAGGGGGGAATAGTTCAGAAGTAATTCTCGTATTGGAAAGCGTAGTGGAAAGTTTTATACATGATCTGATTCAAGTGATTTAACGAGAAACACTTTTCGAAGTGCAAAGGTACACGCAGCAGACTGTCCGGGAACGAGTCAGCTGAGTAGCATATTGAGTATACGTTGAGTAATTTACTGATGAGATCATGAGATATAGAAATGACTTGTGGATCCATACGGTTTCAGTATCGATTTTCCTCTTGAACGTCAGGCTCCCTAGCGCGACCATTTTTGTACATCTCGGGGTCAGAGTTGATTTAAACTCCCCACGCAACAACACTGGGCTGTGCAAGATACTCTGTTATTTGTTTGTTTTGTCACAGGCAGTCTAGGCACACCAGATTTTATTTTCGTGACGCAACAGTAGAAATGTTTATGAAGCAAACGCTTGCCTACCGAAAGCAAAACTTGTGTCCAGAATTCAACGTAAAAAAAGAAAAGCTGACCTTAACACGAAGTGATGGATTTAACATAAAATGATATGGTAACGCGTTATTGATTCGAGTTTTACGAAGTACATTACGAGCGTTGTTAGATATTGTAAGATCAATCAGATTTGCTTGAAACTATGTGACATGTCTTTATTTATGGGCGTTGGAAAAAACCAGCATGAGATCTCTGCGAAATGTGCCCTACTTTTTCCTTTTAAACCACTAGTGGTTACTAGACGATACAGAAAATGTTTCCTCTTTTTTTTTCTTGCGTTTCAGAGCTCAAATGAGTCTTTCAATAGGCCAGTTGTGTCATTTCCGTTTGAGGCATTTCATTCAGTCACGCACTGATTCGGAGAAAAACGGAAACAGAAGCACAAGACATAATAATTAGACAAGGACCTGGACGACTTTCAAAACAGCTCTTCTCTTCTGAGCTGCAAAAGTATGGATAGGTTAAGGATTATTTGGCAAGGTTACACTAATTTCTGGTAAATTAAGACCCCCGCTCGTTCTGTAACGTACTGAGCGGAAGTGAGCTAACATACCTCTGATAAAACTACTTCCGGTTTACTAAGCACTTGATCATGACGTTTCAGTCAATCGCTTGCTGATTTGATTTGGTTCCGGAGATTCCGAGAAACGTACGTGACGTCTAGACAACACCCACGGCTATATGTTAGCTTGAGTATTCAGCTGGCGTGTCGAAGTTTTACAATATTCAACAGAACACAACATCGTGCCTCTCGATTTGCGGTGACAGGAGAAAAAAATCATTGCAAGGATCATAGCTGAAGTGAGGTAAGGATAACGCACAGCATTCGAAATTTGTTGCATCCATGAGATCACAACAACACCTCGTTTTTTTTAACAATTTCCGCCTGAATTTTTTGCGTTTTTACCTCACTTATTTTCCTTTAAAGCAATCCTTGATTGCCTCTCATTATCGGTACTTGCGTTGTAAAGTGATCACCTTTTCAAAGGGTGTGTTGTCTTTAATATCTAGGAAACAGCTAACATTTTTAAACAAGCTCGATACAGTCTGTTGATTTATACGCCATTCGATGGCGCATTCTGCTTCGGTTAGACTTAATTTCTCTCAATCAGAACAGTTTAGATGTTGAACGATCCGTTTTTGTTTCAAGAATGAGCTTGAGAGCTCTCGAAACTGTATTCAAGAGCTTTCACTACTGTGTACGATAACTTGATAGCTTGCAATTCAACGGCTGCGAAATTATATGCTAATTTTCTTTTGTCTATACGACACTCACTTCTCTTGTTTCTTAGCTGGTCGTAACTTAACCTCTCTAATGAATGAGATGCTAGTAATCAAGCCTTGTGTTTGCGGAAAATAGTTCTGCGATTGCCACAGGGCAAAAATTACAACTCGCTAGAAAGAAATGTATGGTAAAAAGTTGTTTCAAGGTCTAAGGAAAAACGATTTTGGCGAGAGATCAGTCATCATTTCTTATTAGAAATGGATGTGGGTAGTATTGATTTAAGGGTAGCGCAAGGTTTTGTTTGAACAACCGTGAAATATGTAGTGGAAACTCCATGCCCAAGGGATTAGTGAAATTGACATCGCGTAATGATCTCGAACTTTAGATTGTTTATTTCTCAAATCTCTCTTTTTTTTTTTCCGAACCGTGATCCGGTCCGTTAGGTTTTTTGGGCGAAAAAAACTTCTAGTGACTGGCCCACGCTCAATTATGTCACGCAGACTTTATTTTGGCTTGTCACGCAAAATATCTAATTTCATTAACATGATCCGATCCTGAAAGTGATAGTAGCGGAGAGAGCATGAAAACGTATGTGGTCGCTGTAGCTAATTATTTTTCAGTTGAAATGGAAATTTGATAATATTTCTTTAACTCTCACAAACTGCCGTCGCCCCTGTAAATTAAGTGTATTTAGTCTTGAAACGCAGTGCGCCAGGCACGGTCTTTAATTGACTTTGAAATACCCCGAAGGGAGAAATTTTCAGAGAATTTCCACTAAAAGGTTCTTTCAAAATTTTAACGCTATCTGATGTTTGTTTAGAAATGTCAAGCGATTCAAAATCTATTTTGATTTTTCCAAAGTATAGTTTAGTATAGGGGAGGAGTTTTCCGAGCTTGTCTCTAACATTAAATCGCTAGTTCAGAAATATTTTTCAAGTGCAGAAATCCTCTTTAGCATTTAGACACTCGTCTTGTGTTATCGTAGATGGAGGGTGAAAGTCCAGCCGAACTTCCAGTCAAGCACGAAACCCAGGTGAAGGGTCCCCCTGGTCAGCCTGTAACATCTCATCAACAGATGGCTCCCGGCCAGCCAATCATGGCTCCCACCCCTGGACAGCCAATCATGTACCAGATGCCACCCGGACAACAACCGGTTTTTGTGCAAATGCCTGCTGGTCACCCAGCAACAACACCAGATGGGCAGCCTATTCAGTATTACTATGGTCAACAACCAGTTCAGCCAGGTCAATTAATGCAACCGGTTCAACCGGTTAATGTCCCAAGCCAACCTGGTCAACCTGTATATTCTCAACCACAGGCTGGACAGGGTCTAGACCTTACGATCGATACCAATTTCCTCAAGTCCCCTCTCTGCTACATTAAGATAGTGGAATTTGTAAGTACTGACTTTGCTGCTTTCTAATGTAAAGACAAAAGGTTTTGGTGCCCACGATTTTGTGTAAATTTGAGGTTTACGCGGCTTATGCAACCGTAAGAGAACAATGGTATGGTTTCTTAATTGTTCACAAATCTTAAGTGTTAGGTCTTATTACTATGTCGCACTGTTTTGTTTCTCAGTTATGGTAGTTGTCGTTAACCAGAGAGAACCTTAAAAGAAAAGTTTGTCTTCAGAAACCATACAATTTTTACCTCTGCCATTAGAATTCATTTATGAGATTATGACACAGACTGCAGTTTGATATTTAAAAAAAATAAAAATAGCCGTTCGAATTTTTCTTTCAATGTGCTAAGACTTAGGCCAAGAACGCCTCTATTTTGATTCTTACCTGGCAACCTGCTCGCTCACAAGTCAGTAATGAGTCTTATAAATCTGCTGGACTAATTCGGAGCTATACATAAAGGCATTCTTGACTCAAATAGTGGCTTTTCTGCGATAAACCGGGTAGGAACAGTTCATGAACCATGTGTTGTCATCTTCTCTTTGCGGCCAGGTTACCGAGCATTTACATAATGGCGGCCTTCCGTAGTCGAACATTTGCACATTTGGAAACGGTTTGCGATTGGTTAGCTTGTTAGTTGCAGAGAATAAACCGCAGTGAGTTTCCATTTTTTTCATGACGGAAATGAAAATTAATGGGTTCCCGGGCCACACTTCTCCTTTATTTACAAAACATTTGTCAGGGTAGAAAAACAATAAGGGACAAGAAAAGACTAAAAGATATGATTAAGGATGGAGAAGATGAAGCCGCATTGCAAAAAAAAATTGATGCATTTGTCATGACCTATTTCCTCCGAGAATTATAAAATATCTGTTTTGCAGGTTGTTCTCCTAGGGGCCTGGGCAAGTATCGTGAAGTACTCTGGTGATCTCAGCGTTCCAGATGCAGACGAAAAAGCCAACTTCTTCAAGGGTATTACCATTTTTTGCTGGCTGATGGTGATATTTTACATGATCATTCATATTTTCAGCTTTACCAAACTTTGTAGTTGTGGTCGAGAGTCTAGACTTACTTTGGTGGTAAGTTATGATTCATTTAAATAACTTTTGTTTCGGTATCATCGGATTTTGATTGATTGAATACCGGTGAATTCATGAGTCCAAAACTTACGCGAAAGTAGATGGGGAAGTAACTTTCCTCCTGGTAGTGTTATCTTGGAATTAATCAACTCGTCGCGTTGCACTGTTTCCTTGTCAAGTTTTGGAACCTTCACTTCGTCCGCATTCTTACCAAGCTCTAACAGTTCTGCCCCTTTCCGCCCTCTTACCGTTTACAGAAATTTGAATATCCCTTTCCTTTGAAAACTTCTGTAGCTAGCTCAGGAACTTTCATATTTGGGAAAAGAGCATCATAATCTGCCATGTCGAGACGACTCCTATTCCCCTCAGCCCCGACTGGTGCTCAAAACTAGTTACCAGACTTTCTCGCACAAACAATTCGATACTAGCCTATTGATCTTTCAATCATTTAGTTATCAATTTATATATTCTTTCTTATTGGTCTTTCATTATTCATTCATCCACTCATTCATGTGTTCATTTATTTTTCTATTAATTTAAACCTGTATGGTTATCTTTTTCTTATTCTTGGATATATTATGTTTTCTATCTTTTGCAGTCTCTCGTCTTTTATTTCATCATGTTTGCGCTGCTGCTCGCCTGTACTGGAAACTTGGTCCCTAGGGCCGTTGACTTTGGAAAATTCCAGAAAATTAGGCCAAGCACATACAGACCATTCGTGGCATCCCTTAGTGTTGCCCTGGTAAGTTCTACAATAAAATGTAAAATATCCGAAGATGAATATGATTTCCGATTCCCCATGGGCGTATTGTACTGAACCAGGATTAAATATCAATTGAGGCTTTGGACTCTCTTGTACAAGAGGACACTTCGGTCACACACACACACACACACACACACACACACACACACACACACACACAAAAAGGGACGGGAAACAAATTGAATTGAAATCAGTTTCAATACATGGTGAATATTCACGCGGCGAATCCCACTTAAGCTTATTCTGGAAAGACTTTTACTTTAAGTATACAGCTGTTTCGAGAAAGGTTGTCGGATAAAAGCCTAACAGTGCACGCGACAACCCCGAAAGGTATTGTGAGTTGTTTCAGTCCTCGGTTGCTTAACCGAAGTATTTCAGGGAAATCTGAGATAATCCCTCTGTATAGACGAGGCAGCGTGGGTTTGATGAATTTATTTTTTCTTATTTGACTTTTGCACTCTCTGATTAGTCAACGCTATAAACCAATCATATTTATATCCTAAAGAAAACCGCTACCTGCTGGCGGTTTCCTTTACTTTTTACCTTCTTTAATTCTTATCAGCTTCTTCTGATGTTTTCTTCTGTTTTGATCGGTTTGTACGGCTCGGTCTCCGACACTCGGTCGAAATAACCATATAGATATAATTTCTCTTTTCTAAATCCTGGCAGGTCTTTGGATTTTTGTCATGTATAGCGTTTGCATTGGATATGGTATTACAGTACAAATTGTTTCAGACACAGCGAGCTCAGGAGACACCAACCGAACAAGCGCAGGAATCTCCCCAAAGACAGGCCTTGGATATCAACAAGGAGTATTTACAGTCACAATACTTTTTCGTCAAACTAGCGGAATTGGTAAATTATGAGTGTTTGTGGAAGAAATCTGTGTAAAGCTATTTTACTTCTTTAAATATTAGCGAAGAAGCGCAGAAAGAGCACGTGAGGATGAGCGCAGGGTTTGTCTTTTCATTTTCTCCCCCACCCCCTCCCCTAAGCTCTTGTGTTTGCATTAGTCAAATTTCCAGCGCCTTTTATTGCGTTCACGCGGGAACTCGAGCTCTAAACTTGGAGAATACAGAAGGCCCGTGAAAAGATGATTATATAGGCACACCTAGACACCAGCGGCTCAGTTAGGATAGACGGTCAAGAATCACGGGGCAACAGGTTTTTTTTTTCTGTAATGAATAGTTTTTTTTCCTTTAAGTCCTACTCCTGGGCACCACTGTAGTCCGAAAGACGATTAACTGTCTTCCATTTGATAAGCACGACGATCAAAAATCAGTAATGCATGCCTTTGATGCCTTTTTACTTGACAGATTAGTAACTTTAAAACAGAACGATTAAAATGAATAACGGAAATTGGTTGGGACGTAAGGTGGTGCTACCTTCACTCAACGGGCAAGGAGTGCTTGAGCGGGTGGAGATAATTTTGGAAGGATTACTTCCAAACGGTGGAGTGTAGGGTTCTATAACAACAGTTCACGTTTAGTGGGCCAATCCTCTCCTCTATTTCAGATCATTCTCACTTACTTTACATCAATATTAGTAATTCCTCCAAAGCTTACCCTATTTTTCATCCATTTTCAGTTCCTGCTCTTTGCGGCATGGGTGTGCGTCCTGAAATACTTTGACATGAATATTTTCAAATATACGAATAAGACTTACGAAGAACCGGCAGCAGAATTCTTTAGAGGAATCACAATCTTTTCCTGGGTGATGACTGTTCTTGTGACGTTGACATTTGTGATGAGTTTCGACAAGCTTTGTGCTCGGCCTTCACGCTGGACATTGACGGCAAGTAACGATCCCCTTTTTCTTCCCATGGCCCCCTCTTTGATAGAAAAATGACCCCGCTCGTCTTAACCCGTTAACTCTCAGAAGTGATGAACATGTAACTTCTCCCTATAACATCCATACATTATTCAGCAAACAGGTAATGAGAATACTTAAACTCATCAGGTACAAGATATTACCTTGATTGAACGCCAAATTTTCGTAAGCAATTTACAAGGAAATGTGTAGCAGCTAGAGGGGAGAATTAACAATCAGATCTTGGGAGTTAAAGGGTCAAAAAGGCCGCACTTGAGTTCTCTATGGGTAGAAAGAGGCGATCATATTAGGGACGAGTATGCCTTTGAAAGACGAAACTAAAAAGTAAATAACAGTGAGACTTGAAAAATGTCAATTTTCTCAAGATCCTCGTCCCCAAACAGTGACATGATTAAAACCTTCTTATTAATTTTACCATATTTTTTTTGTCCAGGTGTAACCTTTACAGCCAAATTTTTTTTGCATAGATCAGCACTTTTACATGTCATAAGTTTTATGCTCCTTGGGTTTCGTCAACTCCTATGAGGAAACCTTGTCTTAAATGTTCTGATATGGGGATTGAGCCTGGGATGAAGGGGTGAACTTTTTTCAATCTCGGTTTAATTTTTTTTATCTTTTCTCCGTAGGCTTTCATCATTGGATTTGTCTTGTTTTCGTTAATAATTGCTTGCTGTGGGAATCTGACTCCTGAGGTTGTCAGATATGGAAAGGATTACAAAAATATGATTACAGATGACAAGTCCAATAGACTAGCTCTGTTTGTAGGACTGGTATGTAATCTTTTTTTTTTTTTGTTTCGCTTCGGCGCGGAATTCAGAACTCTAAGTTAGGCGGTTGTTCGTGACATTGACAATTGTTTATCGCGATATACTGGATTGCTTTAATTCCAATTTTGGTGAGATAGAACAAACTCTCAGTCGGTTGAAGTAATCAAGAAGGAACGCACACGCCGTAGGGTGTAGAAGAATGACGTTGATTACTATGAATTATGTGGAAATTTCGGGGCACGCTCATTTTTTACGACGGCAAATCACAGATGATATACCTTACGCACGAACTTGTACACAGAACTCTGTTTATCGCAATGTAAGTTTCGAAAAAGTGTGAATTGGTTCGTAGACGCGAATCAGAGGTGAATTTTTAACCCGGTAGCGTTGACAGAAATGTACATTTGTAAATTCTACCCTGATTAAAGTATGGATACTTCACGTACACAACAAGTTGGCCTCTGGGCTAGCCTACTGGACTACACATCAGGGGGTCTGGGTTTGAGTCCTGACTGTGTTCTATTCTTTGGCGCGACATTTTACTCTCACATTGCCTCTTTCTACCCTGGGGGTGGGGTGGGGGGGTGGGAGGTTAGTTACCGGCAGACTCTTAGGGAAACTTTAGTTAAGGCTGGAATTACTAACCCTTTGCAGTGGATATTTAGGTTGGTGGGACGTTTCTCAATCCTTGATAGCCCGAAAGTATACTATATTTCTAAATCTGCTCTCTGGTAGGGGTTTGGATTCTTATCGTGTGGGGCATTTGGCGTGGATATGGTGTTGCATTACAAACTGTTTCAGACGCAACGAGCTCAAGAGACACCCACTGAACAATCGCAGGGACCTCCCCAAAGACGAGCTTGGGATATCAATAACGACTTCTTACAGTCTACGACGTTCAAAGTGAAATTGGTGGAAATTGTAAGTTTTTATTATCGTCTACGATAATGATTTCACAAGGGACCAATAACTAAAAAATCAGAGATCTTAACATCACCCGGTGAAGTTCAACGTACTTTGCTCAATCACTGTATTTTGTTTTGTTAAGTTTGATGTTAATCAGAGTCCTAACCGAAAGGCCAGAGGGTACGTTGTAACCCTGTAAAATATTAAACTTACACTATTGCGATCAAAGTTAACATATTTCACCCCGCCGATTGAGATGTTACTTCGAAGTTTTTGGTTTGGGTTGGACGCGATGGAGTGCACTTGCGGTTGGGTTATTGTGCATATCGATGCCTAGTATCCCCCTAAATGCTGTGAACAGCTAACAGCATTGATCGGTGATGTTGTATATGTAGATTTTCAGTGTCCACGTTTAATCCATACCTTACAACGTAACTGTGAAGAAACGGAACACGAATCTCAGAACTGAACCTTGCAAACCTTAAGAATTGAACCTTGAGAACCTTAGGAACTCAACACTGCGAACATTTATGTTATTTTTTTAATTAGAACCTAGCTTGAAACCAAATACTGCTTATCTTATCAAAGGGCGTGTTTATTGACACACGCATAGCGTTCATATACCAGAATTGAGTTTAAGCCTTCAAGAGAAGTTGTTTTCCACGAGAACGGATAGTTTCTTTTTGACGAGTTAGAACTTTGGAATCTTATAAATCTAATTATCGTAGGCTATAGCAAATAAAAACCTTAACAGCAACCTTGTTGAGGCAACACTCTGTAAAGGGTATTACATTGTAAGATAGTCACTGCAGCAACAAAATTTGAACTACAGTTATGCCACTTTGGAATTGTTTTTAAAAAAACATGCAAATATTTCCATAGCGAAATGGTCAGTTGAAAATCCTTTTGTTTTATATAATCTTAGTAACATCGACCTTCATCAACAATTTTACACGTATTTTCAGATGTTCCTGTTCGCGGCATGGGTGTGCATTGTCATATACTTTGACATGGATATTTCCTGGATTATGACTGAGGATTCAAAGGCCGATTTTTTTAAGGGAGTCACCATCTTTTCCTGGGTGATGGCTGTTCTTTTGACTCTGACATTTGTGTTGAGCTTTGATAAGCTATGTGGCCTCTCCTCCCGATGGACATTGACAGTAAGTGATATATTTCTTTTTAATAGATATTAGCTGATAATTATCCTTATCGAGGTTATCAAGCTGGGAGACTGAGTAACCTATATACCTTATTCCAAAGGCAGTCTTGCCCAAGTTATTTTTTAGACAAATGAATCTGTCCTCCCCGTAATGAAATTCTAACCGACAACCGACGTGTACATAAAACAGGTATGTTAGGTACGCCGGGTAAAACATCGTTCAAAAATTGTCGAGGCTCCCTTCTCAGAATCCACACTATTTCGTGATTACGCAGAATTGTCGCTTGTTCCCCACGCGTTGGCTGAATGTTTCAGCGAAGACCGCCGCACGGGTAGGCGCCTGAGCAAAATTTGCGGTACAATTTTTTATTACAAGATACTTCTTGGATCTCTGTCACGTTACTTAGAAGACTTTGAACTCAGTAAATTTCCCAGATGATTTACTGCATGGTTTCTCCATCTCGAATGCTCACGAAAATATTCTACAATTCAACTGCTCGGACTATTGTTATGTAATCATACAAAATTGCACAGGATTGGCTGATGGATTAAGTGCACGCGCAAGGCCACGTGCAATGAGAACGTAACGCAATATCACGATAGTCTCCAAACACTTGACTATGGAAAATTAACCTTAGGACTAATGTTCGTATCGAGGGTGGAGAAAAGTGTTGCTCTCTCTCTCAGGTTGGTCTCTCCTGTCTGTTAGTTTAACTACAAACCGTGTGCTTCGCATTGGTTGTGTTGCCCTGTTTAATCTATTTTTATGTATTTAGTCTGTAGGTGATTTATTAACTCGACAAAGGAAATGAGAGATTGATTGTTGAAATGTTTGTTTATATCTTTGATATTTTTAGACTTTATGTGTTTACCTCCTTGTCGCCATTTTGTTGATCGCTTGCTGCGGAACCCTAACTAAGCCTGTCATCGACCGGGCAAAGAATTTCAAATATGTGAGCACGAATAACAGGGCTAATATATTAGCTCTGATTATAGCAGCGGTAAGTAATGTTTGTGTGTTTGCACACTGATTCAATAAAGTTTAAATTCCCTCCTCCGCCCTAGCAGAACGACCTGTGACCAACGACCTTTAATGTGGTTTCACCAACAGTCGAAAGTAAAATTCTTTTGATTCATTTGTATATGATTCGATCGTATTCAACAACAATTTTGAGCTGATGAACGAGAAACACTGAATAATGAGAGTACACCGATTTTGACTTGACAGCCGCTGGGGTACATCTCGTGGATAATTGTGATTGTAGATATCATCCTTATGTACAAGTTGTACCAGCAGCAAAGAGCGCAGGAGGCTGGCTCCTCGGCACAGTCGGGTGTCGTCCAACATCCTGCCGTCGTGATTGTCCCAAAAGGCGCTAAACAAGTTCCTTATCAACCAGCTGCTTATCCAGGACAACAGCCCGTCCAATATCCGGGACAACAACCCGTCCAATATCAGGGACAACAGCCCGTCCAGTATCCGGGACAACAGCCCGTTCAGTATCCGGGACAACAGCCCGTCCAGTATCCGGGACATCAGCCCGTCCAGTATCCGGGACAACACCCTGTGATGGCAGGAGTTCCTGCCTACGGTTTGCAAGCACAGAATGGAGAAAATGAAAAATGAAATGTAACAACGTGCTTTGTTAAGCGAAGTCTTCTTTAATATGCGCAGAGCAATTTTGCAAAATTTAGAACCAAGGTAACTGATTTTGGCGTAGTGACGAGACAAGGGTCGCTTTTAGTTAAGTCTTCGATTGCCGTTTGGTTTGCTGATATAGTATCACAACTCGAGATGATATGCTTTGTAGAAAAAGCGCAAATAAGTTAGGTCACCGTGGAGAAAAATTATTTGTGTTCGCCGGGGAATCTCATTTCCCTATTGTGGTCAGTGATAAAGAAAAGCAAAAATGTCAAGGAAAATATTATGTGGTTATTTAACAATGTCTGCGTGCTGTCTTAAGGAATACTAATATTTGGCAGTATATTGAGCCACAACTAAGCTAGGTAGGATTTATAAACATGTATTATGCTTTTAAACAGAGTATTAAATATCGACGGTAATTTTAGTTAGTTCCATCTCTTTGCATTCCACGAAATCACCGTCGATAAATGATCGAAGCTCTGAGTTTATTTACTGAGAATCTCGATTTCGCGCTCGCGGCAGCTTTCAGTTGAATGTCGATTGCAATCCGCGATTAACTTGGGTTTGCTCTCCTTCACTCTTTGATTGGTCATGATGATCGGCCCACTCTCAGTGAAACTCTCTCCAACCAATCTTAACTTAGTAAAACACGTCCCTCTGAGATGGTTTGATGTATTTAATTATTGACTGAGTGGTAGGGCCGGATAGCAAAATATTTGGCTCGAGGTCATGATGACCGATTTCAGTGAGGTCTGTGCGTCATGACGGAAAGCCAAATATTGTCCCGTCCAGCCTGACCAAGCTCAGTTAATAAGCATTTAATCCTCTCTTAGGCTCGGTCAATAAGTTTTTTTTTCTTATGACTACTAGGTAAGCGTCTTTGAATTTGAAATTGAACACGATTACATACATAATAAGGGCGCGCGATTAACCGCTTCAATGGAAGGTACTGTGATAAAACACTTCTTTATTTCTCCGAATCAGGACAAAACGATAACAGTTCCTCTAAACAAGCTCATGTCTGTTTTATTCTAGGTATACGACCACAATTAGAATTCACGTTCTCGGAAAAAGCAACCGAACCGCTCGAACGTCATTTTTCTTCGAATGTTTGGGTAACTGCATAAACAGCCCCAAAGCTTGTCTTCAGTATCTTTCTAGGAAACCTATCGCCCATGTAACTTCTTCAGTTAAGTATCGAGTTCCTTCGCAGAAAATCAGCGAAATAATCTCCGCATATGTGCAGATGGTAACTGGAGTCATATTTGTGGAGAGCTGGGTGTCACTCATTTTTTAAATGTTTGGGTCGTCACGTAAACAAGCTTACAGCTCCTCTTTCAATCTTTCTAAGAAACCGCTTAAGTGTCTTATTCAAGTATCGAGTTTCTTCGCAGAAAGTCGATGAAATAACGATCATTGCGAATCTACAGTTTGTGTCCGAAGCAAGAGGATATTTTAAGGGCCTCAAAACACTCAGAAAACGAAGGTACGTCTTTAAACTAAGTACTAGTAGCATTGAAATTGTAAAAACGACCTTATAATTTCGAATTTTAGACTCTCACAAAGGAGGCAATGCTCCTCAATACTGAATCTAATGATTTGCATTCCATGGGTGAACACGAACGGAGTGTTATTCAAATCAATGAAGCAGAATTTCTCGTACAAAAGAAAGAAATGCAAGTTTTTTTCGCCAAAAGGAAATCTACTCCAATTCGGATCATGGCATGCTTCAAAGATCACGCGCTGGCAGACATGCTATATATCCTCCATATCAAGGAAAGTCAACTCGTTTTTTTTTAAAAACCTTTAGGTAAGGAGTCTAAAATGGAGCCTCATTCATTTTTATGTCCATGGCTGCGAGATCCCGCAGTTAACAGGATAAAAGGATAAACGGGTGCAATGCAATTATACTATTTCGGATCTACTACAACTGATCCCTTTCAGAACATCGTTTCTTCGTTAGTTGGCATGTTAGTCGGTCTAGAGCTGGAGATCAGGTTTTTGTGTCATAAAGAGGTGATCTTCGCAGCAAATCAACCCACCAACAGCAAAGTGAGCAATTTAATTTGAACAACAAATGTAAAACAATGAAATTTTACGTTTTCGACTGCATGAAGTATCTCCAATTTCCTGGAACTTGTAGACATTTCCTTCGTTCCATTTGGATTTGACACGAAGGTTAAGTTCACATAATATTTACTCTTATAAGGAGGTACGTGACAGCATGGTCTCAAATGGGCGAGAGTTCACTGTAATATACGTTATTCGGCAACAATCTGAAATGGTTCTGCAAATTTTAATAACACCGCGAATATTAAATTCTAGACATGCACAAATGCTACTTCATCATCAAGCAGACATATTAGGACTTCGAGTTTTGTGGCTCAAAAAAACATGTACTTTTAAATGTTTAATGGTATCATATGAATCCGCAGTTTCTATCCAACCTAATCATTTTTCCACCATAGAACGCAAGTTAATATGATTTTATAAATGAAACCTCAGCAGCTGAGGGAGCTTTTGAGAGACTGGGGTGTCTCTGTGGTAACCTGTTTACCTTAAATAATCATTAATTTGACTTTGTTTGATAAAATCTTTAAGGAAATAATTGAAAAGATAATAAAATATAAATTGCTTTTGAGGCTATTTAACTTAAAAAGTTTAAATATCTTTTTGCTACCATTCAACCAACTAATGTAACTTATATCGAAATATCTTTTGAGAGTATTAAAAGAGTTAATAGACAAAGCAGAGTCACGTGACCACAGGAAACATTAGCTTAGCTCAGGCAATAATTCGTCATTTCAACATCACAGGTGGGAAGTCAAACTTCTAACCCAACGACAGACCAGTTAGACAGTCATGCAGCAGCTATCTTCTGATCAGCCACAGGCGGTATCTGAAGCACAGTCACCCATGGGGCAACAAGGCTATGTCCCCACTGGACAACAAGGTAATGTCCCCACTGGACAACAAGGCTATGTCCCCACTGGACAACAAGGCTATGTCCCCACTGGACAACAAGGCAATGTCCCCACTGGACAACAAGGCTATGTCCCCACTGGACAACAAGGCTATGTCCCCACTGGACAACAAGGCTATGTCCCCACTGGACAACAAGGCTATGTCCCCACTGGACAACAAGGCTATGTCCCCACTGGACAACAAGGCTATGTCCCCACTGGACAACAAGGCTATGTCCCCACTGGACAACAAGGCTATGTCCCCACTGGACAACAAGGCTATGTCCCCACTGGACAACAAGGCTATGTCCCCACTGGACAACAAGGCTATGTCCCCACTGGACAACAAGGCTATGTCCCCACTGGACAACAAGGCTATGTCCCCACTGGACAACCTGTCCAATCCGTTCCAGGCCAGGCAGGGCGGATGGACAGAACCTACCTGAAAACAATGCTGGGTGGCTCGAGAATTTTTGAGTTTGTAAGTAGTTAAAGGATATGAAGGGGTTTGAACGAATGATATCGGATTAGCGGGGGTTTTGATTTAAAACTTTGCTCGATGTCTTCCTAGTATTCTCAGCCAACACATTTTTATGTTATTTCCAAACTTTGAAATCAATCACTTCCTAGCATTTTGGAAAATTAATGTTAAGATAGTTTTTTCTTTAATGATGTATGCAATGAAATGCATTTGACCTACAAATGTAATGTTGACGAGTATCACATGGATCCTTATAGGTTAAGGTAGCGCATCAAGATACTCTCTTTCTATGTAAGAATTCATTAGGAAGCCTTGTTGGAACACCACTTGTGGTGCTCTTGCCCTTCTCCAGCTTTGTACCAACGATCAAATAGTGATGGTCATAATCATTGTTCACGAGCTTACCTTGTCCTCTTACACAGATCCTCTTGTTAATCGCCTCGGCATGTGGTATTGTTTACTCAAACCGTACTTTCGGTATGGATGGTCGAGCAACGTTTTTCGCAGGAGTCTCCACATTTTGTTGGGTAATGGTGATAGTCCTCCAAATTGGGTTTATGCTTGGCATCCACAAAGACCAGCGATACTTCAAGACACCATCATATTCCACACTGATAGTGAGTATTGCAACTAATTCATTCCGATAATTCATGGATGTGATACTCATATAAGACCGTTTCCAAGATGCCCAAAGACTCTGCGAAAACGGGTCAGTGTTCGTGGGTAGCCTCTGAAAGGTGCTGAGACGAAAAGCAGCCTCATTCTTGTACTTCCGATACAAATCATTTCACAAGAAAGGTTTTGTACTCTTGACTTTTGGAACTCGGAGTGGTATTTTATATCACTGATCGGGTAAAGGGACATTTAGCACTATCTAGAAAAATTCACTGGGAAATGGCCATCAAAGTGAGTGAGGATAAAAACATAGCAGCTAAAAACTTTGAAGGAACATTTGGCCAACTAAGTAATTACCTAAAAAGACTCTCGTATATTAAACCACAGATTATTAACACGAATTAAAGAACTGTTGAAGGCTGGACACTTGACTATCTCAGTTGCACAAAATATACAACCAGTCACTCGGCAGATATATTACCTTGTACTCAAGATGTCTGACTCTTTCTCAGGCTTCTCCCTCTTAGAAACGAGGTTGTGAGGCTGTGATATTGACGTTTAGGTGGCAGACGACATGTTGTTGCTCTTCTATTATTTATTACTGGCAATTGAATGTTTAAAATCAATCTTTTTCTGCTCCAACAAGTCAAAAACACCTGTTCTTTTCCCACAGGTATTAGCTGTACAAGTCCTCATGGCCATACTTCTCATCGCCAGCACTACAAGACTGGCTATGCCCGCTGTCGAATGGTATAAAGCTAACAAAGATCACCTAGATCGATACGGTAAAAGCAGGTCTACTGACGGCGTGAACGTTGCAATGCTCTTTTGCGCCTTGGTACGTTATTTTACTTTTTTCCCTAAATTTTCTTTTCCTATCGTCTTGGTGAGCATAAAGAACAAATCAAGCAGAGTGTCCTGTTTTCTGACGAATGACGAATGGATGCACTAGCGAATCCAAGGGGTGGGTCTCGGGAACCACTGGGAGGGAAGGGGGGGAGGGGTGGAGATTTTGGTAGTGTCACAATAACATTTACCTGATCCACCCCTAAGGCTCAGAAGTATTCTAACCCCCACCCCCTTCTCTATTATACTCTCTTAGCGACGACTAATCCCTCCTTCGCTCCCTCTTTACCCTTCAACTCCCATGAGTGACCAAGACAGAATTTCTCCTTACAATATCAATAAAATATCAAGCAGACAAATGATTAGAATAAAGAAAAATATCAATCAGGGGATTATTAGTCGATCCAATATCAAATTCTCCAAACAAACATCATAACAACTTTATGGCAGACAGTAAGGAAAATTACTGATGAGATCATGGGAGTTAAAGGGTTAAAACCAGGTGATCTTCCACAAACTCCAACGACCATGTTATGAAAACCGGAATATGCTCTCGCAATATTATTTGGCCCATAATTTTGAAAGATTGAACATATAAAAAACTTACAAACACATAGCAAGCGGTAAAATCTCACCTGGCTCAGTTTTTCTCTCTTCTTTTTGCAGGTGGGTGGTGCCTTGACCTGTTTGACTTTCCTGGAAGACATCCCACAACTGATAAAGATTTACAGATCACAAAGAGCAAAGGAAAATGCTGCGGCTAATACCCAATAGCCTCTTTACTGACCTTCAACCGCAGTAGCCTGGATCAGCAACAACGCAGCCCGTTTACAAAACTTTTTAGAAGACAGCCTTGTTTGAAAGCGCGTCCTCAGCTTTGATTGATTTTTGTTGGTTAGCTGCAAAAAAAAAAATGTTATAGAGAGCTGCCGTATTGAAACGATCCTGTATTGACTTAGTTCGTTTGTACTTGTCCTTTATTCATATTCGACATTTATCATGGTTAACCTTTTTCCGTAGCTAGATTTTTTAACTTAAGTATGTGGCATTTATCACCCCGAAGAAGCGATATCCGTAAGAGACTTACGATCGTCACATAGAATACTATGTTTTTTTATATATCGTTTACTGACCCCTAGTTGAAACAAAACTTGGAGTGTAAATTTGAATAAAAATTCTCACTGAACTGTCAATGGTTACCTTTCTTAGCTTTGATCAGCAAAACCTCATTATGGTAAAACGATGTGACAAGAATCGCGACACAGTGAGTGTGATCGATTTAGCGATTTCGTTTATTTTAGTTTTCTTTTACTTTTACCATTCTTTGATGGCTTAACAATGGAAGGAAAAAAGCTCAAGGTACAGTCTGTATTCGAGCCAAGTGGCCCACCGAGCCGGAGCTTATTCCGGTTTCCACGTAGCATGAGGCGACTAGGAGTGTCATGACTTCCCCCAGAATGAGAGATACTACTCATTGCGAAGTTACCTCTTATACGGATATTCCAAATATTTATATGAAAATCAACACTTTATCTATTAACTCTTCAAAATGAACTTTCAGCCCCCATTTTAGAGACACGGCTTAAAAAAGGTTCGCATTGTCTCTTTGGAATAGTCAGGTAGCTTTAAATTCATTGATTGTTCTCCTGAATTATCGAATGCAGTCTAGAGTAAAAGCAAGTGGCGTTAAACGTAATGGTTCCAATCCCGTGAACGGTCGCATATTTGCCCATGTACGTATTGCGTACCTATATTTTCTGTGTTATTTTGGTCAAAGATGAAATCTTATAGATACAAGGTAATGTGTATTACCTTTTCCACGAAAGCTGTCACGACATAAGTAGCTGCACCTTTGTCCTAACACTGACAGTCTGTGCAATCAGCGCGAGGGAAAAGAGTGGTAAGAGGCAAAATTTATGATTTATATCCTCAAGAAAGAAAATATAAGTTCCCCTTGCCTCTATAGAGGTTTATAGACGCGGACGATTTCACTGCACTCAAAGGTATCTCACTTTTTGGTTGCTTTAATTATTTTGGCTTCGTCTCTGAATGAGCCATACCATTTCCTAGTAATTTCAATCGACCAGTGATATAAGAATTGTACAGTTTTCATGTATTGCTAAGTGTCATCGTTATTGAAACGTTTTCGGAAAGTCGATAGACCTTTGGGCTGCACGCTTATAAATACTAATCGTGCACATCATAGTTTAACAGCCTTTTCAGGCACCAAATTTTCAGCGATAGATGTCACGCATTTGTCACAAACATGCGACTACCACGATGAGGATTCCAACCTCAGACTTTTTGATCATGGACTAACTAAGCGACAGACAATTTGTTTTTTTAACTGAGATTAAAAGTAAATTGGCCATCGCAAAGATTTTCTAAAGCTAACGTTTCAAGCGTTAGCGCTTTGTCAGGGCGAATGTAAACACAGTTTCTAAAGCTATCTTTACGAGCGTAAAAGCGACAGACAACCTAAGTATTGGCAGCTAAGTCCTATGCTAAGTACAAACGTGACACATGTCCTACATTTACTGCTAGGATCTGTTGCACCGAAAACTAGTGTCTCATGTGAATAAAATTTGGAAGATAGTACATTTTGTGTTCTGGTGTATCGCGAGAGACCTGTTTGTATTAGGAATTTGAGTTGATCGATGTTTCCTCGCATTCAGGCTTTCCGAGAAGGCTTATCCAATTTCTTAGTAGGAGCGAAACTCTGATAGCCATTCAGCCGTCAAGAAAAAATATCTTGAAGATGACAAGCATTTTTCGCGAACATGCGATTAGAAAATATTTTAATTCTACATGATGAGGATTCGAACCTCAGACTTTTGGAACGATTTCGCTGTCGGATCATCAACAAACTAAGCTTCAGACAATTTGGTTTTATCAACTGAGATTAAAATGGAAATTGGCCACCGCAAAGAGTTTTTGAAGCTAAAGTTTCGAGCGTTAGCTCTTCTTCAGGGCGAATGTAGAGACAGTTACTTCAGCTAACCTTACGAAAGTAAACCCTTCGTCAAACCGACAGTTAACCTACGTATTGGCAGCTAAGTCATATGCAAACATCCTACATATTCTGCTAGGATCTGTTGCATCGAAAGCTATTGTCTTATGTGGATAAAATGAGGATTGTACATTTTTCATTCGGGAGAGACCTGTTTATGTTGCGAATTTGAGTTAATCTATGTTTCCCCTTGCTTTCGTAGAGGTTTATAAACGGTGGACGATTTCACTGCACTCCGCAAAGGTACTGTTATTTTTCGGTTGCTGTAACTGATGATATAGGCCATATCTCTAAATGAGCCATACCATTTCCTAGTAATTTCTTTTGATCTGTGATAAGAGTAATGTGCAATTTTCATGCATACTTTTCTAAATGTTATCATATTCAGTACGTTTACGGAAAGTCAATAAACCTTTAGGTTATATACACACAAGTAAGTTAGTTGTTTCTCCATAATTCAGGTCAATGGTTTAAGAGCCTTTTCAGGCGCCTTTTATTTGCAAAGTGTAATTGCTGATAAATGCAGTCGGGAAATATCTGAGGAAAAAGCAAAAGTTGAAGCATCAAATAGGAAAAAAATTGATCATCGAGAGGCCAAAATTTTAGCGATATATGACGAGCATCTGTCACGAACATGCGACCAGAAAATATTTCATTTCGCCGCGATGAGGATTTGAACCTCAAACCATCCAACCATCCAACCGATTTCGCTGTCTGATCATCGACAAACTGTGCTATAGACAGTTTGGTTAAGTCAACTAAGATGATAATGTGAATTGGCCGCAGTTAAGAGTTTTTAAAGCTAACGTTTAGAGCGTTAGCGCTTCGTCAGAGCGAATGTGGAGACCGTTACTGAAGCAAACTTTACGAGCATAAACCCTTCGTCAAAGCGACGAACAACCTACGTATTTGCAACTAATTCATATGCTAAGTACTGAAGTAACACATATCCTACATATACTGCTAGGAACTACAGCATCGAAAGCTATTGTCTCATGTGGATAAAATGAGGAGGATTCTACAATTTCCATCCTCGTGAATTGCGACAGACCTATATGGTTTATATTGCAAACTTGAGTTGAACGATGTTTCCTCGCCTTCAGGCTTTCCAAGAAAGCTAATCCAGTTTCTTGATAGGAGCGAAACTCTAATAGCCATTCAGCCGTCAAGAAATATCTTAAATAAAGAAAAATATAAGTTCCCCTTGCCTTCGTAAAGGTTTATAGAAGTGGACGATTTCACTGCTCTCTTCAAAGGTTCTGTTATTTTTCGGTTGCTGTAATTATTGGCCACATCTCTAAATGAGTCATATCATTTCCTAGTAATTTCCACTGATCCGTAATATTGGTAATGTACAATTTTCATGAAGGCTTTACCTAATGTTATCATGGTTCATACGTTTTCGGAAAATCAATGAACCTTTAGGCTACACACAAGTAAGTTAGTTGTTTCTCCATAATTAAGGTTTATGGCTTAACAGCCTTTTAAAGCGTCTTTTACTTGCAAAGTGTATGATTGCTGATAAATGCAGTTGAAAAATACCTGGTAAAAAAACAAAACTAAACTAACTGCATCAAAAAGTCCAATAAATCGACCCTTAGAGGCCAAATTTTTAGCCGGCTACATGGCGAGCATTTGTCACGAACATGCAACCAGAAGATATTTCATTTCGTCGCGATGAGGATTCGAACCTCAAACTATCTAACTAATTTCGCTGTCCGATCATTGATAAACTGGGCTATAGACAATTTGGTTTAGTCAACTAAAATGATAATAAAAATTGGACACCGTTCAGATTTTCTAAAGTTAAAGTTTAGAGCGTTAGCTCTTAGTCAAAGCGAATGTAAAGAGTGTCTTTAAGCTGACACCGTTTCAATGAAAGGCGGCATCTCTAGATGAGCTATACCACTTCCTTATAATTTCCATCGATTAGTGATATAAGTAGTGTAAAACTTTCTTTACTACCAAACGTTTTCATAGCTGATAGGTTTTCGGAGTTTATATTCACTTGATTTTCGGAAAGTCAATAAACCTTCAGGTTTCACACAAGTAAGTTAATTCAGTGTTTCTCCATAATTTAGGTGTTATGGTTTAACAGCCCTTCAGTTCAGGCGCCTCTAATTTGCAGAGTGTAATTGCTGATAAATGCAGTTGGGAAAAAGCAAAACTAGATGCATCAAAAAGTTCCATAAAACGATCAATAAGAAGCCAAATTTTCCGTGATAGATGGCAAGCGATAAAGATGCGAACCTCACACTTTTCGACCGATTTTGTTGTCTAATAACCGACCAACTAAGCTACAGGCAATTTGATTTTATCAACTGATGTAAATTTTATCAACTTATGTAAATTGGTCACCGTAAAGACCATCTAAAGCTGACGTTTCGAGCGTGACCGACAATTTACCTACTGGCAGCTAATTAAGTCATAGGCTATGTACAAATGTGACACGAATCCTAAATACGGCTACAGCCATGATTTGTTATGTAGAATGTGTTTTATGAGAGAAAATGAGATTGACCGTACATTTTGCATTCTGGTGTATCGTGAGAAACCTGATTACATTGCGAATGTGAGCTGATGTTTAGTCGCTTTCAGGCTTTCCAAGAAGGCCAGTTCAATTTATTGATAGGAAAGAAGCTCTTAAAGCCACTCAACCGTCAAGAAAAAGGTGAAACAGACACTAAGAAAATGTCATTTTCTTAATCCTTTCCGTCATAAAATGCCCATTTTATGATCCTAAGGTATGATTTTCGAGTAGATGGCATAGCTTAAGTGAGCCAGCGTTTTCTAAAAAATAACTTAGGAGCGTGAGTAAACAATTCAGCTTGGAAGAAAAGGAGCAAAATGTTGCTTCCAAATACAGCTTGAAAGCAAACTATTATTATCTTGTTGACAAGAGAATATTAGTTTATATTCTCTCACTATTAGTAATTTGTGTGTTCGTCTTGGTTTTTGCGGTAACCACAAAACACTGAACTTCTTACATGGTTGCCAAAGATCAGCAGTGAGGCATTTACAGCCTTCTTTGCAGCGGTTAATCAAACCTTCTAAATCAGCCTAAGATCTGATTGAAATTCGCCCTTTAAGCTGCTAATACTGAGTGGTAGAATTTTGTAATAGCCAACACACTGATGTACTCTCAGAAATTTAATCTCTACTTGGCACTGGTAATATAGAACGGCAGTCTATCCCGCTTTTAGCCTTAATATGTGTCACAGAGAAAAAGGTTTACGACTATGCCATGGGACCTTTTATCATTACAGGGAAAATAGGCGTATGAAGAGAACTCAGATTCGTAGGTGGTTCGCCGAGTAGAATCCGTTTTCAATGTTTGAAGCCAAATTATCTACATACAAAACATAAACAGCCGCCTTATAAGAGGACGGTGGGTTTTCCTTTGAGGAGCAAACTTAATGATTGAAGTAATTCAAAACTTTTTTCTCACAAAACCCCAACCTGTAATAAAGATTTTCTTCCCTTTTCGACAGATTTTTGGTTTTCTGGTCTGCTTTTCTTTCTTTGAAAGCGTTCGATTGTTCTACAAAATGATCCTTACACAAAGAGGAGAGAAAGAAACCGACAACACCGCATGTAACCCAAAGGTCACATTTGAACAAGGAGAGAAAACCTTTATCTAGCGTAAGAGATATACCAGCGTGTTGAGCCTAGTTAACGTTAGAGATGCCTAAAACGATTTGGTAAAGTTGATGAGATATGTTACTCTTTGTAGCTATCCTTTTTTGCGATGTTAGGTTTCATGTTTTTGTGCTTTACACCATGAGACCACGTTTGTTTATATTTTTTTCAGTCGGATTGTTCACAGTTATGTAATAGAGGTAATCAGTTTAAAAAAAAACCGAAAAATTTCTCTGTGATGAGGTTTTGTTTAGTTTTTTCAGTAACCTGACTGGGCCTAACCAATATACTCTTATACTCTTTCTGAACTTACTGACTTAGAGATGTAGTCAGTCACTTTATGTGTACGCAAAAAAATAAAGTTTGTACATGGTCAGAGTGCTCCTGAACCAAACTGCAACACTGTTGTTCTCGTCTTTGATTTAGAAAAATATTCTTACAATTGATTTCCAATGTTTCTGAAGTAATTCGCATAAGATAAACTATTTTTGCGTAGTGACGAGACAAGGGTCGCTTTTAGTTAACCCTTTACACCCTAGCATCAGTATGTATATTCTCCATACTGTTCTTTATACATTTCTTAAGGGTCTGAAAAGGAGAATTTGATAAACATTTAAGAGTTCTTTAGTTATTGATCATTTCCCTTATTCTCGTGACCTTGATGTTTGATTCAGGGCTGATATTGTAAGGAGAAATTAGATGCCAGTTACTCTTAAGGGTCAAAGGGTTAATTCTTAGATTACTGTTTGGTTTCCTGATGTAGTATCATGTGCTTTGTAGAAAAAACGCAAAGAAGTTCAGTTCACCGCGGAGAAAAATCATGTGTGTGTGTTCGCCAGGGGATTTCATTTCCCTGTTATGGTCAGTGATATAAAAAAGCAAAAATGTCAATTAAAATATGATGTGGTTATTTTAACAATGTTTGCGTGCTGTCTTAAGGAATAATAATATTTGGCAGTATGTTGCACCACAACTATGTTAATACTATGTTTAAACAGAGTATCAAATATCGACGGTAATTTAAGTTAGTTCCATCTCTTTGCATTCCACGAAATCACCGTCAATAAATGATCGAAGCTCTGAGTTTATTTAGAATCTTGATTTCGCGGTTGCGACAGCTTTCAATTGAGTGTCGATTGCAATCTAGGTCTTAAAAATTATGAAAGCGTGTTTGAAATAAAAATTAAACACGATTACAAACCTACATAAGGGCGCGCGATTAACCGGCTTCAATATAAGGTTCAGTAATAAACACTTCTTCTTTGTTTCTCCGATTCAGGACAAAACGATAACAATTCCTCTAAACAAGCTAAGCCTGACAAGGCTCGGTTAACAAACATTTCATCCTCTCTTGAGCTCGGTCAATACGTTTTTTGTCTTATGACTACTAGGTTAAAAATTATGAAAGCATTCATAAGAAGGGGGCGCGATTAACCGCTTCAATAGGAGGTTCTGTAATATACACTGACTTCTTTATTTCTCCGAATACGGAAAAAACGACAGCAATTCCTCCAAACAAGCTCATGTCTGTTCTATTCTAAGTATACGTCTACAATTAGAAGTCACGTTCTCGGAAAAACCGCTCAAATGTCATTTTTCTGCTGATGTTTGGGTAACTGCGTAAACGGCCTCAAAGCTTGTCTAGATTATCTTTCTAGGATACCTATCGCCTGTAAAACTTCTTCGGGTATCGAGTTCCTATGCAGAAAATCGGCGAAATAATCTTCGCTTATATGCAGATTGTAACTGGAGTCATCTTTGTGGTTCGCTGAGCGTGACTCATTTTTTAAATTTTTGGGTTGCTTCATAAACAAGCTTACGGCTCCTCTTTCTGTCTTTCTAGGAAACCGCCCAAGTGTCTTATTCAAGTATCGAATTTCTTCGCAGAAAGTCGTTGAACTAACAATCATTGCCAATCTGTTGTTTGTGTCCGAAGCAAGAGGATATTTTAAGGGCCTCAAAACGCTCAGAAAACGAAGGTACGTCTTTAAACTAAGTAGTAGTAGCATTAAAATTGTAAAAACGACCTTATAATTTCGAATTTTAGACTCTCACAAAGGAGACAGTGTTCCTCAATACTGAATCACATGATTTGCATTCTATAGATGAACACGAACGGAGTGTTATTCAAATCAATGAAACAGAATTTCTTGTACAGAAGATAGAAATGCAAGTTGTTTTTCGCCAAAAGGAAATCTACTCCAATTCGGATCCTGGCGCGCATGCTTCAAAGATCACGCGCTGGGAGACATGCTATATATCCTCCATATCAAGGAAAGTCAACTCGTTTTTTTTAAAAACCTCTAGGTAAGGAGTCTAAAATGGAGCTTCATTCATTTTTATGTCCATGGCTGCGAGGTCCCGCAGTTAACAGGATAAAATGATAAACGGGTGCAATGCAACAACTGATCCCATTCAAAACATTGCTTCTTCATTAGTTAGCATGTTGGTCAGTCTAGAGCTGGAGATCAGGTTTTTGTATCATAAAGAGGTGATCTTCGCAGTAAATCAGCCCACCAACAGCAAAGTGAGCAATTTAATTTGAACAACAAATGTTAAAAAATGAAATTTTACGTTTGCAACAGCATGAAGTATCTCCAATTTCCTGGAGCTTGGAGACATTTCTTTCAAACCATTTGGACTTGACCCGAAGGTTACGTTCACATAATGTTTTACTCTTATTAAGGGAGGTACGTGACAGCATAGTCTCAAATGGGCGAGAGTTAACTGTAAGATACGTTATTCAGCAATAATCTGAAGTCTTTGCGCAAATTTTAATTACAACGCAAAAATTAAATTCTTGACATGCACAAATGCTACTTCATCATCAAGCAGACCTATTAAGACCTCAAATTTGTGGCTCAAAAAAAATTATTTTTTAAATCTTCAATGGTATTATATAAATCCTCAGTTTCTATCCAACCGAGTAATTTTTCCATCGTAGAACGTAAGTTAATATGATTTTATAAACGTAACCTCAGTAGCGAAGGGTGCTTCCAAGGGTCTGAGATGTCTCTATGGTAACCTGAGTACCTTAAAAAATCAATAATTTCACTTTGTATGATAATTTTAAGGAAACGATTGAAAAGAAAATAAAATATATATTGCTTCTTAAGGCTATTTGATTTAAAAAGTTTAAACATCTTTTTGCTACCATTGAAGCAGTTAGTGTCACTGATATTTAAATATCTTAATTAGAGTATTAATAGAGTTCATAGACAAAACAGAGTCACGTGACTGCAGGTAACGTTAGCTTTGCTCAGGCAATAATTCATCATTTCAACAATCACAGGCGAGAAGTCAAAAGTCAAACCCAAGGACAGACCAGTTAGACAGTCATGCAGCAGATATCTTATGATCAGCCACAGGCAGAGTCTGGAGCACACTCACCCACTGGACAACAAGGCTATGTCCCCACTGGACAACAAGGCTATGTCCCCACTGGACAACAAGGCTATGTCCCCGCTGGACAACAAGGTAATGTCCCCACTTGACAACAAGGCTATGTCCCCACTGGACAACAAGGCTATGTCCCCACTGGACAACAAGGCTATGTCCCCACTGGACAACAAGGCTATGTCCCCACTGGACAACAAGGTAATGTCCCCACTTGACAACAAGGCTATGTCCCCACTGGACAACAAGGCTATGTCCCCGCTGGACAACAAGGCTATGTCCCCACTGGACAACAAGGCTATGTCCCCACTGGACAACAAGGTAATGTCCCCACTTGACAACAAGGCTATGTCCCCACTGGACAACAAGGCTATGTCCCCACTGGATAACAAGGCTATGTCCCCACTGGACAACAAGGCTATGTCCCCACTGGATAACAAAGCTATGTCCCCACTGGACAACAAGGCTATGTCCCCACTGGACAACAAGGCTATGTCCCCACTGGACAACCTGCCCATGCCCCCACTGGACAACCTGTCCAATCCGTTCCAGGCCCTGGTGTCCTTGTGCAGCCCCCAGTGAATCAACCTAGGGCAGGGCGGATGAACAAAGCCCATCTAAAAACTATGCTGGGTTGCTCAAGAATTTTGGAGTTTGTAAGTAGTTAAAGGATATGAAAAGGTTTTAACGAATGATATCGGATTAGCAGGAGTTTTGAGTGAAAACTTTGCTCGATGTTGAACACTTGACTATCCCAACTGCACAAAATACAGCTGGTCACTCGGCAGATATATTGCCTTGTACTCAAGATGTCTGACTCTTTCTCAGGCTTCTCCCCCTTAGAAACGAGGTTGTGAGGATTTAATTTTGACGTTTAGGCGGCAGACGACATGTTGCTCTTTTATTTTTGTTATTGGCAATGGATTGTTTAAAACTAATCTTTTTCTGCTCTAACCAGTCAAAACCACCTGTTCTTTCCCACAGATTTTAGTTGTACAAGTCTTCATGACCACACTACTCATCGCTAGTACTACAAGCCTGGCTATGCCCGGTGTCGAATTGTATAAAGCTGGCAAACGTTACCGTGAGCTATATGGTAAAGGCAAACCTTTTGACGTAAACGATGTGTTTCTCAGTTTCGCCTTGGTACGTTATTTTACTTTTTCCTTAAATGTTCTGTTCCTACCGCCTCAGTGAGCAGAAGGAATAATTATGCAGAGTGTCCTGTTTTCTGAATGACGAATGGGGCACTAGTGACTCCAAGGGGTGGGTCTCGGGATCTGAACTACTCCCCTTGCCCCTGTTAATGACAGACACTGGTAACAACAGGATGGTAAAAAAAAAACAAACAAACAAACAAAAAACACTAAATATAAAGGATTTGAGATCTGCTTGTCTTGAAATATTCTTCAGCTTGTTTAGACCCTGGTGTGAAGATGAAAATTTATGTGTCTTCTGAGATTGGTACCCCTCACCCCTCGTTCTCCGCCCCCCCTCCTACCAAAAATTCCTGGATCTTTCCCTGGGATAGCCCAACAATCAGCGCCCCGGACGCTGAATCGATAGATCTCAGTTCGATCTTTGGTCAGTGCATCATAATCTGCCATGTCGATACGACTCCTTTTCCCCTCAGCCCCGACTGGTGCTCAAAACTAGTTACCAGACTTTCTCGCACAAACAATTCGAAACTAGCCTATTGATCTTTCAATCATTTAGTTATCAATTTATATATTCTTTCTTATTGGTCTTTCATTATTTATTCATCCACTCATTCATGTGTTCATTTATTTTTCTATTAATTTAAACCTGTATGGTTATCTTTTTCATTCTTCTTATATATAATTTGTTTTCTATCTTTTGCAGTCTCTCGTCTTTTATTTCATCATGTTTGCGCTGCTGCTCGCCTGTACTGGAAACTTGGTCCCTAGGGCCGTTGACCTTGGAAAATTCCAGAAAATTATGCCAAGCACATACAGACCATTCGTGGCATCCCTTAGTGTTGCCCTGGTAAGTTCTACAATAAAATGTAAAATATCCGAAGATGAATATGATTTCCGATTCCCCATGGGCTTATTGTACTGAACCAGGATTAAACATCAATTGAGGCTTTGGACTCTCTTGTACAAGAGGACACTTCGGTGACACACACACACACACACACACACACACAAAGGGACGGGAAACAAATTGAATCGAAATCAGTTTCAATACGTGGTGAATATTCACGCGGCGAATCCCACTTTAGCTTATTCTGGAAAGACTTTTACTTTAAGTATACAGCTGTTTCGAGAAAGGTTGTCGGATAAAAGCCTAACAGTGCACGCGACAACCCCAAAAGGTATTGTGGGTTGTTTCAGTCCTTGGTTGCTTACCGAAGTATTTCAGGGAAATCTGAGAAAATGCCTCTGTATAGACGAGGCAGCGTGGGTTTGATGAATTTATTTTTTCTTATTTGACTTTTGCACTCTCTGATTAGTCAACGCTATAAAACCAATCATATTTATATCTTAAAGAAAACCGCTACCTGCTGGCGGTTTCCTTTACTTTTTACTTTCTTTAACTCTTATCAGCTTCTTTTGATGTTTTCTTCTGTTTTGATCGGTTTGTACGGCTCGGTCCCCGACACTCGGTCGAAATAACCATATAGATATAATTTCTCTTTTCTAAATCCTGGCAGGTCTTTGGATTTTTGTCATGTATAGCGTTAGCACTGGATATGGTATTACAGTACAAATTGTTTCAGACACAGCGAGCTCAGGAGACACAACCGAACAAGCGCAGGAATCTCCCCAAAGACAGGCCTGGGATATCAACAAGGAGTATTTACAGTCACAATACTTTTTCGTCAAACTAGCGGAATTGGTAAATTATGAGTGTTTGTGGAAGAAATCTGTATAAAGCTATTTTACTTCTTTAAATATCAGCGAAGAAGCGCAGAAAGAGCACGTGAGGATGAGCGCAGGGTTTGTCTTTTCATTTTCTCCCCCACCCCCTCCCCCTCCCCCTCTAAGCTCTTGTGTTTGCATTAGTCAAATGTCCAGCGCCTTTTATTGCGTTCTCGCGGGAACTCGAGCTCTAAACTTGGAGAATACAGAAGGCCCGTGAAAAGATGATTATATAGGCACACCTAGACACCAGCGGCTCAATTAGGATAGACGGTCAAGAATCACGGGGCAACAGGTTTTTTTTCTGTAATGAATAGTTTTTTTTCCTTTAAGTCCTACTCCTGGGCACCACTGTAGTCGGAAAGATGATTAACTGTCTTCCACTTGATAAGCACGACGATCAAAAATCAGTTATGCATGCCTTTGATGCCTTTTTACTCGACAGATTAGTAACTTTAAAACAGAACGATTAAAATGAATAACGGAAATTGGTTGGGACGTAAGGTGGTGCTACCTTCACTCAACGGGCAAGGAGTGCTTGAGCGGGTGGAGATAACTTTGGAAGGATGACCTCCAAGCGGTGGAGTGTAGGGTTCTATAACAACACTTCACGTTTAGTGAGCCAATCTCTCCTCTATTTCAGATCATTCTCACTTACTTTACATCAATATCAGTAATTCCTCCAAAGCTTACCCTATTTTTCATCCATTTTCAGTTCCTGCTCTTTGTGGCATGGGTGTGCGTCCTGAAATACTTTGACGTGAATATTTTCAAATATACGAATAAGCCTTACGAAGAACCGGCAGCAGAATTCCTTAGAGGAATCACGATCTTTTCCTGGGTGATGACTGTTCTTGTGACGTTGACATTTGTGATGAGTTTCGACAAGCTTTGTGCTCGGCCATCACGCTGGACATTGACGGCAAGTAACGATCCCCTTTTTCTTCCCATGGCCCCCTCTTTGATAGAAAAATGACCCCGCTCGTCTTAACCCGTTAACTCTCAGAAGTGATGAACATGTAACTTCTCCCTATAACATCCATACATTATTCAGCAAACAGGTAATGAGAATACATAAACTCATCAGGTACAAGATATTACCTTGATTGAACACCAAATTTTCGTAACCAATTTACAAGGAAATGTGTAGCAGCTAGAGGGGAGAATTAACAATCAGATCTTGGGAGTTAAAGGGTTAAAAAGGCCGCACTTAAGTTCTCTATGGGTAGAAAGAGGCGATCATATTAGGGACGAGTATGCCTTTGAAAGACGAAACTAAAAAGTAAATAACAGTGAGACTTGGAAAATGTCAATTTTCTCAAGATCCTCGTCCACAAACAGTGACATGATTAAAACCTTCTTATTAAGTTTACCATATTTTTTTTTGTCCAGGTGTAACCTTTATAGCCAAATTTGTTTTGCATAGATCAGCACTTTTACATGGCATAAGTTTTATGCTCCTTGGGTTTCGTCAACTCCTATGAGGAAACCTTGTCTTAAATGTTCTGATATGGGGATTGAGCCTGGGATGAAGGGGTGAACTTTTTTCAATCTCGGTTTAATTTTTTTTATCTTTTCTCCGTAGGCTTTGATCATTGGATTTGTCTTGTTTTCGTTGATAATTGCTTGCTGTGGGAATCTGACTCCTGAGGTTGTCAGATTTGGAAAGGTTTACAAAAATGTGATTACAGATTACAAGTCCAATATAATAGCTCTGTTTGTAGGACTGGTATGTAATCTTTTTTTTTTTTCTTTCGCTTCGGCGCGGAATTCAGAACTCTAAGTTAGGCGGTTGTTCGTGACATTGACAATAGTTTATCGCGATATGCTGGATTGCTTTAATTCCAAGGCCAGAGGGTACGATGTAACCCTGTAAAATTTTATATTAAACTCACACTATTGCGATCAGAGTTAACATATTTTACCCCGCCGATTCAGATGTTACTTCGAAGTTTTTGGTTTGGGTTGGACGCGATGGAGTGCACTTGCCTTGCGGTTGGGTTATTGTTTATATCGATGCCTAGTATCCCCCTAAATGCTGTGAACAGCTAACAGCATTGATCGGTGATGTTATAAATGTAGATTTTCAGTTTCCACGTTTAATCCATACCTTTCATCGTAACTGTAAAGAAACAGAACACGAATCTGAGAACTGAACCTTGCAAACTTTAAGAACTGAACCTTGTGAACCTTAAGAATTGAACCTTGCGAACCTTAAGAACTCAACACTGCGAACATTTATGTTATTTTTTTAATTAGAACCTAGCTTGAAACCAAATACTGCTTATCTTATCAAAGGGCGTGTTTATTGACACACGCATAGCGTTCATATACCAGAATTAAGTTTATGCCTTCGAGAGAAATTGTTTTCCACGAGAACGGATAGTTTCTTTTTGACGAGTTAGAACTTTGGAATCTTATAAATCTAATTATCGTAGGATATAGCCAATAAAAACCTTAACAGCAACCTTGTTGAGGCAATACTCTGTAAAGGGTATTACATTGTAAGATAGTCACTGCAGCAACAAAATTTGAACTACAGTTATGCCACTTCGGAATTGTTATTAAAAAAACATGCAAATATTTCCATAGCGAAATGGTCCGTTGAAAATCCTTTTGTTTTACATAATCTTAGTAACATCGACCTTCATCAACATTTTACACATATTTTCAGATGTTCCTGTTTGCGGCATGGGTGTGCATTGTCATATACTTTGACATGGATATTTTCTGGACTACGACTGAGGATCCAAAGGCCGATTTTTTTAAGGGAGTCACCATCTTTTCCTGGGTGATGGCTGTTCTTTTGACTCTGACATTTGTGTTGAGCTTTGATAAGCTTTGTGGCCTCTCCTCCCGATGGACATTGACAGTAAGTGATATATTTCTTTTTAATAGACATTAGCTGATAATTATCCTTATCAAGGTCCTCCCCGTAATGAAATTCTAACCGACAACCGACGTGTACATAAAACAGGTATGTTAGGCACGCCGGGTAAAACATCGTTCAAAAATTGATGGTCATGATGATCGTCCCACTCTCAGGGAAACTCTCTCCAACCAATCTTAACTTAGTAAAACACGTCCCTCTGAGATGGTTTAATGTATTTAATTATTGACTGAGTGGTAGGGCCGGATAGCAAAATATTTGGCTCGAGGTCATGATGACCGATTTCAGTGAGGTCTGTGCGTCATGACGGAAAGCCAAATATTTTCCCGTCCAGCCTGACCAAGCTCAGTTAATAAGCATTTAATCCTCTTTTAGGTTCGGTCAATAAGTTTTTTTTTCTTATGAAAGCGTGTTTGAATTTGAAATTGAACATGATCACATACATAATAAGGGCGCGCGATTAACCGCTTCAATACTCCACAATTAGAATTCACGTTCTCAGAAAAAGCAACCGAACCGCTCGAGCGTCATTTTTCTTCGAATGTTTGGATAACTGCGTAAACAGCCTCAAAGCTTGTCTTCAGTATCTTTCTAGGAAACCTATCGCCCATGTAACTTCTTCAGTTAAGTATCGAGTTCCTTCGCAGAAAAACAGCGAAATAGTCTTCGCATATATGCAAATGATAACTGGAGTCATCTTTGTGGAGGGCTGGCTGTCACTCATTTTTTTTAATTAAACAACAAGTTGAAACAAGTTTCTATCTTTCTAAGAAACCGCCCAAGTGTCTCATTCAAGTAGCGAGTGTCGATGAGATAACGATCATTGCGAATCAACAGTTTGTGTAAGAAGCAAGAGGATATTTTAAGGGCCTCAAAACGCTCAGAAAACGAAGGTACGTCTTTAAACTAAGTACTAGTAGCATTAAAATTGTGAAAACGACCTTATAATTTCGAATTTTAGACTCTCACTAAGGAGACAGTGTTTCTCAATACTAAATCACATGATTTGCATTCTATGGATGAACACGAACGGAGTGTTATTCAAATCAATGCAGCAGAATTTCTCGTACAGAAGATAGAAATGCTAATTTGTTTTCGCCAAAAGGAATCTACTCCAATTCGGATCCTTGCATGCTTCAAAAGATCACGCGCTGGGAGGCATGCTATATGTTCTCCATATCAAGGAAAGTCAACTCGTTTTTTTTAAAACCTCAAGGTGAGGAGTCTAAACTGGAGCCTCATCCATTTTTATGTCCATGGCTGCGAGATCCCGCAGTTAACCGGATAAAAGGATAAACGGGTGCAATGCAAATTATACTATTTTGGATCTACTACAACTGATCTCATTCAGAACATCGTTTCTTCGTTAGTTGGCATGTTGGTCGGTCTAGAGCTGGAGATCAGGTTTTTGTGTCATAAAGAGGTGATCTTCGCAGTAAATCAACCCACCAATAGCAAAGTGAGCAATTTAATTTGAACAACAAATGTAAAACAATGAAATTTTACGTTTTCGATTGCATGAAGTATCTCCAATTTCCTGGAACTTGGAGACACTTCCATTTGAATTTGACACGAAGGTTAAGTTCGTATAATTTTTACTCTTATTAAGGAGGTACGTGACAGCATGGTCTCAAATGGGCAAGAGTTAACTGTAATATACGTTATTCAGCAACAATCTGAAATCGTTCCGCAAATTTTAATAACACCGCGAATATTAAATTCTAGACATGCACAAATGCTACTTCATCATCAAGCAGACATATTAGGACTTCGAGTTTTGTGGCTCAAAAAAACATGTACTTTTAAATGTTTAATGGTATCATATGAATCCGCAGTTTCTATCCAACCTAATAATTTTTCCACCAAAGAACGCAAGTTAATATGATTTTATAAACGAAACCTCAGCAGCTAAGGGTGCTTTTGAGAGACTGAGGTGTCTCTGTGGTGACCTGTTTACCTTAAGTAATCATTAATTTGACTTTGTTTGATAAAATCTTTAAGGAAACAATTGAAAAGATATAAAATATAAATTGCTTTTGAGGCTATTTAATTTAAAAAGTTTAAACATCTTTTTGCTACCATTCAACCAACTAATGTAACTTATATCGAAATATCTTTTGAGAGTATTAAAAGAGTTAATAGACAAAGCAGAGTCACGTGACCACTGAAAAACATTAGCTTAGCTCAGGCAATAATTCGTCATTTCAACAATCACAGGTGGGAGGTCAAACGTCTAACCCAAGGACAGACCAGTTAGACAGTCATGCAGCAGATACCTTCTGATCAGCCACAGGCAGTTTCTGAAGCACAGTCACCCATGGGGCAACAAGGCTATATCCCCACTGGACAACAAGGTAATGTCCCCACTGGACAACAAGGCTATTTCCCCACTGGACAACAAGGCTATGTCCCCACTGGACAACAAGGGAATGTCCCCACTGGACAACAAGGCTATGTCCCCACTGGACAACAAGGCTATGCCCCCACTGGACAACCTGTCCAATCCGTTCCAGGCCCTGGTGTCCATGTGCAGCCCTCAGTGAATCAACCTATGGCAGGGCGGATGGACAGAACCTACCTGAAAACTATCCTGGGTGGCTTGAGAATTTTTGAGTTTGTAAGTAGTTAAAGGATATGAAGGGGTTTTAACGAATGATATCGGATTAGCAGGGGTTTTGATTTAAAACTTTGCTCGATGTCTTCTTAGTATTCTCAACCAACACATTTTTAGGTTATTTCCAAACTTTTAAATCAATCACTTCCTAACATTTTGGAAAATTAATGTTAAGATAGTTTTTTCTTTAATGATGTATGCAATGAAATGCATTTGACCTACAAATGTAATGTTGACGAGTATCACATGGATCCTTATAGGTTAAGGTCGCGCATCGAGATACTCTCTTTCTAAGTAAGAACTCATTCGGAAGCCTCTTTGGAATACCACTTGTGGTGCTCTCTTTCCCTTCTCCTGCTTTGTACCAACAATCAAATAGTGATGGTCATAATCATAGTTCATGAGCTTACCTTTTCCTCTTACACAGATCCTCTTGTTAATCGCCTCGGCATGTGGTGTTGCTTACTCAAACCGTACTTTCGGTATGGATGGTCGAGCAACGTTTTTCGCAGGAGTCTCCACATTTTGTTGGGTAATGGTGATAGTCCTCCAAATGGGGTTTTTGCTTGGCATCCAAAAAGACCAGCGATACTTCAAGACACCATCATATTCCACACTGATAGTGAGTATTGCAACCAATTCATTTCCGGTAATTCATGGATGTGATACTCATATAAGGCCGTTTCTAAGATGCCCAAAGACTGCGAAAACGGGTCAGTGTTCGTGGGTAGCCTCTGAAAGGTGCTGAGACGAAAAGCAGCCTCATTCTTGTACTTCCGATACAAATCATTTCACAAGAAAGGTTTTGTACTCTTGACTTTTGGAACTCGGAGTGGTATTTTATATCACTGATCGGGTAAAGGGACATTTAGCACTATCTAGAAAAATTCACTGGGAAATGGCCATCAAAGTGAGTGAGGATAAAAACATAGCAGCTAAAAACTTTGAAGGAACATTTGGCCAACTAAGTAATTACCTAAAAAGACTCTCGTATATTAAACCACAGATTATTAACACGAATTAAAGAACTGTTGAAGGCTGGACACTTGACTATCTCAGTTGCACAAAATATACAACCAGTCACTCGGCAGATATATTACCTTGTACTCAAGATGTCTGACTCTTTCTCAGGCTTCTCCCTCATAGAAACGAGGTTGTGAGGCTGTGATATTGACGTTTAGGTGGCAGACGACATGTTGTTGCTCTTCTATTATTTATTACTGGCAATTGAATGTTTAAAATCAATCTTTTTCTGCTCCAACAAGCCAAAAACACCTGTTCTTTTCCCACAGGTTTTAGCTGTACAAGTCCTCATGACCATACTTCTCATCGCTAGCACTACAAGACTGGCTATGGTCGCTGTCGAATGGTATAAAGCTGACAAAGCTCACCGTGATAAATACATTGTAGGCAAACCTTACGACAAAAACAATGTACTGCTTGGTTTCGCCTTGGTACGTTATTTTACTTTTTCCCTAAATTTTCTGTTCCTACTGCCTTGGTGAACAGAAGGAACAATCAGGCATAGTGTCCTGTCGAATGGATGCACTAGCGAATCCATGAGGGTGGGTCGCGGGAACCACCGGGAGGGAAGAAGGGGAGGGGCGAAGATTTTGGTAGTGTCACAATAACATTTACCTGATCCACCCCTAAGGCTCAGAAGTATTCTAGCCCCCCCCCTTCTCTATTATACTCTCTTAGCGACGACTAATCCCTCCTTCGCTCCCTCTTTACCCTCCACCTCCCATGAGTGACCAAGACAGAATTTCTCCTTACAATATCAATAAAATATCAAGCAGACAAATGATTAGAATAAAGAAAAATATCAATCAGGGGATTATTAGTTGATCCAATATCAAATTCTCCGAACAAACATCACAACAACTTTATGACAGACAGTAAGGAAAATTACTGATGAGATCATGGGAGTTAAAGGGTTAAAACTCCAACGACCATGTTATGAAAACCGGAATATGCTCTCGCAATATTATTTGGCCCATAATTTTGAAAGATTGAACATATAAAAAACTTACAAACACATAGCAAGCGGTAAAATTACAGCTGGCTCAATTGACAAAAAGTTTTTCTCTCTTCTTTTTGCAGGCGGCTGGTGCGTTGACCTGTTTGGCTTTCCTGGAAGACATCCCACAACTAACAAAGATGTACAGAACACAAAGAGCAAAGGAAATTGCTGCGGCTAATACCCAATAGCCTCTTTACTGACCTTCAACCGCGGTAGCCTGGATCAGCAACAACGCAGCCCGTCTACAAAACTTTTTAGAATACAGCTTTGTTTGAAAGCGCATCCTCAGCTTTGATTGATTTTTGTTGGTTAGCTGCAAAAAAAAAAAATGTTATAGAGAGCTGCCGTATTGAAGCGATCCTGTATTGACTTAGTTCGTTTGTACTTGTCCTTTATTCATATTCGACATTTATCATGGTTAACCTTTTTCCGTAGCTAGATTTTTTAACTTAAGTATGTGGCATTTATCACCCCGAAGAAGCGATATCCGTAAGAGACTTATGATCGTCACATAGAATACTATGTTTTTTTATATATCGTTTACTGACCCCTAGTTGAAATAAAACTTGGAGTATAAATTTGAATAAAAAGTCTCACTGAACTGTCAATGGTTACCTTTCTTAGCTTTGATCAGCAAAACCTCATTATGGTAAAACGATGTGACAAGAATCGCGACACAGTGAGTGTGATCGATTTAGCGATTTCGTTTATTTTAGTTTTCTTTTACTTTTACCATTCTTTGATGGCTTAACAATGGAAGGAAAAAAGCTCAAGGTACAGTCTGTATTCGAGCCAAGTGGCCCACCGAGCCGGAGCTTATTCCGGTTTCCACGTAGCATGAGGCGACTAGGAGTGTCATGACTTCCCCCAGAATAAGAGATACTAGTCATTGCGAAGTTACCTCGCAGCATTTCATTAAGCTTCACTGACAATTCGCCACTGACCCTACTCCTACAGGGTGGAAAGAGATACTGTGAGAGTTTAGTGCCTTGCACAAGAACACAAAGCTCCACAACCTACATAGCTTTCCACTTAGGCTCAGACAAAAACAATTCTCAGAAATCCTTCTTACTGTTCTTGGGGAAAGCTATCTTTTTACCACATATTTTTTTTGAAGTCTCTGAATAGGTATGGATATTCCAAATATTTATATGAAAATCAACACTTTATCTATTAACTCTTCAAAATAAACTTTCAGCCCCCATTTTAGAGACACTTACATATTTCGTTTGTTACATCTGTATGCCATGTTTGAAATTTGACTGAGCATTCACGTCCCCTGCTTCTATATTAGACAGAAAACCATTGCAAAGTTGGAATGCAAGTCACCAGTCAAATGCTATACATATAAGCAATCGGAATTTTTTTACAAAACGGCGGAGAAATCAGACAGTTTTTCATCAAAATCTTCCAAACATCCTCCAAAATTCAATTCGTTGAATAAAATATATCAGCTTAATTTACTAGTGTAATAATCTCCGCATTGCGCGTTGAAGACCACTCTTCACGGCTTAAAAAAGGTTTATATGGTCTCTTTGGAATGGTCAGGTAGCTGTAAATTCACCGATTGTTCTCCTGAATTCTCGAATGCAGTCTAGAGTAAAAGCAAGTGGCGTTAAACGTAATGGTTCCAATCCCGAGAACGGTCGCATATTTGCACATGTACGTATTGCGTACCTATATTTTCTATGTTATTTTGGTCAAAAATGAAATCTTATAGATACAAGGTAATGTGTATTACCTTTTCCACGAAAGCTGTCACGACACAAGTAGCTGCACCTTTGTCCTAACACTGACAGACTGTGCAATCAGCGCGAGGGAAAAGAGCGGTAAGAAGCAAAATTTATGATTTATATCCTCAAGAAAGAAAATATAAGTTCCCCTTGCCTCTATAGAGGTTTATAGACGTGGACGATTTCACTGCACTCAAAGGTATCTCACTTTTTGGTTGCTTTAATTATTTTGGCTTCATCTCTGAATGAGCCATACCATTTCCTAGTAATTTCAATCGACCAGTGATATAAGAATTGTACAGTTTTCATGTATTGCTAAGTGTCATCGTTATTGAAACGTTTTCGGAAAGTCGATAGACCTTTGGGCTGCACGCTTATAAATACTAATCGTGTACACCATAGTTTAACAGCCTTTTCAGGCACCAAATTTTCAGCGATAGATGTCACGCATTTGTCACAAACATGCGACTACCACGATGAGGATTCCAACCTCAGACTTTTTGATCATGGACTAACTAAGCGACAGACAATTTGGTTTTTTAACTGAGATTAAAAGTAAATTGGCCATCGCAAAGATTTTCTAAAGCTAACGTTTCAAGCGTTAGCGCTTCGTCAGGGCGAATGTAAACACAGTTTCTAAAGCTATCTTTACGAGCGTAAAAGCGACACTGACAACCTAAGTATTGGCAGCTAAGTCCTATGCTAAGTACAAACGTGACACATGTCCTACATTTACTGCTAGGATCTGTTGCACCGAAAACTAGTGTCTCATGTGAGTAAAATTTGGAAGATAGTACATTTTGTGTTCTGGTGTATCGCGAGAGACCTGTTTGTATTAGGAATTTGAGTTGATCGATGTTTCCTCGCATTCAGGCTTTCCGAGAAGGCTTATCCAATTTCTTAGTAGGAGCGAAACTCTGATAGCCATTCAGCCGTCAAGAAAAAATATCTTGAAGATGACAAGCATTTTTCGCGAACATGCGATTAGAAAATATTTTAATTCTACATGATGAGGATTCGAACCTCAGACTTTTGGAACGATTTCGCTGTCGGATCATCAACAAACTAAGCTTCAGACAATTTGGTTTTATCAACTGAGATTAAAATGTAAATTGGCCACCGCAAAGAGTTTCTGAAGCTAAAGTTTCGAGCGTTAGCTCTTCTTCAGGGCGAATGTAGAGACAGTTACTTCAGCTAACCTTACGAACGTAAACCCTTCGTCAAACCGACAGTTAACCTACGTATTGGCAGCTAAGTCATATGCAAACATCCTACATATTCTGCTAGGATCTGTTGCATCGAAAGCTATTGTCTTATGTGGATAAAATGAGGATTGTACATTTTTCACTCGGGAGAGACCTGTTTATATTGCGAATTTGAGTTAATCTATGTTTCCCCTTGCTTTCGTAGAGGTTTATAAACGGTGGACGATTTCACTGCACTCCGCAAAGGTACTGTTATTTTTCGGTTGCTGTAACTGATGATATAGACCATATCTCTAAATGAGCCATACCATTTCCTAGTAATTTCTTTTGATCTGTGATAAGAGTAATGTGCAATTTTCATGCATACTTTTCTAAATGTTATCATATTCAGTACGTTTACGGAAAGTCAATAAACCTTTAGGTTATATACACACAAGTAAGTTAGTTGTTTCTCCATAATTCAGGTCAATGGTTTAAGAGCCTTTTCAGGCGCCTTTTATTTGCAAAGTGTAATTGCTGATAAATGCAGTCGGGAAATATCTGAGGAAAAAGCAAAAGTTGGAGCATCAAATAGGAAAAAAATTGAAAATCAAGAGGCCAAAATTTTAGCTGGATATATGACGAGCATCTGTCACGAACATGCGACCAGAAAATATTTCATTTCGCCGCGATGAGGATTTGAACCTCAAACCATCCAACCGATTTCGCTGTCTGATCATCGACAAACTGTGCTATAGACAGTTTGGTTAAGTCAACTAAGATGATAATGTGAATTTGCCGCAGTTAAGAGTTTTTAAAGCTAACGTTTAGAGCATTAGCTCTTCGTCAGAGCGAATGTGGAGACCGTTACTGAAGCTAACTTTGCGAGCATAAACCCTGCGTCAAAGCGACGAACAACCTACGTATTTGCAACTAATTCATATGCTAAGTACTGAAGTAACACATATCCTACATATACTGCTAGGAACTACAGCATCGAAAGCTATTGTCTCATGTGGATAAAATGAGGAGGATTCTACAATTTCCACCCTCGTGAATTGCGACAGACCTATATGGTTTATATTGCAAACTTGAGTTGAACGATGTTTCCTCGCCTTCAGGCTTTCCAAGAAAGCTAATCCAGTTTCTTGATAGGAGTGAAACTCTAATAGCCATTCAGCCGTCAAGAAATATCTTAAATAAAGAAAAATATAAGTTCCCCTTGCCTTCGTAGAGGTTTATACAAGTGGACGATTTCACTGCTCTCTTCAAAGGTTCTGTTATTTTTCGGTTGCTGTAATTATTGGCCACATCTCTAAATGAGTCATATCATTTCCTAGTAATTTCCACTGATCCGTAATATTGGTAATGTACAATTTTCATGAAGGCTTTACCTAATGTTATCATGGTTCATACGTTTTCGGAAAATCAATGAACCTTTAGGCTACACTCAAGTAAGTTAGTTGTTTCTCCATAATTAAGGTTTATGGCTTAACAGCCTTTTAAAGCGTCTTTTACTTGCAAAGTGTATGATTGCTGATAAATGCAGTTGAAAAATACCTGATAAAAAAACAAAACTAAACTAACTGCATCAAAAAGTCCAATAAATCGACCCTTAGAGGCCAAATTTTTAGCCGGCTACATGGCGAGCATTTGTCACGAACATGCAACCAGAAGATATTTCATTTCGTCGCGATGAGGATTCGAACCTCAAACTATCTAACTAATTTCGCTGTCCGATCATTGATAAACTGGGCTATAGACAATTTGGTTTAGTCAACTAAAATGATAATAAAAATTGGACACCGTTCAGATTTTCTAAAGTTAAAGTTTAGAGCGTTAGCTCTTAGTCAAAGCGAATGTAAAGAGTGTCTTTAAGCTGACACCGTTTCAATGAAAGGCGGCATCTCTAGATGAGCTATACCACTTCCTTATAATTTCCATCGATTAGTGATATAAGTAGTGTAAAACTTTCTTTACTACCAAACGTTTTCATAGCTGATAGGTTTTCGGAGTTTATATTCACTTGATTTTCGGAAAGTCAATAAACCTTCAGGTTTCACACAAGTAAGTTAATTCAGTGTTTCTCCATAATATAGGTGTTATGGTTTAACAGCCCTTCAGTTCAGGCGCCTCTAATTTGCAGAGTGTAATTGCTGATAAATGCAGTTGGGAAAAAGCAAAACTAGATGCATCAAAAAGTCCCATAAAACGATCAATAAGAAGCCAAATTTTCCGTGATAGATGGCAAGCGATAAAGATGCGAACCTCACACTTTTCGACCGATTTTGTTGTCTAATAACCGACCAACTAAGCTACAGGCAATTTGATTTTATCAACTGATGTAAGTTTTATCAACTTATGTAAATTGGTCACCGTAAAGACCATCTAAAGCTGACGTTTCGAGCGTGACCGACAATTTACCTACTGGCAGCTAATTAAGTCATAGGCTATGTACAAATGTGACACGAATCCTAAATACGGCTACAGCCATGATTTGTTATGTAGAATGTGTTTTATGAGAGAAAATGAGATTGACCGTACATTTTGCATTCTGGTGTATCGTGAGAAACCTGATTACATTGCGAATGTGAGCTGATGTTTAGTCGCTTTCAGGCTTTCCAAGAAGGCCAGTTCAATTTATTGATAGGAAAGAAGCTCTTAAAGCCACTCAACCGTCAAGAAAAAGGTGAAACAGACACTAAGAAAATGTCATTTTCTTAATCCTTTCCGTCATAAAATGCCCATTTTATGATCCTAAGGTATGATTTTCGAGTAGATGGCATAGCTTAAGTGAGCCAGCGTTTTCTAAAAAATAACTTAGGAGCGTGAGTAAACAATTCAGCTTGGAAGAAAAGGAGCAAAATGTTGCTTCCAAATACAGCTTGAAAGCAAACTATTATTATCTTGTTGACAAGAGAATATTAGTTTATATTCTCTCACTATTAGTAATTTGTGTGTTCGTCTTGGTTTTTGCGGTAACCACAAAACACTGAACTTCTTACATGATTGCCAAAGATCAGCAGTGAGGCATTGACAGCCTTCTTTGCAGCGGTTAATCAAACCTTCTAAATCAGCCTAAGATCTGATTGAAATTCTCCCTTTAAGCTGCTAATACTGAGCGGTAGAATTTTGTAATAGCCAACACACTGATGTACTCTCAGAAATTTAATCTCTTCTTGGCACTGGTAATATAGAACGGCAGTCTATCCCGCTTTTAGCCTTAATATGTGTCACAGAGAAAAAAGTTTACGACTATGCCATGGGACCTTTTATCATTACAGGGAAAATAGGCGTATGAAGAGAACTCAGATTCGTAGGTGGTTCGCCGAGTAGAATCCGTTTTCAATGTTTGAAGCCAAATTATCTACATACAAAACATAAACAGCCGCCTTATAGGAGGACGGTGGGTTTTCCTTTGAGGAGCAAACTTAATGATTGAAGTAATTCAAAACTTTTTTCTCACAAAACCCCAACCTGTAATAAAGATTTTCTTCCCTTTTCGACATATTTTTGGTTTTCTGGTCTGCTTTTCTTTCTTTGAAAGCGTTCGATTGTTCTACAAAATGATCCTTACACAAAGAGGAGAGGAAGAAACCGACAACACCGCATGTAACCCAAAGGTCACATTTGAACAAGGAGAGAAAACCTTTATCTAGCGTAAGAGATATAAAAGCGTGTTGAGCCTAGTTAACGTTAGAGATGCCTGAAACGATTTGGTAAAGTTGATGAGATATGTTACTCTTTGTAGCTATCCTTTTTTGCGATGTTAGGTTTCATGTTTTTGTGCTTTACACCATGAGACTACGTTTGTTTATATTTTTTTCAGTCGGATTGTTCACAGTTATGTAATAGAGGTAATCAGTTTTAAAAAAAACCGAAAAATTTCTCTGTGATGAGGTTTTGTTTAGTTTTTTCAGTAACCTGACTGGGCCTAACCAATATACGCTTATACTCTTTTTGAACTTACTGACTTAGAGATGTAGTCAGTCACTTTATGTGAACGCAAACAAATAAAGTTTGTACATGGTCAGAGTGCTCCTGAACCAAACTGCAACACTGTTGTTCTCGTCTTTGATTTAGAAAAATATTCTTACAATTGATTTCCAATGTTTCTGAAGTAATTAAAGATAAACTATTTTTGCGTAGTGATGAGACAAGGGTCGCTTTTAGTTAACCCTTTACACCCTAGCATCAGTATGCATATTCTCCATACTGTTCTCCATACATTTCTTAAGGGTCTGAAAAGGAGAATTTGATAAACAGTTAAGAGTTCTTTAGTTATTAATCATTTCCCTTATTCTCATGAACTTGATGTTTGATTCAGGGCTGATATTGTAAATAGAAATTAGATGCCAGTTACTCTTAAGGGTCAAAGGGTTAATTCTTAGATTGCTGTTTGGCTTCCTGATGTAGTATCGCTACTCGAAATTATATGTTTTGTAGCATATAAACAAAGAAGTTCAGTTCACCGCGGAGAAAAATCATGTGTGTTCGCCAGGGGATTTCGTTTCCCTGTTATGGTCGATGATATAGAAAAGCAAAAATGTCAATTAAAATATAATGTGGTTATTTTAACAATGTCTATGTGCTGTCTTAAGTAATACTAATATTTGGCAGTATGTTGAGCCACAACTATGTTAATACCATGTTTAAACAGAGTATTAAAAATCGACGGTAATTTAAGTTAGTTCCATCTCTTTGCATTCCACGAAATCACCGTCAATAAATGATCGAAGCTCTGGGTTTGTTTAGAATCTTGATTTCGCGGTTGCGACAGCTTTCAATTGAGTGTCGATTGCAATCTATGTTTTGAAAATTATAAAAGCGTGTTTGAAATTAAAATTGAACACGATTACATACATACATACATGAGGGCGCGCGATTAACCATCTTCGATATAAGGTTCTGTAATAAACACTTCTTCTTTGTTTCTCCGAATCAGGACAAAACGATAACAATTCCTCTAAACAAGTTCATGTCTGTTTTATTCTAAGTATACGTCTACAATTAGAATTCACGTTCTCGGAAAAACCGCTCAAATGTCATTTTTCTACTGACGTTTGGGTAACTGCGTAAACGGCCTCAAAGCTTGTCTAGCTTTGCTCGGTCAACAAACATTTCATCCTCTCTTGAGCTCGGTCAATACGTTTTCTGTCTTATGACTACAAGGTTAAAAATTATGAAAGCGCTCATAAGAAGGGCGCGTGATTAACCGCTTCAATAGGAGGTTCTGTAATAAACACTGACTTCTTTATTTCTCCGAATCCGGAAAAAACGACAGCAATTCCTCTAAACAAGCTCATGTCTGTTTTATTCTAAGTATACGTCTACAATTAGAATTCACGTTCTCGGAAAAACCGCTCAAATGTCATTTTTCTACTGATGTTTGGGTAACTGCGTAAACGGCCTCAAAGCTTGTCTAGGTTATCTTTCTAGGATACCTATCGCCTCCAAAACTTCTTCGGGTATCGAGTTCCTACGCAGAAAATCGGCGAAATAATCTTCGCACACATGCAGATTGTAACTGGAGTCATCTTTGTGGTGCGCTCAGCGTGACTCATTTTTTAAATTTTTGGGTTGCTTCATAAACAAGCTTACGGCTCCTCTTTCTGTCTTTCTAGGAAACCGCCCAAGTGTCTCATTCAAGTATTGAATTTCTTCGCAGAAAGTCGATGAACTAACAATCATTGCCAATCTGTAGTTTGTGTCCGAAGCAAGAGGATATTTTAAGGGCCTCAAAACGCTCAGAAAACGAAGGTACGTCTTTAAACTAAGTAGTAGTAGCATTAAAATTGTAAAAACGACCTTATAATTTCGAATTTTAGACTCTCACAAAGGAGACAGTGTTCCTCAATGATGAATCACATGATTTGCATTCTATAGATGAACACGAACGGAGTGTTATTCAAATCAATGAGACAGAATTTCTTGTACAGAAGATAGAAATGCAAGTTTTTTTTCGCCAAAAGGAAATCTACTTCAATTCGGATCCTGGCGCGCATGCTTCAAAGATCACGCGCTAGGAGACATGCTATATATCCTCCATATCAAGGAAAGTCAACTCGTTTTTTTTAAAAACCTCTAGGTAAGGAGTCTAAAATGGAGCCTCGTTCATTTTTATGTCCATGGCCGCGAGGTTCCGCAGTTAACAGGATAAAAGGATAAACGGGTGCAATGCAAATTATACTATTTCGGATCTATTACAACTGATCCCTTTCAAAACATCGCTTCTTCATTAGTTAGCATGTTGGTCGGTCTAGAGCTGGAGATCAGGTTTTTGTGTCATAAAGAGGTGATCTTCGCAGTAAATCAGCCCACCAACAGCAAAGTGAGCAATTTAATTTGAACAACAAATGTTAAAAAATGAAATTTTACGTTCGCAACCGCATGAAGTATCTCCAATTTCCTGGAACTTGGAGACATTTCTTTCGTTCCATTTGGACTTGACCCGAAGGTTACGTTCACATAATTTTAACTCTTATTAAGGGAGGTACGTGACAGCATAGTCTCAAATGGGCGAGAGTTAACTGTAAGATACGTTATTCAGCAATAATCTGAAGTCTTTGTGCAAATTCTAATTACACCGCGAAAATTAAATTCTTGACATGCACAAATGCTACTTCATCATGAAGCAGACCTATTAGGACCTCAAATTTGTGGCTCAAAAAAAATTATTTTTAAATCTTCAATGGTATTATATAAATCCTCAGTTTCTATCCAACCGAGTAATTTTTCCATCGTAGAACGCAAGTTAATATGATTTTATAAACGTAACCTCAGTAGCGAAGGGTGCTTCCGAGGGTCTGAGATGTCTCTATGGTAACCTGAGTACCTTAAATAATCGATAATTTGACTTTGTATGATAAATTTAAGGAAACGATTGAAAATAAAATAAAATATAAATTGCTTTTTAAGGCTATTTGATTTAAAAAGTTTAAACATCTTTTTGCTACCATTGAAGCAGTTAGTGTCACTGATATTTAGGTATCTTAATTAGAGTATTAATAGAGCTCATAGACAAAACAGAGTCACGTGACTGCAAGTAACGTTAGCTTTGCTCAGGCAATAATTCATCATTTCAACTATCACAGGCGAGAAGTCAAAAGTCAAACCCAAGGACAGACCAGTTAGACAGTCATGCAGCAGATATCTTATGATCAGCCACAGGCAGAGTCTGAAGCACACTCACCCACTGGACAACAAGGCTATGTCCACGATGGACAACAAGGCAATGTCTCCACCGAACAACAAGGCTATGTCCCCACTGGACAACAAGGCTATGTCCCCACTGGACAACAAGGCTATGTCCCCACTGGACAACAAGGCTATGTCCCCACTGGACAACAAGGCTATGTCCCCACTGGACAACAAGGCTATGTCCCCACTGGACAACAAGGCTATGTCCCCACTGGACAACAAGGCTATGTCCCCACTGGACAACAAGGCTATGTCCCCACTGGACAACAAGGCTATGTCCCCACTGGACAACAAGGCTATGTCCCCACTGGACACCCTGCCCATGCCCCCACTGGACAACCTGTCCAATCCGTTCCAGGCCCTGGTGTCCTTGTGCAGCCCCCAGTGAATCAACCTAGGGCAGGGCGGATGAACAAAGCCCATCTAAAAACTATGCTGGGTTGCTCAAGAATTTTTGAGTTTGTAAGTAGTTAAAAGATATGAAAAGGTTTTAACGAATGATATCGGATTAGCAGGAGTTTTGAGTGAAAACTTTGCTCGGTGACTTCTTAATATTCCTAGCCAACACATTTCTCTTTTATTTCCAAACTTTTAAATTTATCACTTCGAATCGTGTTTGGAAAATTAATGTTATGATAGTTTTTTTTTTTCTTAATGTTGTATGCAATAAAATGCATTTGATCTACAAATGTAATCAAAACGAGTATCGTATGGATCCCTAAGGGTTAAGGCCGTGCATCGGGATACTTTTATTCTAAGTTAGAAATCATTAGGAAGCTTCGTTGGAACACCACTTGTGGTGCTCTCTTGCCCTTCTCCAGCTTTGTATCAATAATTAAAGAGAGATGGTCATACTCACTGTTCATGACCTTACCTTGTTCTCTTACACAGGTCGTCTTGTTAATCGCCTCGCCATGTGGTGTTGCTTACTCAAACCGTACATTCGTTTGGAATAGTCGAGCGTCGTTCTTCGCAGGAGTCTCCATATTTTCTTGGATAATGGTGATAGTCCTCCTAATTGCGTTTTTGTTTGGCATCCACAAAGACCGGCGATACTTCAGGACACCATCATATGCCTCACTGATAGTGAGTATTGCAACTAATTCATTCCGATAATTCATGAATGTGATACGAATACATGGCCGTATTCATGATGCCCAAAGACTCTCTGAAATCGATTCAGTGTTCGTATGGAGCCTCTGAAAGGTGTTGAGACAAAAAGCAGCCTCATTCTTGTGCTCTGGTACAAATCATTTTCACAAGAAAGGTTTTGCACTCTTGACTCTTGGAACTCAGAGTGGTATTTTAGATCACTGATCGGGTAAATTGACATTTAGCACTATCTAGAAAAATTAACTGGGAAATGGCCATCAAAGTGAGAGAGGATAAAAACATAGAAGCTTATGACTTTGAAGGAATATTTGACCAACGAAGTAATTACCTAAAAAAGCTCTCATATATTAAACTTCAGACTGACATAGTTTGATGCTGCTCCCATACAATTGGGTGGGATAATTCTAAAATTATCACCACTAATCGGTGTTACCACCAGCGCCTTTGTTTGGAGGCTTGACATATTAACTCCGCCCACGCTCCTTTAAATCGTGACGATGGCGGTTTGCTTCCTGACGCCTATTTACACCTCGTCAGAAAAAAGGCCGCTAATTAGTGATCATATAAAAGGACCTCTTGTTGCAGCGTTTAGATCACCCCTGATGAAGGCAATAGACAGGAGTATCGAAGCGTTGGGTCTATAAAAAGGAATTAAAGAACTGTTGAAGGCTGGACACTTGACTATCCCAACTGCAAAAAATACAGCTAGTTACTCGGCAGATATATTGCCTTGTACTCAAGATGTCTGACTCTTTCTCAGGCTTCTCCCCCTTAGAAACGAGGTTGTGAGGATTTAATTTTGACGTTTAGGCGGCAGACGACATGTTGCTCTTTTATTTTTTGTTACTGGCAATGGAATGTTTAAAACTAATCTTTTTCTGCTCTAACACCTGTCAAAAACACCTGTTCTTTTCCCACAGATTTTAGTTGTACAAGTCTTCATGACCATACTACTCATCGCTAGTACTACAAGCCTGGCTATGCCCGGTGTTGAATTGTATAAAGCTGGCAAACGTGACCGTGAGCTATATGGTAAAGAAAAAACTTTTGACGTAAACGATGTGTTTCTCGGTTTCGCCTTGGTACGTTATTTTACTTTTTCCTTAAATTTTCTGTTCCTACCGCCTCAGTGAGAAGTGTTAATTTTTTCACTACATGACAGACACTGGTAACAACAGGATGGTAAAAAACAAACAAACAAAGAAACACTAAATATAAAGCATTTGAGATCTGCTTGTCTTGAAATATTCTTCAGCTTGTTTAGACCCTGGTGTGAAGTTGAAATTTATGTGTCTTCTGAGTTTGGTACCCCTCACCCCTCGTTCTCCGCCCCCTTCCTACCAAAAATTCCTGGATCTTTCCCCTGGGATAGCCCAACAATCAGCGCCCCGGACACTGAATCAATAGATCTCAGTTCGATCTTTGGTCAGTGCCATCGTGTTGCCTACTTGGGCAAGACACTTTACTCTGACAGTTCCTCTCTCCAGGCAGGAGTGTGTTAAGCATTAGGGACCGTTTGTTATCTATCGCCGGGGCGGAGAAGCAAGGATTTTGGTTGTGTCACAATAAAATTTACCTGATTCCCCCCCTAAGGCTCAGTAGTATTCTGACCCCCTCCCCCCCTCTCATTGGCAGCTGAAAAAAACCATGACTTTCTTCCTCTCTCTCCCCCCCCCCCCCCACGTGATCCTCTCCAAACTCCTCCAACCATGCTATAGAAGATTAAATATACAATAAAACTTACAAACACATAGCAAACGGTAAAATCAAAGCTGGCTCACTTGACAAAAAAAACCTCTTTCATAAAGTTTTTCTCTCTTCATTTTTCAGGCGGGCGGTGTGTCGGCCTGTCTGTGTTTCGTGGATGACATCCCACAACTGATTAAGATGTACAGATTGCAAAGGGCAGAGGAAATTGCTGCGGCTAATAATACCCAGTAGCCTCTCTACTGACCTTCATCTGCGGTAGCCTGGATCAGCAACAAAGTAGTCAGTTTAAAAAATTTGTAGAGGAAGGCTTTGTTTGAAAGCGCGTCCATAGCTTTGATTGATTTTGTTGGTTAGCTGCATAAAAAACGTTATAGAGAGCTACAATGCTGAAACTTAGTTCGTTTTGACTTGTCCTTTATTCATATTTCACATTTATCATGGTTAATCTTTTTTTTCTAGCTAGATTTTTTTAACTTAAGCATAACAAGTATGTATTTCAGGCTTTTTGAGTAAAACTGTGGCACCTATCACCCTAAAGAAGCGATGATCGTAAGAGACATACGATCGTGTGAAGTGTCACATAAAATACTCTGTCTTTTATATATATCGTTTGTTGAACCCTTGTTGAAATAAAACTTAGAGAATAAATTTTGATAAAAAGTCTTACTGAACTGTCGATGGTTACCTTTCTTAGCTTTGATCAGCAAAACCTCATAATGGTAAATAACGATGCTACAAACCAATCGCCACACAATGTTATCGATTTCGTTTCATTTTAGTTTTCTCCCTTTTATCCTTCTTTAATGGTTTAGCAATGGAAGAAAAAAGCTATTATGGTTTTTATGTATTATGAGGCAACTAGGAGTACCCTCCCCAGCCCCCCCCCCCCCACCCCCAATGAGATACTAGTCCATCGCGAAGTTACCTACAAGCATTTCATCAAGCTTCCCTGACAATTCGCCATTGACTCATTTATATTCCTGGGGGGGGGGGGGAGTGGAGAGAGTTACTGTGAGAGTCATATCAAACTCACGGGGTACAAATAGTCTTAACATGAATATAGTGACCACGCCCACTTCAACGCCCCACTCAAATCGAGTGTAATTTTCGAACATTTTACCATCGTGCGGATTCTCTACGGAAAAAGTACTCAATGTATCTCTGAAATATTAAACTATAATATTGTGGCTTCCTATTTCGCTAATTTTCTAACTTGAAGGTAAAGTTTTTCCCTCGTCATTTTAACCTTTTCTCCGAGCGGTTGCTTGAAATTAACAAGGCGTTTTTGTTCAAAACACAACCGAGCGAAGCATCTCGGGCGATATCCCTTTTATGCAAGCGCAATTTAAAAATGTACCGCCAGAATCAAAAAGAGGAACAAATTTCCTTTGTTTTGATATGTAATGTGTCGAACAAAAAGCAGATTTACCCTCGTCAAATGGCGTTTCAAAACAGCTGTATCTTCCTCCTTTTGATTTTTTCCTATTTTGTGAGCGTGAAGCAGTAGGAGAGGGATCGGGAAACTCAGAAAGCACTTCGGGAATTAATCTGCCATTGTTTACTTACGAGATAAACAAGTAAGATTTGTGAAGTTCATCGCAGTATGAAGTCTAAATAAATGCCTTTTTTAAGCTTGTTCGCAGGATTTTTCGTAAACTTCCCTAATTAATTTTTCGTTTCAGCTTACTAATCTATACTATTTCAAAGCAAAGAAGTTTTCAGAGAAAACCATGAGTCGGTCCTTTCAATAATTGTAAACAAAGTGTTTGAGCAATCAGGTATACGAGGTATAATAACCAATAGCCATATATCAGAAGTCTTCAGAAAGAAACTATTCTGTTTTCAGAAAGCTGTCAAGAAAGCTAGTAATCGTGGCAATTAAATGCATTTCTTAGCAATTTGGAAACGGGCCCTCGGTATCGATTTAAGGTGTATTACAACGAGGTTGATGTACATCAGCTTAAAGATGAGAACAGCCAGTTAAGGGGGAGAAAAAATAAAATTAGAAGAATCGTTGGTACAGGAGAAGGCAAAGCGATTGCGAGTGGATAAAAAAGCCTGAGAAGCTCTCGAGAAAGCTGAGAAGAAAGGGGCCTTCTACAATAAAAAATTTATTCAGTTGGCCAAAAAAGTGATTACAAATGGGAAAAAAGGCAGAGGCCCAGCTAAGAAGAAGTTTAATGACTATTCTAAGCACCATCAAAAGAGAATTAAAAACCAACTGAAGGAGAAGTGCCAAACTACACTCTCCTTTCTTGGGCTGTACAATTTTGTTGCAACCAAAATTGAAGTCCTCAACACTGAGACTAATCAATATGAAACTTTCAATCTTGTTGGAGAGGGAGAGCTGCCATTTACAGAGTCTGACCCAGAGGCCCTTAATAATGATGACATTGATAACATAAATATGTGGCTCTACCTCAAAGATAAATTCATTATTTCAAATGAGGCCTGGCATGAAATTGCCATTAAGGCTAATGATCTCCCAAATATATATTCCATCAAGAAGCAAATTAATGAGCTAAACAGTGAATGGAACTTGAAACCAACACCATGAGATGCTGAAGGTGTTCAGTTAGGATTTGCAGAAAGCTTGCAAGAGCACATTGTTAGGCTTCAGAAGAATGGAGAAATCAATGATGGAGAAACTATTAAGATCAAGCTTAGTGGTGATGGTACAAATATTGGAAAGGGGCTTACAGTTGTCAACTTCACTTTTACTATTCTCCATGAAAAGGATGTGGCAATGGGTATATACTTGCTGTTATAAAAACTACAGAGACATATGATAATCTGGGAAACAGCCTAGCAGACCTTCGAATGGAAATGTCAAACTTAAACGAGATAAGTGCAAATAATTGCACCTATAAAATTGAATACTTTTTAGGTGGAGATTTGAAATTTTTAGCACTGGTATGTGGTTTAGGCAGGGCAAATGAGGATTATGCTTGTGTGTGGTGCAAGTGTCCCAGGGAGAAACAGTGGGACACAAGCAAAACATGGTCAATTAATGACCCCAAATTTGGTGCTAGAACTGTCACCAAAATAGCAAGGTTTTCCACTGGAAAGAAATTAAACTGTAAGGCACAACCATTATTTGATTTTATACCTATGGACCATGTCATCATAGATACATTACATTTTTTCTGAGGATTTCAGATGTTTTGATTAACTTGTTCATAAGAGAGCTGAGAAGAAGTGATGCTATTGAGAAAAAAAAAACCTCTGATGGATTCCCAAGGGATAAATATAAACACATGGCATGTTATAAAGAATTTATCAAAAGTATGGGAAGCACTTTTAATTTTAGAATCAACAAAGAGAGAAAAAAGCTGGAATATAGAGATCTTACTGAACCAGAAAAGTTGAAACTCTTTCAGAATATAAACATTCCGACCTATGCTTGTCCCTCATTGCAGTCAAAACAAATACATACAAGTGATCTGGGTTAAATTTATGGACATAATTGGTGATTTGAAGCTAGATTTTACATCTGAAGAGGGTATTCTTGAACTGCAAAGAAATATCAAATCATGGTTTGAGCACTTTCTCAAAGTTTACCAAGCAAAAGATGTCACTCCCTACATGCATGCACTATGTTATCATGTTCCTGAGTTCCTGTCCCTTTATCAGAACATAGCATATTACACACAGCAAGGCTTGGAAAAATACAATAGTAGAGCTTCTAAAGATTTCTTCAGATCCACAAATCACAAAGGGGTTGATGCCCTCAAACAACTGTTTCTGAAGGAAAACAGGATTCAGTTCCTGGAGGCAGCAGGTTATGAAAGGGTTAAGAACACCTACAACGATGACCTTGTATTCAATGATTAACCTTCTTTGTCCCAGCCAATACTTAATAGTTCCTGGAATTAGGAATTTCCGAGGAAATGAACAGCTTTTCGCTGCGAACAAACGGAAAAAATATCCAGATCCTCTATCGGCCCTGAAGGGTGTCCATTCATCGAAGCATGTGCTATAGCCAACGTAATGAATTTTCAACCTCTCTTGTTGATTTTGTTAACCTCCCTGATCTCAATATCATACAGTTTTGTATCTTTCTATCGTGGATTCGCCTTTCTAACGGGGGTGTATGTTAAGTATTTATTGCAAAATCGCTTTGCTTTTTTTATTTCCCTCTTTGACCTGTCCGCCATTTTGAAAATTCATAACGGAGGGCATGCGCATTAAGTAGGGTTAGTGGACGCGTACACCTGGAACCGAGAAAAACAAATGTTCGTCGCGCTGGGGAAAGAGTTGGATATGAGTTTAGCGGCCTTGCAAAAGAAGAACACAAAGCTCCACAACTCACGTAGCTTTCCAGTTAGGCTCAGACGAAAACAGTTCTCAGAAATCCTTCTCACTGCTTTTGGGAAAGCTTTCCTTTTAACGAATGTTTGTTGTTGTGTTTTTTTTTTTTAAGTCTCTTAAGTTAGGTATGGATATTAAAATTTTTATGAAAATCAACACTTTATCTATTAACCCTTAAAAGTGAATTTTCAGCCCTCATTTTAGAGACATTAACATATTTCATTTGTTACATCTGTACGCCACGTTTGAAATTTCAGTGTGCATTTACATCCCCTGCTTCCATTAGACAGATGTTGAAATTGGGAAAACCATTGAACAGTTAGAATGCAAGTCACCGGTCAAATACTATACATATAAGCATGATATTATCATATAATCGGAATTTTTGACAGAACGGCAGAGAAATCAGACAAGTTTTCATCAAAATCTTCTAGACGTCCTCCAAAATTCAATTCGTTAAATAAAAGTTATCAGCTTAATTTACTGGTGTAATAATCTTCGCCTTGTGCGTTGAAGACCTTAGAACCACCCTTCACGGCTTAAAAAAGGGTTCGCAGGGCCTCTTGTCACCTGGTAGCTTGAAATTCACTGATTGTTCTCATGAATTATCGAATGCACTATAGAGTAAAAGCAAGTGGCGTCAAACGTAACAGTTCTAATACCGTGAACGGTCGCACATTTGCACATGTACGTATTGCGTACCTATATTTTCTATGTTTATTTCCATCACTGCACAGATGAAATCTTATACTTACAAGGTAACGTGTAACACCTTTTCCGCGAAAGCTGTCACGACATAAGTAGCTGCATCTTTGTCCTAGGACTGACAGTCTGTGCTATCAGCGTGAGGAAAGAGAGCGGTAAGAAGGAAAATTTATAATTCATTTCCTCAAGAAAGAATATATAAGTTCCTCTTACTTCGATAGAGGTTTACAGACGTGGACGATTTCACTTTACTCAAAGGTAATGTCATTTTTCGGTTGCTGTACTTATTTTGGCCACATCTCTGAATGAGCCATACCATTTCTTAGTAATTTCCATCGACAGTGATATAAGAATTGTACATTTTCATGTATTGCCAAGTGTCATAATTTTTGCAACCTTTTCGGAAAGTCGATCGACCTTTGGGCTGCACACTTATAAATACTAATCGTTTCCACCATAATTTAGGTTTCGTGGTTTAACAGCCTTTTCAGGCGCCAAATTCTAAGGCTTTTCGATCATGGACCAACTGAGCGACAGATAATTTGGTTTTTTAGCTGAGATTAAATGTGAATTGGTCATCGCAAAGATTTTCTAAAGCTAACGTTTCGAGCGTTAGCTCTTCTTCAGGGCGAATGTAAACACACTTTCTGAAGCTAACTTTAAGAGCGTAGACCCTTCGTCAAAGTGACAAACAACCTACGTATTGGCCTTAAAAGCCTTTTCAGGCGCCAAATTTTCAGACTTTTCGATCATGGACCAATTGAGCGACAGATAATTTGGTTTTTTAGCTGAGACAAACAACCTACGTATTGGCAGCTAAGTCATATGCTAAGTACAAACGTAACACATATCCTACATTTGCTGTATACATCTTTTACATCGAAAGCTATTGTCTCATGTGGATAAAATGAGGAGGATCGTACAGTTTGTGTTCTGGTGTATCGCAAGAGACCTATTTGTGTGGGGAATTTGAGTTGATCGATGTTTCCTCGCATTCAGGCTTTCCGAGAAAGCTAATCCAATTCCTTAATAGGAGCGAAACTCTGATGGCCATTCAGCCGTCAAGAAATATCTTAAAGAAAAAAAAATATACGTTCCCGTTGCTTTCATAGAGATTTGTAGACGCGGACGATTTCACTGCACTCAAAGGTACTGCCATTTTTCGGTTGCTGTTAGTGATAGGTCGTATTTGTAGATGTGCCCATCCCATTTCCTAGAAATTTCCATCGACCAGTGATATAAGAATAGTACAATTTTCATGTATTGGTGAATGTCAACATTATTGAAACGTTTTCGGAAAGTCGATCGACCTTTAGGCTACACACTTAATAAGTTCATTGTTTTTTCCATAACTAGGTCTCATGGTTCCACATCCGTTTCAGGCGCCTTTTATTAGCATTTTGTAACGATAACTGAAAAAGAATGTCGGATAATACCTGGGGAAAAAGCAAAACTTGTTGTATCAAAAGTCCTTTAAATCGATCATTAAGAAACCAAATTTTCAGTGATGGATGGCAAGCATTTGTCACGAACATGCGAGAAGGAAATATTTTAATTCCCCTTGATGAGGATTCGAACCTCGATTTCGCTGTCGGATCATGGACCAACTAAGCTATAGAAAATTTGGGTTCATCAACTGAGATTAAAATGTAAATCGGCCGACGCAAAGATCTGTTACGAACATGCGACCAGGAAATATTTCATTTAGCCGCGATGAGGATTCAAACCTCAAACCATCCAACCGATTTCACCGTCGGATCATCGACAAACTGGGCTACAGACAATTTGGTTTAGTCAACTAAGATGATAATGTGAATTGGCCGCTGTTAAGATTTTGTAAAGCTAACGTTTCGAGCGTTAGCTCTTCGTCAGGGCGAATATAAACACAGTTACTAAAGCTAACTTTACGAGTGTAAACCCTTCGTCAAAGTGACAAACAACCTACGTATTGGCAGCTAAGTCATATACTTATTACAAACGTAACACATATTCTGCATACGCTGCAAGGATCTGTTGCATCGAAAGCTAGTCTCTCATGTAGATAAAATGAGGAGGATTGTACGTTTTCCATCCTGGTGAATTGGGACAGACCTATATGGTTTACGGTTGCGAACTTAAGTTGATCGATGTTTCCTCGATTCAGGCTTTCCAAGAAAGCTAATCCAGTTTCTTGATAGGAGCGAAACTCTAATAGCCATTCAGCCGTCAAGAAATATCTTAAATAAATAAAAATATGTTCCCCTTACCTTCGTAGAGGTTTATAAAAGTAGACGATTTCACTGCACTCTGTTATTTTCCGGTTGCTGTAATTATTGGCCACATCTCTAAATGAGTCATACCATAACCTAGTAAATTCCATTGATCCGTGATATTGGTAATGTACAATTTCATGAATGCTTTGCGAAATTTTATCATGGTTCATACGTTTTCAGAAAGTCAATAGGCAACAAACAAGTAAGTTAGTTGTTTCTCCATTATTTAGGTTTATGGCTCCAGGCGACTTTTATTTGCAAAGCGTATAATTGCTGTTTAACGCAGTTGAAAAATACCTGGGGAAAAACGCAAAACTAGTCGCATCAAAAAGTCCAATAAATCGACCCTTAGAGGCCAAATTTTTAGCCGGCTACATGGCGAGCATTTGTCACGAACATGCGACCAGAAGATATTTGATTTAGCCGCGATGAGGATTCGAACCTCAAACCATCCAACCGATTTCGCTCTCGGACCATTGATAAACTGGGCTATAGACAATTTGGTTTAGTCTACTGAGATGATAATATAAAATGGCCACCGTTAAGAGTTTCTAAAGCTAACTTTTCGAGCGTTAGCTCATCGTCAGAGTGAATGTAGAGTGTTTTTAAGCTGACGCCGTTTCATTGAAAGGCCGCATCTGTAAATTAGCCATACCACTTCGTTATAATTTCCAACGATCAGATATATAAGTAGTGTAAACTTTCATTTATTACTAAATGTTTCCATAGCTGATAAGTTTTCGGAGTTTATATTCACTTGATTTTCGGAAAGTCAATAAACCTTCAGGCTTCACTCACAAGTAAGTTTATTAGCTGCCAGTACGTAGGTTGTCGGTCACGCTCGAAACGTTAGCTTTAGATACTCTTTACGGTGACCAATTTACAGAAGTTGATAAAATTTACATCAGTTGAGGAAATCAAATTGTGTGTAGTTTAGTTGGTCGGTTATTAGACAACAAAAATGGGTCGAAAAGTGTGAGGTTCGCATCTTTATCACGGTGCCGATTAAGATATTTCCTAGTCGCGTGTTTCGTGACAAATGCTTGCCATCCATCACTGAAAATTTGGCTTCTTAATGCGGATCGTTTTATGGGACTTTTTGATGCATCTAGTTTTGCTCCTTTCTCAGGTCTTTCCCAGCTGCATTTATCAGCAAGTACGCTCTGCAAATTAGAGGCGCCTGAACTGAAGGGCTGTTAAACCACAACACCTAAATTATGGCGAAACACTGAATTAAATCATGGGCTATGTACGAATGTGACACGAATCCTACACACTGCTACAGCCATGATCTGTTGTGTCGAAAGAATTTCATGCGAGAAAATGAGATTGATTTTTTTTTGTACATTTTGCATTCTGGTGTATCGTGAGAGACCTGATTACATTGCGAATGTGAGCTGATGTTTAGTCGCTTTCAGCCTTTCCAAGAAGGCCAGTTCAATTTCTTGATAGGAAAGAAGCTTTTAAAGCCATTCAACCCTCAAGAAAAAGGTGAAAACGACATTAAGAAAATGTCATTTTCTTAATCCTTTCCGTCATAAAATACCCATTTTATGATCCTAAGGTATGATTTTCGAGTAGATGGCATAGCTTAAGTGAGCCAGCGTTTTCTAACAAATAACTTAGGAGCGTGAGTAAACAATTCAGTTTGGAAGAAAAGGAGCAAAATGTTGCTTCCAAATACAGCTTGAAAGCAAACTATTATTATCTTGTTGGCAAGAGAATATTAGTTTATATTCTCTCACTGTTGGTAATTTATGTGTTCGTCTTGGTTTTTGCGGTAACTACAAGACACTGAACTTCTTACATCATTGCATAAAACCAGGAGTGGTGCATTTACAGCCTTCTCTACAGTAGTTACTCAAACTTTCTAAATCAGCCTAAGATCTAATTCAAATTCTCCCTTTAAGCTGCTAATAAGGAGTGGTAGAATTTTTTAATAGCTAAGACACTGATCTACTCTCAGAAATTTATTTATGCGTGATGATAATCTATTATTATTAATCTATCTATGTATAATGATACTGAATGATATAAAGTAATGTTATATTGTAAGGAGAAGTGATATGTCAATCTCGTTTTGAAATCGAAACAAGCTTCCCAAAGAACCATTATATACCCATATTTACTGAAACAAAACCCTTTTCGTTAGGCTTAGTTCACAGTGGGTGATTTGATTTGAAGGACTTGTTTCCCTTATTAGACAGAGAAACGAGAACTCGTGGAAAAATGAATCAAAGTTCTGGGAACCAGCGTTTCGCCTATCAGCAACCTATTGGTCAAGCCCCTCCAGGTCAATTTCAGCCCATGTATGTCCAGGCCCAGGCCCCTCCTGGACAGTATGCTCAACAACCAGTTGGACAGGCTGTACAACAGGGCCAACTGGTTCAGCCAGCAGCAGCGCAGGAACCGACGTTGCCAAAGACTACTGATTATTGGAACAGTGCCTTGATTGCAGAAAGAGTGGTTGAGTTTGTGAGTTGTTGTTCTTTTTTCCACAAATTGTTGCCAGAATAATCTACCACCTTTTTATAAGAAAGATTGTTTATTAATTAAGCTAGGCTGCTACAGCTTTTTCTGATTTTTGAAGAAAATGAAAGCTTGATGCTTTGAAGCATAACGATACAGTTTTGAGAACAATCTTTAAATTGACCACTAGAAGCCCAGTGAGCCACCTGGCACTGAAAAAAAACCCACGCTTTAATACACTATTATAACACTTCTAATACAGTTTACTTTTTGGTTATAGCTTTTCCTGTCAGCTGCTTGGATATCGATTGTTAGATATTCCAGCCTGATTGGAAGCGATTCTTGGATTGGATATTCGGCATATTTCAAAAATTCCGAAGATGCTTCTGTATATGAAGTCGGGAGAGTGAATTTTTTTAAGGGAATTACAGTGTTCTGCTGGATCGTGTCCATTGTATTTCAAGTTGGGTTTGTTTTTGGCTTCAACTACATCAAGCGTTTCTTGTCACGACCGTCACACTTGACAATTGTCGTAAGTTTATCGTTGGTGAAAATACATTTTACATTTGAGACCAGTTAATAGACTCCCATGGCTGAGAAATAGTGTCGCGATAATCGACAGCTCGGGAGTATTGATACTCCTCAAATGAAACCCTACTAGTGGTTCATCAGATTTTCCCCAAGTATTTATATACAGAGCCAGGAATAGGAATGCAGGGTGAAGTAGAAATCCCATTTTCCAGTCCAAGTTTTATCCAAATCAAATTTCACAGCCTAATTTTGTCAAAATCTTTCTCCAATTGCATTTTTTGTGCATACTTTCCTGGGACTCAAGTCAAATTTATTTTCACTAAAAAAACGAAGCAAATCCTCGTTCGTCATTTACTACTTCAGGCCTCTTTGCACGTGGGCATGAACCAAAGAAGCCATATTACAGCCACAGCACAATTTATGTGCATCTTAAAAGATTTATCTCAAATCTTTGTGTGTTCGTCAATAATTATCATTTGCAATTCATTTTAATGTTCTCCACTCTCAAAAAATTTGTTTCTTTAGTTTATTGTCGGCTTTTGCCTACCCTGACCAGCTGTTATTCAACGGTTTGAAAAAAAAGGTGCAAAGGCCTTTCCTCCCCTCCCCTCTCCTCCCCTCCCCTCCCCTCTCCTCCCCTCTCTCTCCTCCCCTCTCTTTCTCTCTCCCCCTAAAAATCTTCTAAAATATGACTGTAATTAGAGGATGATAATAGTAATGACAATAATCATGATAATGACAATGATAGTGATAAAGACGATGACTATGACGATGACGATGATGATAATGATGACGATGACCATTACCAAGACGATGATGACGATAATGAAAATGATAAAAAAAAAAACAAAGTTTTATCGTTTTTCCGGCGATGTAGTTACTTCTGAACCTATTATATTCAGCTTTTCTCTTTTTCTCCACAGTGCTTCATTGTGCATATCATCCTGACCATCTTACTGGTGGCTTGTACACTGACACTCGTGTTTCATGCGCATGAGATGTCCAAGGCTTACGACTCACTGCTCCCGACTATAAGGATGAACCTTGATGAACTCTACTTGGCACTGGTAATCTACAACGGCAGTCTATCCCTTAAGCCTTAATATGTGCCAGAGAGAAAAAGTTTACGAATATGCTATGGGACCTTTCATCATTACAGAGAAAATAGGCGTATGAAGAGAACTCAGATTCGTAGGTAGTTCGCCGAGTAGAATCCGTTTTCAATGTTTGAAGCCAAATTATCTAAATACAAAACATAAACAGCCGCCTCATAAGGGGACGGTGGGTTTTTCTTTGAGGAGTAAAACTTAATGATTTAAATAATCCAAAACTTTTTTCCTCACTAAACCCAACCTGTAATAAAGAGTTTTTTTCCTTTTTCGACAGATTTTTGGTGTTCTGGTCTGCTTTTCTTTCTTTGAAAGCGTTCGATTGTTCTACAAAATGATCGTTACACAAAGAGGAGAGGAAGAAACCGACAACACTGCACAGACGGCTCAGGGGCCGGGTATTCAGTCTTCTGCCATGTAACCCAAAGGTCACATTTGAACAAGGAAAGAAAACCTTTATCTAGCTTAATAGATATACAAGCGTGTTGAGCCTAGTTAACGTTAGAGATGCCTGAAACGATTTGGTAAAGTTGATGAGATATGTTACTCATTGTAGCCATCCTTTTTTGCGATGTTAGGTTTCATGTTTTTGTACTTTACACCATGATATCACGTTTGCTTGTATTTTTTTCAGTCGGATTGTTCACAGTTATGTAATAGAGGTAATCAGTTAAAAAAAAAAACCGACAAATTTCTCTGTGATGAGTTTTTGTTTAGTTTTTTTTTAACCTGACTGGGCCTAATCAATATACTCCTATACTCTTTTTGAACTTACTGACTTAGAGATGTAGTCAGTCACTTTATGTGAACGCAAAAAAATAAAGTTTGTACATGGTCAGAGTGCTCCTGACCTAAACTGCAACATTGTTGTTCTCGTCTTTGATTTAGAAAAATATTCTTACAATTGATTTCCAATGTTTCTGAAGTAATTAAAGATAAACTATTTTTGCGTAGTGATGAGACAAGGGTCACTTTTAGTTAACCCTTTACACCCAGCATCAGTATGTATATTCTCCATACTGTTCTCCGTAAGTTTCTTAAGGGTCTGAAAAGGAGAATTTGCGAAACAGTCAAGAGTTCTTTAGTTACTGATCATTTCCCCTTATTCTCATGACCTTGATGACCTAATTCAGGGCTGATATTGTAAGGAGAAATTAGATGCTAGTCACTCTGAGGGGTTAAAAAGGTTAATTCTTAGATTGCTGTTTGGTTTCCTGATGTAGTATCACAACTCAAAATTATATGCTTTGTAGAAAAAGCGCAAAGAAGTTCAGTTCACCGCGGAGAAAAATCATGTGTGTTCGCTAGGGGAATTTATTTCCCTGTTATGGTCAATGATATAGAAAAACAAATATGTCAATTAAAACATGATGTGGTTATTTTAACAATGTCTGTGTGCTGTCTTAAGGAATACTAATATTTGGCAGTATGTTGAGCCACAACTATGTTAGTTATTTAGGATTTATAAAGATGTATTATGCTTTCAAGCAGAGTACTAAATATCGACGGTAATTTAAGTTACTTCCATCTCTTTGCATTCCCCGAAATCACCGTCAATAAATGATGAAACTCTGAGTTTATTTAGAATCTTGATTTCGCAAATGCGGCTGCTTTCAATTGAGTGTCGAATGCAATCTAGGTTTTAAAAATTATGAAAGTGTGTTTGAATTTAAAATTGAACGCGATTACAAACATAGGAAGGGCGCGCGATTAACCGCCTTCAATGAAAGGTTCTGTGATAAACACTTCTTCTTTATTTCTCCGAATCAGGACAAAACGAGAACAATTCCTCTAAACAAGCTCATGTCTGTTTTATTCTAGATATACGACCACCGTTACAATTCACGTTCTCAGAAAAAGCAACCGAACCGCTCGAATGTCATTTTTCTACGAATGTTTGGGTAACTGCGTAAACGGCCTCAAAGCTTGTCTCATTATCTTTCTAGGAAACCTATCGCCTTTATAATTTCTTCGGGTATCGCTTTCTTACGCAGAATATCGCGTTCTTACGCAGAAAATCGGCGAAATAATCATTGCTTATATGCAGATTGTAACTGGAGTCGTCTTTGTGGTGAGCTAAGCGTAACTCATCTTTTCAATGTTTGGGTTGCTTCATAAACAAGCTTATGGCTCCTCTTTCTGTCTTTCTAAGAAACCGTTCAAGTGTCTTATTCAAGCATCGAGTTTCTTCGCAGAAAGTTGATGAAATAACGATTATTGCCAATCTGCTGTTTGGGTTGAAGCAAGAGGAGTTTTTAAGGGCCTCAAAACGCTCAGAAAACGAAGGTATGTTTATAAAATTGTAAAAATGACCTCATGATTTCGAATTTTAGACTCTCGCTAAATAGACAACGTTCCTCAATACTGAAACAAATGATTTGCATTCTATGGATGGACACGAACAGAGCGTTAGTCAAATCAATGGAGCGGAATTTCTGGTACAGACCATGGAAATACTAATTTTTTGCCCCAAAAGGATCACGAGATCACGCGCTTGGGAGACATGCCATATTCTCCATATTTAGGAAAGTCAACTCGTTGTTGTAAAAATCTAGCTAGGGACTTCAAAAAGGAGTCCTTTGGGGGCCTCATTCAATTCAATGTCCATAGCTGCGAGATTCCGCAGTTAAAAGAATAGAATTAGGATAAAAGGATGCAATGAAAATTATACTATTTCGGGTCTACTACAGTTGATCCCTTTCAGATGATATTTTCTTCATTAGTTGGCAGGTTAGTCGAGCTAGAGCTGAAGATCAGGTTTTTATGTTATAAAGAGGTGATCTTCGCATTTAAGAGCCCACCAATATAAACTGTGAGCAATTTAATTCGAAAAACAAATGTAAAACAATGAAATTGTACGTTTGTGACAGTATGAAGTATCTCCAATTCCAGGACTCTTGGAGTCATTTCCTCTGTTCCTTTTTGATTTGACCCAAAGGTTACGTTCATGCAATTACTACTTTTATTAAAAGGGTAGGTGACAAAGCGCGATAGTTAACTGTAAATGATATACGTTATTCAGCAATAATCTGAAGTTGCTCCGCAACTTTTAATAACACTGCGAAAATTGATAGACATGCACAAATTCTGCTTTATCATCAAGCAAACATTTTAGGACCTTGAGTTTTATGGCTCAAAGAAAACGTCATTTTAAATGTTTAACCTCGATAATGGTATCATATAAAGTCGCATTTTCCATCCAACCTAGTCATTTTTCCAACATAGAACGAAAGTTAATAAGATTTTGTAAACGAAACCTCAGTAGCTGAGAGTGCTTCTGAGGGGCTGAGGTGTCTCCATGGTAAACTTTGTACCTTAAATAACCACTAATTTAACTTTTGTTTGATAAAATCTTCAGGGAAACAATTGATAATTTAAATGTAAATTGCTTTTGAGGCTATTTGATTTAAAAAGTTAGGACATCTTTTTGCTACCATTGAACCAACTAATGTTACTGATATTTAAATATCTTAATTAAAGTATCAATATAGTTCAAAGACAAAACAGAGTCACGTGACCACAGCAAACGTCAGATTAGCTCAGGCAATAATTCGTCATTTTAATCACAGGTGAAGCCAAACGTCACACCGGCCAAGGTCAGACCACTTAGACAGTCGTGCAGCAGATATATTCTAATCAGTCACAGACAGTGTCTGGAGCACAGTCTCCAATGAGATAACAAGGCTATGTCCCCACTGGACAACAAGGCTATGTCCCCACTGGACAACAAGGCTATGTCCCCACTGGACAACAAGGCTATGTCCCCACTGGACAACAAGGCTATGTCCCCACTGGACAACAAGGCTATGTCCCCACTGGACAACAAGGCTATGTCCCCACTGGACAACAAGGCTATGTCCCCACTGGACAACAAGGCCATTTCCCTACTGGAAAATAAGGCTATGCCCCTAATGAACAACTTGTCCAATCCGTTCCAGCCTCCAGTGAACCAACCTAGGGCAGGACGGATCGACAAAACCTACCTGAAAACTGCACTGAGAATCTCGAGAGATTTGGAGTTTGTAAGTAGTTGAAGGATATGAAGGGGTTTTATTTTAACGAATGATGTCGGATCGACAAGGGTTTCGATTTAAAACTTTGCCCGATCCAAGTAGTATCATATTTGGATTTCTATAATAATAATAATAATAATAATAATAATAATAATAATAATATCAACTTTATTTAAGGAGAGTAACACACAACAGTAATTCAACTGATGAACTAGTGGCCCTCAATAGATGCTTTGTCTCCTACCCTCTTTTCTCTCTAAGTTAGAATGCATTAGGAACCTCGTTGGAACACCACTTGCTTCTCTACGGCTTTGTACCAACAACCAAAGGGTGATGGTCAATACTCATTGTTCATGAGCGTACCTTGTCCTCTTACACAGTTCTTCTTGTTAATCGCCTGGCCATGTGGTGTTGTTTACTCTAACCGTACTTTCGATTTGGATGGTCGAGCAACGTTCTTCGCAGGAGTCTCCACATTTTGTTGGGTAATGGTGATAGTCCTCCAAATTGTGTTAATGCTTGGCATCCACAAAGACCGGCGATACTTGAGGACACCATCATATTCCACACTGATAGTGAGTATTGCAACCAATTCACATTGATAATTCATGAATGTAATACGAATACAAGGCCGTTTTCAAGATGCCCAAAGACTCTCTGAAATCGAGTCAGTTTTCGTGTGAGGCCTCTGAAAGGTGCTGAGACAAAAAGCAACCTCATTCTTTTCACAAGAAAGGTTTTGCACTCTTGACTTTTGGAATTCAGAGTGATATTTTAGGTCACTGATTGGGAAGAGGGACATTTAACACCATGTAGAAAAATTCGCCAGAAAATGGCCATCAAAGTGAGTGAGGATAAAATTATAGCAGCTTGGAACTTTGAGGGAAAATTTAACCAACTAAGTTATTACCTAAAAAGGCTCTCGTGTATACAGACTATTAACAGGAATTAAAGAACTGTGGAAGGCTGGACACTTGACTATCTCAGTTGCACAAAATATAGCCAGTCACTTGGCAGATATATTGCCTTGTACTCAAGATGACTGACTCTTTCTCAAGCTCCTCCACTTTAAAAACGAGGTTTTAAGGCTGTAATTTTGATGTTTAGGCGGCAGACGACGTGTTGTTGCTCTTTTAATGTTGTTACTGGCAATGGGATGTTTAAAACCAATCTTTTTCTGCTCTAACCAGTCAAAAACTCCTGTTCTTTTCTTGAAGGTTTACCTGTACAAGTCCTCATGACCATACTTCTCATCGCTAGTACTACAAGCCTGATTATGGTCGGTGTCGACTTGTTTAAAGCTGACAAAGCTTACCGTGATAAATACGGTGAAGGCAGACCTGGTGACCACTTAAACAATATACTGCTCGGTTCCGCCTTTGTACGTTATTTTACCTAAATCTAAATACTGTCTTGGTGAGCAGAATGAAAAGATCATGCAGAGTATCTTGTTTACTGACGAATGACGAATGAGGGCATTAGCGAATCGTAGGTGGTGGGTCTCAGGATCCAGATCACTCCCTAAAAATTTCTCTTCATTTTACAGTTTTGTGGTTCGTTGACCTGTTTGAGTTTCTTGGAAGACATCCCACAAGAGACAAGAATGTACAGATTGCAAAGAGCAAAGGAAATTGCTGAGGCTGATGATTCCCAGTAGCCTCTTAACTGAACTTCAACCGCGACAGCCTGGATCAGCGACAACGCTGCCAGTTTACTAAATTTGTAGAAGACAGCTTTGTTTGAAAGCGCGTCCTTAGCTTTGATTGATTTTTGTTGGTTAGCTGCATAAAAAAAGTTATCGAGAGCTGCTGTGTTGAAACGATCCCGTATTAACGTAGTTCGTTTTGACTTTTCCTATAATCATATTCGACATTTATCATGGTTACTGGCTTTTTCCCTAGCTAGATTTTTTAAACTTAACTGTTACAAACATGTACTTCAGGCCTTTTGAGTAAAACTGTGGCACCTATCACCCTAAAGAAGCGATGATCGAAAGAGACACACGGTCCTACATAGTGTCACATAGAATACAAGGTTTTTTCTATATCGTTTGCTGACCCCTATTTGAAATAAAACTTGGAGTATAAACTTTGATTAAAAAGTCTCAGTGAACTTTTAATGGTTACCTTTCTTAGCTTTGGTCAACAAAACCTCATTATAGTAAATAACGATGTTACGACAATCGCGACACAATGTTATCGATTTTGTGTTTTCGTTGATTTTAGTTTTCTTCCTTTTATCATCCTTTGATGGCTTAGCAATAGATGAAAAAAAGCTATTATGGTTTTTTTGCAGAATGAAGCGACTAGGAGTACTCCTTCCCTACCCCCCCCCCCCCCTCGGGACGAGACACTAGTTCATCGCAAAGTTACCTCCAAGCTGTGTCATCAATCTTTCCTGACAATTCGCCACTGACCCTACTCCTACAGGGTGGAGAGAGGTTGTGTGAGAGTTTTATTACCTTGAACAAGAACGCAAAGCTCCACAACTCACGTAGCTTTCCAGTTAGGCTCAGACAAAAATAATTCTCAGAAATCCTTCTTACTGTTCTTGGGAGAGCTATCATTTCACTGAATATTATTTTGAAGTCTCTGAATAGCTATGAGTATTCCAAATATTTTTTTATAAAAATCAATTCTTCATCTGTTAACCCTTAAAAATGGATTTTCATTCCCCATTTTAGAGAGACTTAAATAATTTTTTTGTTACATCTGTATGCCATGTTCGAAATTTGACGGAGCATTCACGTCCCCTGCTTCCATATTAGACAGATGTTGGAACAAGGAAAACCATTGCAAAGTTGGAATGCAATTGACCAGTCAAATGCTATACACATAAGCATGGAATTACCGTATAATCGGAATTTTTGGCAAAACGGCAGAGAAATCAGACCATTTTTCATCAAAATCTTATAAACGTCATCCAAAGTTCAATCCGTTTAATAAAATTTATCGGCATAATTTATCGTTGCAATAATCTCCGCCTTGTGCGTCGAAGACTTTCAAACCACTCTTTATATTGGATTAAAAAAAATTGTCAAGTAGCTTTAAATTCAATGATTGTTCTCATGTATCATCAAAAGCAAGTGGCGTCAAACGTAATGGTTCAAATACCGTGAACGGTTGCACATTTGCACATTACGTATTGCGTACCTATATTTTCTGTTATTTCGGTCACAAATGAAACCCTATACAAAGAAGATAATGTGTATCTGCTTTTCCACGAAAGCAGTCACGACATAAGTAGCTGCACCTTTGTCCTAACACTGACAGTCTGTGCTATCAGCGCAAGAGAAAAGAGCGGTAAGAAGGAAAATTCATAATTTATATCCTTAAGAAAGAAAAAGTTCCCCTTACTTCTATAGAGGTTTATAGACGCGGACGATTTCACTGCATTCAAAGGTAATGTCATTTTTCAGTTGCTGTAATTATTTTGGCCACGTCTCTGAACGAGCCATACCATTTCCTAGTAATCCCCATCGACCAGTGATATAAGAATAGTACAATTTTCATGTATTGCTAAGTGTCATCGTTATTGAAACGTTTTCGGAAAGTCGATCGACCTTTGGGCTGCACACTTAATACTAATCGTTTTCGCCATAATTTAGGTCTCGTAGTTTAACAGCCTTTTCAGGCGCCTTTTATGTGCATTTTGTAACGATAACTGAAAAGAATCTCCGAAAATACCTGGGGAAAGAGCCAAATTTGATGCATCAAAATTACCGTAAATCGATCGTCAAGAAACCAAATTTCCAGTGATAGATGTCAAGCATTTGTCACGAACATGCGACTACCACGACGAGGATTCCAACCTCAGACTTTTCGACCAATTTCGCAGTCGGGTCATGGAACAACTAAGCTACAGACAATTTGCTCTTTTTTTACCCGAAATTAAAAGTAAATTGGCCACCGCAAAGATTTTCTAAAGCTAACGTTTCAAGCGTTAGCGCTTCGTCGGGGCGAATGTAAACACGGTTTCTAAAGCTAACTTTACGAGGGTAAACCCTCCGTCAAAGTGACAAACAACCCGCGTATTGGCAGCTAAGTCATATGCTAAGTACAAAGGTGACATATATCCTACATATACAGCTAGGATCTGTTGAATCGAAAACTAGTGTCTCATGTGGATAAAATGAGGAGGATTGTACATTTCGTGTTCTGGTGTATCGCAAGAGACCTGTTTGTACTGGGAATTTGAGTTGATCGGTGTTTCCTCGCACTCAGGCTTTCCGAGAAAGCTTATCCAATTTCTTAATAGGAGCGAAATTGTAATAACCATTCAGCCGTCATGAAATATCTTAAAGAGAGTAAAATATATGTTCCCCATGCTTTCATAGAGGTTTATAGACGCGGACGATTTCACTGCACTCAAAGGTACTGCCATTTTTCGGTTGCTGTTCGTGATAGGTCGTATTTGTAGATGTGCCCATCCCATTTCCTAGTAATTTCCATCGACCAGTGATCTAAGATATGTACAATTTTCATGTATTGCTGAATGTCAACATTATTGAAACGTTTTCAGAAAGTCGATCGACCTTTAGGCTGCACACTTAATAAGTTCATTGTTTGTTCCATAATTTAAGTATCATGGTTTAACAGCCTTTTCAGGCGCCTTTTATTTGCATTTTGTAACGATAACTGAAAAAGAATGTCGGAAAATATGTGGGGAAAAAGCAAAACTTGTTGCATCAGAAGTCCTGTAAATCGATCATTAAGAAAGCAAATTTTCAGGGATGGATGGCAAGTATTTGTCACGAACATGCGAATAGAAAATATTTTAATTCCCCATGATGAGGATTCGAACCTTTGACTTTTCGAACGATTTCGCTGGCAGATCATCAACCAACCAAGCTACACACAATTTGGTTTTATCATCTGAGATTAAAATGTAAATTGGCCACCGCAAAGAGTTTCTGAAGCTAAATTTTCGAGCGTCAGCTCTTCTTCGGGGCGAATGTACTACAGCTAACGTTACGAACGTAAACGCTTCGTCAAGTCGACAGACAACCTACGTACTGGCAGCTAAGTCATATGCAAACATCCTGCATATACTGTTAGGATCTGTTGCATCGAAAGCTAGTGTCTTATGTGGATAAAATGAGGAGGATTGTACATTTTGGGTTCTGGTGTATCGCGAGAGACCTGTTTGTATTGGGAATTTGAGTTGATCGATGTTTCCTCGCATTCAGGCTTTCCGAGAAAGCTTATCAAATTTCTTAATAGGAGTGAAATTCTGATAGTCATTGAGCCGTCATGAAATATCTTAAAGAAAGAAAAATATAAGTTCATCCTACTTTCATAGAGGTTTATAGACGCGGACGATTTTATTGCACTTAATGGTACTGCCCTTTTTTGTTTACTGTTAGTGATAGGTCGTATTTGTAGATGTGCCCATCCCATTTCCTAGTAATTTCCATCGACAGTGATCTAAGATATGTATAACTTTCATGTATTGCTGAATGTCAACATTATTGAAACGTTTTCAGAAAGTCGATCGACCTTTAGGCTAGACACTTAATAAGTTCGTTGTTTTTTCCATAATTTAGGTATCATGGTTTAACAGCCTTTTCAGGCGCCTTTTATTTGCATTTTGTAACGATAACCGTAAAAGAATGTCGGAAAATACGTGGGGAAAAAGCAAAACTTGTTGCATCAGAAGTCCTGTAAATCGATCATTAAGAAAGCAAATTTTCAGGGATGGATGGCAAGTATTTGTCACGAACATGCGACTAGAAAATATTTTAATTCCCCATGATAAGAATTCGAACCTTTGACTTTTCGACTGATTTCGCTGTCGGATCATCAACCAACCAAGCTGCACACAATTTGGTTTTATCAACTGAGATTAAAATGTAAATTGGCCACCGCAAAGAGTTTCTGAAGCTAAATTTTCGAGCGTTAGCTCTTCTTCAGGGCGAATGTAGAGACAGTCACTACAGCTAACGTTACGAACGTAAACCCTTCGTCAAATCGACAGACAACCTACGTATTGGCAGCTGACTGATATGCTATATACAAACATCCTTCATACACTGCTAGGATCTGTTGCATCGGAAGCTAGTGTCTCATGTGGATAAACCACATGAGGGATTGTACATTTTGAATTCTGGTGTATCGGGAGAGACCTGTTTATATTGCAAATTTGATTTAATCTATGTTTTCCCTTGCTTTCGTGGAGGTTTATAAACGCGGACGATTTCACCGCACTCCGCAAAGGTACTGTTATTTTTCAGTTGCTGTAACTGATGACATAGGCCATATCTCTAAATAAGCGATACCGTTTCCTAGTAATTTCGCCTGATCCGTGATAAAAGTAATACACAATTTTTATGCATGCTTTTTTTAAATGTTATCATATTTAATACGCTTCCGGAAAGTCAATAAACCTTTAGGCTACACACAAGTAAGTCAATTGTTTCTCCATAATTTAGGTTTATGGTTTAACGGTCTTTTCAGGCGCCTTTTATTTGCAAAGTGTGATTGCTGATAAATGCAATTGGGAAATACCTGAGGAAAAAACAAAACTAGTTGCATCAAGAAGGAGAATAAATTAATCATCAAGTACGTTTTCCATCCTGGTGAATTGCGACAGACCTATATGGTTTCTATTGTGACCTTGAGTTGATCGATGTTTCCTCGCATTCAGGCTTTCCCAGAAAGCTAATCCAGTTTCTTGATAGGAGCGAAACTCTGATAGCCATTCAGCCGACAAGAAATATCTTAAATAAAGAAAAATATAAGTTCCCCTTGCCTTCGTAGAGGTTTATACAAGTGGACGATTTCACTGCTCTCTTCAAAGGTTCTGTTATTTTTCGGTTGCTGTAATGATCGGCCACATCTCTTAATGAGTCATACCATTTCCGAGTAAATTTTATTGATCCGTGATATTTGTAATGTACAATTTCATGAATGCTTTGCTAAATGTTATCATGGTTCATACGTTTTCAGAAAGTCAACAAACCTTTAATTAGGCTACACACAAGTAAGTTAGTTGTTTCTCCATAATTTAGGTTTATGGTTTTAGGCACCTTTTATTTTCAAAGTGTATAATTGCTGTTAAATGCAGTTGAAAAATACCTGGGGAAAAAAGTAAAACTAGTTGCATCATAAAAGTCCAATAAATCGATCATTAAGAAGCCAAATTTTTAGCCGGCTACGTGGCGAGCATTTGTCACGAACATACGCCCAGAAGAGGCGATGAGGATTCGAACCTCAAACCATCCAACCGATTTCGCTCTCGGATCATAGGCAAACTGGGCTATACACAATTTGGTTTAGTCAACTGAGATGATAATGTACGTTGGCCACCGTAAAGAGTTTCTAAAGCTAACTTTTAGAACGTTAGCTCTTCGTCAGAGCGAGTGTAAAGAATGGCTTTAAGCTGACACCGTTTCAATGAAAGGCCGCATCTCAAGATAAGCCACGCCATTTCCCTTTAATTTCCATCGATCAGGGATATAAGTCGTGTAAAACTTTCATTAATTACTTAATGTTTTCATAGCTGACACGTTTTCGGAGTTTACATTCACTTGATTTCCGGAAAGGCAATAAACCTTCGGGCTACACTCACAAGTAAGTTAATTCTGTGTTTCTCCATAATTTAGGTCTTGTGGCTGAACAGCCCTTCGGTTCAGGCGCCTCTAATTTACAGAGTGTACTTGCTGATAAATGCAATTGGGAAAGACCTAAGGAAGGAGCAATACTAGGTGCATCGAAAAGTCCCATAACACGGTCATTAAGAAGCCAAATTTTCAGTGATAGATGGCAAGCATTTGTCACGAACACGCTACTAGGAAATATCTTAATCGGCAGCGCGATAAAGGTGCGAACCTCACACTTTTCGACCGCTTTTTTTGTCTAATAACCGACCAACTAAGCTAAGACAATTTGGTTTTATCAACTGATGTAAATTTTATCAACTTATGTAAATTGGTCACCGTAAAGAGTATCTAAAGCTGACGTTTCGAGCGTGACCGACAACTTACCTACTGGCAGCTAATTAAGTGGTAGGCTATGTACAAATGTGACACGAATCCTATATACTGCTACAGCTATGATTTGTTGTGTCGAAAGTGTTTCATGTGAGAAAATGAGATTGATCGTACATTTTGCATCCTGGTGTATCGTGAGAGACTTGATTACATAAGGAATGTGAGGTGATGTGGTGTAATCGCCTTCAGGCTTTCCAAGAGGACCAATCCAATTTCTTGATAGGAACGAAGCTCTTACAACCGTTCAACTGTCGAGAAAAAGGTAAAAACGACCAGAAAATGTCATTTTCTTAATCCTTTCCGTCATGAAGTGGGCATTTTATGATTCTAACGTATGATTCTCGAGTAGATGGTTTAGATTAAGGTATATTTTTACGTATTAAGTGAGATAGCGTTTACAGCAAATAACTTAGTAGCGTGAGTAAACAACTTAGGCTTGAAAGCAAAGGAGCAAAATGTTGCTTCCAATTCATCTTGGAAGCAAACTAATATTCTCTAGTTGGCAAGAATATATTAGTTAATATTCTCCTGCTGTTTGTAATTTATGTGTTCGTCTTGGTTTTTGCGGTAACCACAAAACACTGAACTTCTTACATGGTTGCCAAAGACAATCAAACCTAAATCAGCCTAAGATCTAATTCAAATTCACCCTTAAAGCTGCTAATACTGAGTAGTAGAATTTTGCAATAGTTAGCACTGATCTACTCTCGGAAATTTACTTTTTTTTTACATGATGATATATTAATCTTTCCATGTGTAATGATATAATGATATATAGTAATGCTAAATTGTAAGGAAAAGTGACATGTCAGTCTCGTCTTGAAGTCGAAACAAGATGCCCATATTTACAGATTTACAAAAACTTAATCTCGAAACACAACATTTTTTGTCAGGCTTAGTTCACAATGGGTGATTTGATTTAAAAGACTTGTTTCCTTTATTAGATAGAGAAACGAGAACTTGTGGAAAAATGAATCAAAGTTCTGGGAACCAGCGTTTCGCTTATCAGCAACCAGTTCGCCAAGTCCCTCCAGGTCAATCGCAGCCCATGTATTTCCAGGCCCAGGCCCCTCCTGGACAGTATGCTCAACAACCAGTTGGACAGGTTGTACAACAGGTCCAACTGGTTCAGCCTGCAGCAGCAGCTCAGGAACCGACGTTGCCAAAGACTACCGATTATTGGAACAGTGCCTTGATTGCAGAAAGAGTGGTTGAGTTTGTGAGTTGTTGTTCCTTTTTTCCACAAATTGATGCCAGAATAAGCTGCCACCTTTTTATATGAAAGATTGTTTATTGAGCTAGGCTGATACAGCTTTTTCTGATTTTTGAAGAAAATGAAAGCTTGGTGCTCTGAAGCATAACGATACAGTTTTGGGAACAATCTTTAAATTGACCACTACAGCCTAAAAAGCCACCTGGCACTGAAAAACCCACGCTGTAATTCACTCTTATAACATTTCTTATACAGTTTATTTCTTGTTTGTAGCTTTTCCTGTCAGCTGCTTGGATATCGATTGTTAGATATTCCAGCCTGAGTGGAAGCGATTCTTGGAATAAGATTGGATATTCGGCATATTTCAAATATTCCGGAGATAGTCCCGTATATGAATTTGGGAGAGTGAATTTTTTTAAGGGAATCACAGTGTTCTGCTGGATCGTGTCCATTGTATTTCAAATTGGGTTTGTTTTTGGCTTCAACTACATCAAGCGTCTCTTGTCACGACCGTCACACTTGACAATTGTGGTAAGTTTATCGTTGGTGAAAATACATTTTACATTTGAGACCAGTTAATAGAATCCCATGGGTGTGGAAGATTGTCGCGATAATCGACAGCTCAAGTGTATAGATACTCCTCTAGAATAAAATGTCATCTTACTAGTGGTTCATCACATTTTCCTCAAGTATTTATATGCAAAACCACGAATAGGAATGCAAGGTGAAGTAGAAATCCCATTTTCCAGCCTAGGTTTTGCCCAAATCAAATTTCGCAGCCTAACTTTTTATCTTTCTCCAATTGCCTTTTTTGCGCTTGTTTTCCTGGGCCTCAAGTCAAATTTATTTCCTTTAAAAAAACAAAGCAAATCCTCGCTCGTCATTCATCACTTCAAGCCTCTTTGCACATGGGCATGAACTTAGGGAACCATATCACTAAAAGAAGCCACTTCACAGTTTGTGTGCATCTCGAAAGACTTATCTCAAATCTTTGTGTGTTCGTCAATAATTATCATTTGCAATTCATTTTAATTTTCTCCACTCTTGAAAAATCTTTTTGCCTTTTTCTGACGAGCTATCATTCAACGGTTTGAAAATAAATACTCTAAAGACTTCCCCCCTCCCCTCTCTCTCCTCCCCTCCCTCCCCAAAAAGATATATTCTTAAATATGACTGTAATTATAGGATGATAATAGTAATGATAATGAAAATGATAACGATAATGACAATGATAGTGATAACGACGATGACGACAACAATGATGATGACGATGTCGATGAAAATAACGATGAAGATAACGATGACGATAATGAAAATGATAAAAAATAACGAAGTTTTATCGTTTGTCCGGCGATATAGTCACTTCTGAACCTATCAGATTCAGCTTTTCTTTTTTTCTCCACAGTGCTTCATTGTGCATATCATCCTTACCATCTTACTGGTGGCTTGTACACTGAGCCTCGTGTTTTATGCGCATGAGATGTCCAAGGCTTACGACTCACTACCCTTGGCTATAAGGATTAACCTTGATGAACTCTACTTGGCACTGGTAATCTACAACGGCAGTCTCTCCTTTAGGCCTTAATATGTGTCACACAGAAAAAAAGTTTACGATTATACTATGGGACCTTTTATCATTATAAGGAAAATAAGCGTATGAAGAGAGATCAGAGCCGAGCAAATTATTCGTATAGGTGGTTCTCCGAGAAGAATCCGTTTTTATTGTTTGAAGCCAAATTATCTACATACAAAACATAACCAGCCGCCTTATAAGGGGACGGAGGGTTTTCCTTCGAGGAGTGGTACTCAAAAATTTTTTTACTCACAAAACCTCAACGTGTAATAACGATTTTCTTCCTTTTCCGACAGATTTTTGGTTTCCTGGTCTGCTTTTCTTTCTTCGAAAGCGTTCGATTGTTCTACAAAATGATCGTTACACAAAGAGGAGAGGAAGAAACCGACAACACTGCACAGACGGCTCAGGAGACTGGTATTCAGTCTTCTGCTATATAACCCAAAGCTGATATTTGAGCAAGGAAAGAAAACTTTTGACTAGATTACGAGATATGCTAGCGTACTGAATGTAGTCAACCCTTTAACTCCCAAGATCTGATTGTTAATTCTCTCCTCTAGCTGAAACACATTTCCTTGAAAATTAGTTAGGAGAATTTGGTGTTAGATCAAATAACAACTTCCACCTGATACATATGAATATTTTCATTACCTGTTTGCTGGATAATGTGGGGATATTATAGGGAGCAGTTTTATGTTGATCACTTCTGGGAGTAAAAGGGTTAACGTTAAGTTAGAGATGCCTGAATACGGTTTGGTAAAATTGATGATATATGTTACCCATTTTAGCTATCTTTTTTTGCGATGTTAGGTTTCGTGTTTTAGTGCTTTACACCATGGGATCACGTTTGTTTGTACTTTTTTCAGTCGGATTGTTCATAGTTATGTAATAAAAGGCAATCAGTCGAAAAAAAAACCGACAAACTTCTCTGTGATGGGTTTTTGTTAGGCCTTTTTTTACTTGGCTGGGTCTAAACAATATCCTCTTATGCTCTTTTTTAACTTACTGACTTAGAGATGTAGTTAGTCACTTTATGTGAACGCAAAAAAATAAAGTTTGTTCATGGTCAGATTGCTCCTGACCTAAACTGCAACACCGTTGTTCTCATCTTTGATTTAGAAAAATGTTCTAACTATGGGTTTTCGATGTTTCTGGCAGATTATTTTCGCGTAGCGATGAGGCAAGTGTCGCTTTTAATGAACCCTTTACATCCTAATATCGGTATGCATATTCTCCGTATACTGTTCTCCAGACATTTCTTACGGGTCTGAAAAGGAGAATTCGTTTAACAGTCAAGAGTTCTTTAGTTATTGATCATTTCGCTCATTCGCATGACCTTAATGTTTGATTCAGGGCTGATATTGTAAGGAGAAATTAGATGCCAGTCACTCTTAGGGGTTAAACGGTTAAGTCTTAGATCGCTGTTTGGTTTGCTGATGTAATATCACAACTCGAGATGATATGCTTTTTCAGTTCATCGCTTATTTATTCCAAGTTGTACTCGAAATCATGTGATTACCTATACTAAACAGAGTATTAAATATCGATGGTAATTTAAGTTAGTTCCATCTCTCTGCATTCCGCGAAATCACCGTCAATAAATGATCGAAGCTCTGGGTTTGTTTAGAATCTTGATTTCGCGTTTGCGGCTGCTTTCAATTGAGTGTCGTTTGCAATCTAAGTTATTAAAATTGTGAAAGCGTGTTTGAATTTGAAATTGGACGCGATTATATTCATAAGTAGGGCGCGCGATTAACCACTTCTATCGGGAGATTCTGTAATAAACACTTCTTCTTTATTTCTCCGAATCAGGACAAAACGAAAACAATTCCTCTGAACAAGTTCGTGTCTGTTTTATTCTAAGTATACGTCCACAATTAGAATTTACATTCTCGGAAAAAGTAACCGAACCGCTCGAATGTCATTCATCAACGAATATTTTGGTAGCTGTGGAAACAGCCTAAAAGCTTGTCTTCATCTTTCTAGGAAACCTATCGCCTATGCAAATTCTTCAGGTATCGAGTTCCTACGCAGAAAATCGGCGAAATAATCATTGCTTATATGAAGATTGTAACTGGAGTCGTCTTTGTGGTGAGCTGAGCGTAACTCTTTTTAAATGTTTGGGTTGCTTCATAAACAAACTTATAGCTCCTTCTGTCTTTCTAGGAAACCGCTCAAGCGTCTTATTCCAGCACAGGCCGCCCAAGCTCCAGCCGTGAGATGATCATCTAGGGACAATAACAGTCATGGCGGAATTATAAGAGTTTGTATGTGAATATTTACGACCGCTCTAAGGAATAAAGAAATACGTCAAATTCTCAATAAACATACCCCACCTTACTTCCATAGCGCATCGCTTGTTATCTGACCGCTTACTTTGACGAAATGAATCCAATTTAGCGAGTTGTCCATTTCGTGGTTTCCAACTTTTCTTATGTGCGTTGGAAACCTCGAAATGTACAACTCGCTAAAATGGATTCTTATCATCAAAGTAAGCGGTCAGATAACAAGTGATACGCTGTGGAAGTAAGGTCAGATATTTTTATTAAGAATTTGACTTTTTTTTCATTCCTCAGAGCGGTCGTAAATATTCCCATACAAACTCTTTTAATTCCGCCATGACTGTTATTGTCAAGATGACCATCTTACAGCTGGAGCTTGGGCCACCTGTGATTCAAGTGTCGAGTTTCTTCGCAAAGAGTCGATGAAATAACGATTATTGCCAATGTACAGTTTGTGTCTGAAGCAAGAGGATTTTTAAAGGGTCTCAAAACGCTCAGAAAACGAAGGTATGTTTTTAAACCAAGTGCTGGTAACATTAAAATTGTAAAACGACTTTACAATTTCGAATTTTAGATTCTCGCTAAAGAGACAATGCTCCTCAACACTGAATCACATGTTTTGCATTTTATGGATGGACACGAATGGAGTGTTACTTAAATCAATGAAGCAGAATTTCTTGTACAGAAGATGGAAATGCTGACTGATTTTTTCCGCCAAAACGAAATCTACTCCAATTCGGATACTTGCACGCTTCAAAGATCACGTGCTTGGGAGACATGCCACGTCCTCCATATAAAAGAAAGTCAACTCGTTGTTGTAAAAATCTAACTAGGGAGTACAAAAAGGAGTCATTTAGTGGCCTCATTCAATTTGATGTCCATAGCTGCAAGATTCCGCAGTTAATACGATACAAGGATAAACGGGTGCAATGAAAATTATACTATTTCGGGTCTAGTACAGTTGATCCCTTTTCAGAACATCGCTTCGTCATAGTTGGCAAGTTAGTCGGTCTAGAGCTAGAGATCAGGCTTCTGTCTCACCCTCAAGAGGCGATCTTCGCAGTAAATGAGCCCACCGATATCAAAATGAGCAATTTAATTCGAACAACAAATGTAAAACAGCAAAAGGTATTACATTTGTGACAGCTTTAAGTATTTCTTGGAACTTAAATACATTTCCTTCGTTCCATTTAGATTTCACCCGATGGTTACTTTGATATAATTACTACTGTTATTAAGGGGGTAATCAACAAAACATAATCTCAAAAGGGCGACATTTAACTGAAATATACGTTATTCAGCAAGAAACTGAAATCTTTCCGCAAATTTTAATAACAGCGCGAAAATTGAATTCTTAACATGCACAAATGCGGCTTTATCATCAAATAAACATTTTAGGACCTTACGTTTTGTGGCTCATAGAAAACATATCCTTTTAAAAGTTTTTCCTCAATAATGGTATCATATAAAGTCGCAGTTTCCATCCAACCTAGTCATTTTTCCAACATAGAACGCAAGTTAATATGATTTAATAAACAAAACCTCAGCAGCAAAGGGTGATACCGAGGGTCTGAAGTGTCCCCATGGTAACCTGAGTATCTTAAAGATAATTAGAAATTTGACTCCTGTTTGATAGAATCTTCAAGGAAACAATTGATAATAAAATGTACATTGCTTTTCTGGCTATTTGATTCGAAAAGCTTAAACATCTTTTTTCTACCATTGAATCAACTAATGTAATATTGATATTTAAATATCTTTTGAGAGTGTTAATAGAGTTCATAGACAAAACAGAGTCACGTGACCACGGCAAACGTTAGCTTAGTTCAGGCAATAATTCGTTATTTCAACATCTACAGGTGAGAAGTCAAACGTTAGACTCAAGGACGGACCAGTTAGACAGTCATGCAGAAGATATATCCTGATCAGCCACGGACAGTGTCTGGAGCACAGTTTCCAATGGGACAAGGCCATATCCCTGGACAACCTGTCCATGTCCCCACTGAACACCCTGTCCATGTTCTCACAGGACAACCTGTCCATGACCCCACTAGACAACCTGTCCAATCCGTTCCAGGCCCTGGTGTCCCTATGCAGCCTCCAGTGAATCAACCTAGGGAAGGGCGGCTCGACAGAACCTACATGAAAACTTTGCTGAGCGCCTCGAGACTTGTTGAGTTTGTAAGCAGTTAAAGGATATGGAGGGGTTTTAACGAATGATATCGGATCAGCAGGGGTTTTTTCGATTTAAAACTTTGCTCGATCCAAGTAATATCATATTTGGATTTCTATGTGTAGATGCTGTGCCTTCTTAGTATTCTTGGCCAACAAATTGTTCTTTTATTTCCAAACTTTTAAATTCATCACTTCCTAACATTTTTAGAAATTAAATGTTTCGATAGTTTTTCCCTTAATGATGTATGCAATGAAATGAATTTGACCTACAAATGTAATGTTGATGAGTATCGCATGGGTCTTTATAGGTTCATGTGGCGCATCGGGATACCCTCTTTCTAAGTTCGAATTCATTAGGAAGCCTCGTTGGAACACCACTTGTGATGCTCTCTTGCCCTTCTCCAGCTTTGTACCAACAATCAAAGAGTGATGGTCATAATCATTGATCACAAGCTTACCTTCTCCTCTTACACAGATCGCCTTGTTAATCGCCTGGCCATGTGGTGTTGTTTACTCAAACCGTACTTTCGGTGTGGATGGTCGAGCAACGTTCTTTGCAGGAGTCTCCACATTTTGTTGGGTAATGGTGATAGTCCTCCAAATTGTGTTAATGTTTGGCATCCACAAAGACCGGCGATACTTCAGGACACCATCAAATTCCACATTGATAGTGAGTATTGCAACTAATTCATTCTGATAATTCATGAATGTGATACGAATACATGGCCGTTTTCAAGATGCCCAAAGACTCTCTGAAATCGGGTCGGTGTTCGTGTGAGGCTTCTGAAAGGTGCTGGGACAAAAAGTAGCCTCATTTTTGTGCTTCCGATACAAATCATTTTCACAAGAAGGGTTTTGCACTCTTGACTTTTGGAACTCAGAGTGGTATTTTATATCACTGATCGGGTAAAGGGACATTTAGCACCATCTTTACTGGAAATTGGCCATCAAAGGGGGGGGGGGGGACAAAAACATAGCAGCTTATAACTTTGAAGGAATATTTGGCCAACTAAGTTATTACCTAAAAAGGCTCTCGTATATTTAACTACAGACTATCAACACTAATTAAAGAACTGTTGAAGACTGAATTCTTGACTATCTCAGTTGCACAAAATACCGCCAGATATATTGCCTTGTACTCAAGATGTCTGACTCTTTCTCAGGCTTATCCCTCTCAGGAACGAGGTTGTGAGGCTGTAATTTTGACGTGTGGGCGACAGACGACATGTTGTTGCTCTTCCATTGTTGTTACTGGCAATGGAATGTTTAAAACTAATCTTTTTCTGTTCTAACCAGTCAAAAACACCTGTTCTTTTCTTGCAGGTTATAGCTGTACATGTCCTTATGACCATACTTCTCATCGCTAGTACTACAAGCCTGATTATGGTCGGTGTCGAATTGCTTAAAGCTGACCAAGCTCACCGTGATAGATACGGTGAAGGCAAACCTTACGACGAAAACAATGTATTCCTTGGTTTCGCCTTGGTACGTTATTTAACTTTTTCCCTAAATTTGCTGTTCCTACCGCCTTGGCGAGCAGAAGAAACAATCAGGCACAGTGTCCTGTTTTCTGACGAATGGAGGCACTAGTGAATCCAAGGGGTGGGTCTCGGGATCTGAACTACTCCCCTCGCCTCACCCCATTCCCTATTGATTTTTTTAACTACCTGACAGACACTAGTAACAATAGGATGGTAAAAAAATCACTAAATAGGAAGCATTGAAAATTTCTGTATTTAATGAGTTTGGTACCCCTCGCCCCTCCTTCTCTGCCCCTTTCCTACCAAAAATTCCTATATATTCCCCCAGGGATAGCCTAATAATCAGCGCTCCAGACACTGGATCGCTAGATCTCAGTTCGATTTTGGTCAGTGCCATCGTGTTGCCTACTTGGGCAAGACACTTTACTCTCACAGTTCCTCTCTCCAGGCAGGAGTGTGTTAAGCATTAGAGACTGTTTGTTATCTATCGCCGGGAGAGGGGAGGGAGGGGCGAGGATTTTGGTAGTGTCACAATACCATTTACCTTATTCACCCCCTAAGGCTCAGTGGTGCTCCTACCCCCCTGCCATCCTTTATGCTCTCCTAGCGACGAATGATCCCTACCCAGCCCCCTCTTAAAACCACGTGATCTTCTCCAAACTCTTCCGACCATGCTATGAAAACCGCAACATAGATTGGCCGATAATTTTGAAAGATTAAATATACAATAAACTTACAAACGTGTAGCAAGCGGTAAAATCACAGCTGGCTTAACTAACAAAAACGTATCTTTCGTGAAGATTTCTCTCTCCATTTTGCAGTTGACTGGTGGGGCGGTCTGTTTCATGTTCTTGGATGACATCCCGCCACTGACAAGGATGTACAGGTTGCAAAGAGCAAAGGAAATTGCTGCGGCTGATGATTCCCAGTAGCCTCTTAACTGACCTTCAACTGCGGCAGCCTGGATCAGCGACAACGCTACCAGTTTACTAAATTTGTAGAAGACAGCTTTGTTTGAAAGTGCTTCCTTAGCTTTGATTGATTTTTGTTGGTTAGCTGCATAAAAAACGTTATAGAGAGCTGCTGTGTTGAAACTTAGTTAGTTTTGACCTGCCCTTTAATTGCATTCCACATTTATCATGGTTACTCTTTTTCCCTTACTGGTTTTTTAAACTTAAGTATGACAAGCATGTACTTCAGTCTTTTTGAGTAAAACTGTGGCACCTATTACCCTAAAGAAACGATGATCGTAAGAGACATACGGTCGTACGTGGTGTCACATAGAATACTCTGTCTATGTATCGTTTGTTGAACTCTGGTTGAAATAAATCTTAGAGTATAAACTTTGAACTGTCAATGGTTACCTTTCTTAGCTTTGATCAGCAAAACCTCATTATGGTAAATAACGAGGTTACAACAATTGCAACAGAATGTTATCGATTTTGCGATTTCGTTTTATTTTAGTTTTCTCCCTTTTATCATTCTTTGATGGCTTAGAAATGGAAGAAAAAAACTATTATGGTTTTTATGTAGCATGAAGCGACTAGGAGTACCCCTCCCCCCTTTCCCCCCCCCCCTCCCTGGGATTAGATACTGGTCCATCGCGATGTTACCTCCAAGCATTTCATCAATCTTCCCTGACAATTCGTCACTGACCCATCTATACTCCTGGGGGGTGGAGAGAGAAACTGTGAGAGTTAGTTTAGCGGCCTTGCACAAGAACACAAAGCTCCACAACTCACGTAGCTTTCCAGTTATGCTCAGACACAAACAATTCGCATAAATCCTTCTCACTGTTCTTGGGAAAGCTATCTTTTCACCAAATATTTTTTTGAAGTCTCTGAATAGGTATGGATATTCCAAATATTTCTATAAAAATCAACACTTCAAAACCTTAAAAATGGATTTCAGCCCCCATTTTAGAAACACTTACATATTTTGTTTGTTACATCTGTATGCTATGTTTTGAAATTTGACTGAGAATTCACGTCCCCTGCTTCCATATTAGACAGATGTTGGAATTAGGAAAACCATTGCAAAGTTAGAATGCAAGTCACCAGTCAAATGCTACGCATATCAGCATGAAATTATCATATAATCGGAATTTTTGACAAAACGGCTGAGAAACCAGACAAGTTTTCATCAAAATCTCCCAAACGTCCTCCAAAGTTCAATTAGTTTGATAAAATATATCAGCTTAATTTACTAATGTAATAATCTCCGCATTGTGCGTCGAAGACTTTAGAACCACTCTTCACGGCTTAAAAAAGGGTTAGCAGTGTCTCTTTGGAATGGTCAGGTAGCTTTAAATTCAATGATTGTTCTCATGAATCATCAAATGCAGTCTAGAGTAAAAGCAAGTGGCGTCAAACGTTATAGCTCCAATACCGCGAACGGTCGCACATTTGCGCATGTACGTATTGCGTACCTACATTTGCCATGTCACTTTGGTCACAAATGAAACCTTATACAAAGCAGATGTGAATCTGCTTTTCCACGAAAGCAGTCACTACATAAGTAGCTGCACCTTTGTCCTAACACTGACAGTCTGTGCTATCAGCGCGAGGGAAAAGAGCGGTAAGAAGGAAAATTCATAATTTATTTCAAGAAAGAAAAAAATTCCCGTTACTTCTATAGAGGTTTATAGACGCGGACGATTTCACTGCATTCAAAGGTAATGTCATTTTTAATTTCGGTTGCTGTAATTATTTTGGCAACATCTCTGAACGAGCCATACAATTTCCTAGTAATTTCCATCGACCAGTGATATAAGAATTATACGATTTTCATGTATTGCCAAGTGTCATCATTTTTGAAACGGTTTCGGAAAGTCGATCGACCTTTGGGTTGCACACTTAATACTAATCGTGTCCTCCATAATTTAGGTCTCGTGGTTTAACGGTCTTTTCAGGCGCCCTTTATGTGCATTTTGTAACGATAACTGAAAAATACCTGGGGAAAGAGCCAAACTTGTTGCATTAAAAGTCCTGTAAATCGATCATCAAGAAACCAAATTTTCAGTGATAGATGTTAACATCTGTCACGAACATGCGAGGAAATATTTCAATTCACCACGATGAGGATTCGAACCTCATACTTTTCGAATCATCGCAGTCGAATCATGGACCAACTAAGCTACAAACGTGATTTATATCTTACATATACTGCGAGGATCTGTTGCATCAAAAACTAGTGTCTCATGTAGAAAAAATGATGAGGATCTTACATTTTGCACCCTGGTGAATCGCGAGAGACCTGTTTACATCGAGAAATTAAGTTGATCGATGTTTCCTCGCATTCAGGCTTTCCGAGAAAGCTAATCCAATTTCTTAATAGGAGTGAAATTCTAATAGCCATTCAGCCGTCAGGAAATATCTTAAAGAAAGCAAAACATAAGTTCCCCTTGCTTTCATAGAGGTTTATAGACGCGGACGATTTCACTGCACTCAGGGTACAGTCATTTTTCGGTTGCTGTTAGCGAGTCATTGGTCGTATTTGTAGATGAGCCCATCCTACTTCCCAGTAATTTCCATCGACCAGTGATTACAATAATGTACAATTTTCATGTATTGCTGAATGTCAACATCACTGAAACGTTTTTGGAAAGTCAATCAATCAACCTGTAGGCTACACACTTAATAAGTTCATTGTTTTTTCCATAATTTAGGTCTCATGGTTTAACAGCCTTTTCAGACGCCTTTTATTTGCATTTTGTAACGATAACTGAAAATTTAAAAAATGTCGGAAAATACCTGGGGAAAGAGCCAAACTTGTTGCATAAAAAGTTCTTTAAATCGGTCATTTAGAAACCAAATTTTCAGTGATGGGTGGCAAGCATTTGTCACGAACATGCGAGAAGGAAATATTTTAATTCCCCACTATGAGGATTCGAACCTCAGACTTTTGGACCGATTTCGCTGTCGGATCATAGACCAATTAAGCTATAGTAGACAATTTAGTTTTATCAACTTAGATTAAAATGTAAATTGGCCACCGCAAAGAGGTTCTAAAGCTAACTTTTCGAGCGTTAGCTCTTCAGTAGGGCGACTGATGTAAAGACAGTTTCTAAAGCTAACATCACGAGGATAAAACCTTCGTAAAAGCGACAGACAACCTACGTATTGGCAGCTAAGTCACCTGTTAAGTAAAAACGGGACACTGTGCAGGATATCGAGCCGGTTAGCTCTTCGTATAGGGCGACTAATGTAAAGGCAGTCTTTAAAGCTAACGTTACGAGCGTAAACCCTTCGTTAAAGCGACAAACAACCTACGCATATTGGCAGCTGAGTCACATGTTAAATACAAACGAGACACTGTGTAGGATATGTCTGATATACTGCTAGGATCTGTCTCATCTAAAGCTAGTGTCTCGTGTGGATAAAACGAGGAGGATTGTACATTTTGCACCTTTCTTATATTGCGAACTTGAGTTGATCGATGTTTGCACGTTCAGGCTTTCCAAGAAAGCTAATCCAATTTCTTGATTGGAGCGAAACTCTAATAGCCATTCAGCCGTCAAGAAATTAAGTTCCCCTTGCTTTCGTAGACGTTTATAGACGGGGACGATGTCACTGCACTCTTCAAAGATACTGTTATATTTTGGTTGCTGTAATTATTGACCACATCTCTAAATGAGCCATATCATTTCCTAGTAATTTCCACTGATCCGTGATATGAGTAATGCACAATTTTCATGCGAATACTTTGCTAAATGTTATCATAGTTAACACGTTTTCGGAAAGTCAATAAACGTTTAGGCTACATAAGTAAATTAATTGTTTTTCCATAATTTAGGTCTTATGGTTTAACAGCCCTTTCATTCGCCTCTTATTTGCAAAGTGTATAATTGCTGAAAAATGCAGCAAAACTAGTTGCATCAAAATGTCTGATAAATAGAACATTTAGAGGCCAAATTTCCAGTGATAGATGGCAAGCATTTGTCACGAACACACCACTGGAAAAAAACTTAATACACTGCGATAAAGATGCTCAACAACACAAACACACAATCCGCAACACTAGCACAAAACTCTACACAAACACAAACTTAAGTCTGTGTTTGTGTAGAGTTTTGTGTTAGTGTTGTGGATTTTGTGATTCTGTTTTACTGAGTTTGTGTTTGTGTGGTAGAGTTTTGTGTTAGTGTTGCAGATTTTGTGATTCTGTTTTAATTTTGTGTTTGTGTGGTAGAGTTTTGTGTTAGTGTTGCGGATTTTGTGATTCTGTTTTAAGTTTGTGTTTGTGTGGTAGAGTTTTGTGTGTGTTAGTGTTGTAGAGTTTTGTGTTAGTGTTGCGGATTTTGTGATTCTGTTTTAAGTTTGTGTTTGTGTTGTAGGCTTTGTGACTTACCAGCCATCGTACGAAAGTGTTTCATGAGATAAAATGAGATAAAATGAGATTGATCGTACATTTTGCATCTTGGTGTATCTTGAGAGACCTGATTACATTGCGAATGTAAGATGATATTTCGTCGCTTTCAGGCTTTCCAAGAAGCCAGTCCAATTTCCGTTTAACTGAGAAAAAGTGACTGCCAAGAAAAAGGTAAACACGACCAGGAAATGTCATTTTCTTAATCCTTTCCGTCATAAAATAGGCATTTTATGATTCTAAAGTATGATTCTCGAGTAGATGGCTTATATTAAGGTACATAAGTAAGACATCGTTTCATAAAAAATTACTTAGGAGCGTGAGTAAACAATTCAGCTTGGAAGAAAAGGAGCAAAATGTTGCTTCCAATTCAGCTTAGAAGGAAACTAATATTCTCTTGTTGGTAAGAGAATATTAGTATATATTCTCTTGCTGTTTGTAATTTATGTGTTCGTCTTGGTTTTTGCGGTAACCAGAAAACACTGAACTTCTTACTTGCATAAGACCTGGAGTGGGGCATTCACAGCCTTCTCTACAGCAGTTATCAAACCTTCTAAATCGGCCTAAGATCTGATTCAAATTTTCCCTTCAAGCTGCTAATACTGAACGGTAGAATCTTTTAATAGCTAACTCACTGATCTACTCCCAGAAATTTATTCATGCTTGATGATATATTTATTTATCCATGTATAATGATATAGTGATCTACAGAATGATATATTATAAGGAGAAGTGACATATCAGTCTCATCTTGAAGTCAAAGGTTGCCGAAGAACCATTACGTACCCATATTCAGTTCTAAAATAAAAAGATACGGGACAGGGTTGACTCAAGGGTACAATTGGTATGGAGGCTCCGGGTAATGAGCTCCTGTATTTACTGATTTATAACAATTTAATTTCAAAATACGACCATTTTTGTTAGGCTTAGTTCACAGTGGGTGATTTGATTTAAAAAGCTTGTTTCCTTTATTAAACAGAGAAACGAGAACTCGTGGAAAAATGAATCAAAGTTCTAGGAACCAGCGTTTCGCTCATCAGCAACCTGTTGGCCAAGTCCCTGCAGGTCAATTGCAGCCCATGTTTGTCGCGGCCCAGGCCCCTCCTAGACAGTATGCTCAACAACCAGTTGGACAGGTTCAACAGGTCCAACTGGTTCAGCCCGCAGCAGCACAGGACGCGACAGTGCCAAAGACTACCGATTATTGGAATAGTGCTTTGATTGCAGAAAGAGTGGTTGAGTTTGTGAGTTGTTGTTCCTTTTTCCACAAATTGTTGTCAGAATAAGCTGCCACATTTTTAGAAGAAAGATTGCTTATTGAGCTAGGCTGCGACAGCTTTTTTTGATTTTGAAGAAAATGCAAGCCTAGTGCTCTGAAGCATAACGATACATATTTGCGAACAATCTTTAAATTGAACACCAAAAGCCCAGTAAGCCACCTGGCAACGGGAAAAACCCACGTTTTGATTCACTGTTATGACACCTCTAATACAGTATATTTTTTGTTTGTAGCTTTTCCTGTCAGCTGCCTGGATATCGATTGTTAGATATTCCAGCCTGAGCGGAAGCGATGCTCTGACATCGCTTGGTTCATATTACGTATATTCCAGTGATATACATGCAGTCGGGAGAGTGAATTTTTTTAAGGGAATTACAGTGTTCTGCTGGATCGTGTCCATTGTGTTTCAAATTGGGTTTGTTTTTGGCTTCAACCATATCAAGCGTCTCTTTTCACGACCGTCACACTTGACAATTGTCGTAAGTTTATCGTTGGTGAAAATATATATTTTACATTTGAGACCAGTTAACAGACTTCCACGGCTGTGGAAGAGTGTCGCGGTAATCGACAGCTCGGGAGTATTGATACTTTTCTAGAATAAAATGACACCCTACTAATGGTTCATCAGATTTTCCTTAAGTGTTTGTATGCAAAGCCATGAATAGGAATGCAGGGTGAAGTAGAAATCCCATTTTCCAGCCTAGGTTTTGCTCAAATCAAATTTTGCAGCCTAATTTCTGTCAAAATCTTTCTCCAATTGCATTTTTTGTGCATACTTTCCTGGGACTCAAGTCAAATTTATTTTCATTAAAAAACCAAAGCAAATCCTCGTTCGTCATTTACCACTTCAGGCCTCTCTGCGCATGGGCATGAATTTAAGGAGCCACGTCACTAAAAGGAGCCAAATCACAGTTAGCGTGCATCTCGAAAGATTTATCCTAAATCTTTGTGTGTTCGTCATTAATTATCATTTGCAATTCACTTTAATGTTCTCAACCCTTAAAAAATCTTGTTCCATACTGGTTTATTGTCGGCTTTTGCTTGACGAGCTATTATTAAACGATTTAAAAAAAAAACGCTGTTAAGACCTCCTTTCCCCTCCCCTCTCCTCCCCTCTCTGTCTTTCCCCCCAAACTCTTCTAAAATATGACAGTAATTAGAGGATGATAATAGTAATGACAATGAAAATGATAATGACAACGATAATGACAATGACAACGATAATGACAATGATAGTGATAACGACAATGACTATGACAATGATGATGACAATGATGATGACGATGACAATGAAAATAACGATAACGATGACGATGATAATGATAATGATAGTGATAACGACGACGACTATGAGGATGAAAATAACGATAACAATGACCATTACCATGACGATGATGACGATAATGAAAGTTTTATCGTTCGTCCGGCGATATAGTTACTTCTGAACCTATCAGATTCAGCTTTTCTCTTTTTCTCCACAGTGCTTCATTGTGCATATCATCCTGACCATCTTACTGGTGGCTTGTACAGTGAACCTCGTGTTTCATGCGCATGAGATGTCCAAGGCTTACGACTCACTGCTCCCGGCTATAAGGATTAACCTTGATGAACTCTACTTGGCACTGGTAATCTACAACGGCAGTCTATCCTTTAAGCCTTGATATGTGCCACAGAGTAAAAAGTTTACGACTATACTATGGGAACTTTTATTATTATTACAAGGAAAATAGGCCTATGAAGAGAACTCAGATTCGTAGGTGGTTCGCCGAGTAGAATCCGTCTTCAATGTTTGAAGCCAAATTATTTCATACAAAACATAACCAGCCGCCTTATAAGGGGACGGTGGGTTTTCCTTTGAGGAGTGAAACTTAATGATTTTGGTACTCTAAAACGTTTTTCCTCAACTTGTAATAACGATTTTCTACCTTTTTCGACAGATTTTTGGTTTTCTGGTCTGCTTTTCTTTCTTCGAAAGCGTTCGATTGTTCTACAAAATGATCGTTACACAAAGAGGAGAGGAAGAAACCGACAACACTGCTGCACAGACGGCTCGGGGGCCTGGTATTCAGTCTTCTGCCATGTAACCCAAAGGTCACATTTGAACAAGGAAAAAAACCCTTTATCTAGCTTACGAGATATACCAGCGTGTTGAACCTGGTTAACATTAGAAATGCCTGAAACGACTTGATAAAGTTGATGAAATATGTTACTCATTGCAACTTTCCTTTTTGAGGGTGTTAGGTTTCGTATTTTTGTGCTTTACACTATTGGATCGCGTTTGCTTGCATTTTTTTAGTCGGATTGTTCAGTTATGTAATAGAGGTCATCAGCTAATGACTGGGCCTAACCAATATACTCTAACCTTATACTCTTCTTGACCTTGCTGACTTAGAGTTGTAGTTAGTCACTTTATGTGAATGCAGAAAAATAAATTTTGTACATGGTCAGATTGCTCTCGACCTAAACTGCTACACCGTTGTTTTCGTCTTTGATTTAGAAAAATGTTCTAACGATGAATTTTTCGATGTTTCTGAAGTAATTCGCATTTAGTTGCGACTTGATATGATGCAAAGGGGACTAATTTCTTCTAAAAAAAATCGTTGTAAGATCGTTGATCCATAGGGAATGAACGAGTGAACATGGGAAACGGCGATATCTATGCCTTAAGAGACGCCTGCCACTAACACACAATCAGCAAACTATTTCCTCTTAGCATTTCTTTAAATATCAAATTTATTTTTATCACCAGTATCACACTCTATTAAATACCTATAACTTACGAGACACCTGCCGCGAACACGCAATCAGCACACTATTTCCTCTTTGTCTTTCTTGGCCTTGATATCTCGTCACTTCAAACACTTTAAAACTGGCAGAGTAAATAGCATTTCAAGGAAAATCCTGAGAAACGCATGATAAAATCTGTTTTCTCTATCAATCACCCACGCTTTAGGCAAAAAACAGACTATTTTCAGTAATCCACATTAAATTCTACTGAAATTTATGTTCAGTATGTATTTCCTAAAACCATTAAATACTTAGCTGATAGTTTACAGCATCACACCACAATACTTCATTGTAAAATAAACTACATAACTCTTTTTACCAGAAAATATCAATTAGCTTTTAGTAAAAAAAAATCCCTTATCATTTAAATTAGTATTACAGCTATTCCAAAATTTGAAAACATTAAGTCTCTTTCCATGCTAGTATTCTGTTACTTGAAGATAAAATCACAAAATTAAATATTCAGCTTTAGTTTTAGCTACCAGTAGCTGGAACTGCAAAATTCTGTTCCCGATAAAACACACACCCAAAAATAAACACCTCCCACACAAAATTGATGCTACATGGTAAAAAAGAAGGGGGGTGGTGGGGAAGAATATGAAAGAGATTTACTGCTGTCAACTTCCCAAAAATAAATAATGCTGGAAAACCTCAAATTGTAATCATTATTCACTAGATTTTACAAATTTTACAGGTTTAATTTATTTGTTTTCTTCTTTATTTTAGTCTAGATTGATAGGCACACTTTGATGTCTAGTAACTCACACTAACCAAATAAGAATTCTTTGCATTAATCTTATTACTTGTAACTTTGGGTGGTAACTTTTCCTCCTATTAAATACTTTGATGATCAACTTTTCAAAAAATATAAATTAAAAAAGGAATGAGACAAAATAAGATAAAATAAAATAACAAAGCAAAAGCAGACTGAGTCAAAACTTAGAAAAATATACTCAACAATTTTGCTTAACACATAACATTCATTTGTACATCTGGATGGATCTGTCTTGTTATGATCTGTTTGTTTGTTTGTTTGCTTGTTTCAGTTCTAAAGGGATTTCAAATTTCCCATCAAAATTCATTTCTAAACCACATAAGAATTTGTATTAAATATAGCTACACCTATGAAGTAAGAGTTAATTTAATGACTAGCTGATAGGGTACATGGAAAAGGCCCTGAGTGATTTTGAATAGCTTCCAAATGAGATTGTATTACAAAATACGACACTCAAGGAGAATTTCATGTTGCATCAAAAGCAACTTAAGGCTTTACAACCAAACCCCTACAATTATGTTATTCGAAACCTATTTTGAGTCTTGGTATTTCAATATTAGTCATAGACAGAATGCAAATTTGCAGATTACTTGGTAGGTTAGCTTTTGTTTTGTAAATGTAGCTCTTGAAAAGCTAAGACTACAAGTTTTTTGGGTTCCCAGATGCCAACCAAAGGGAGTAAAATCTTCCACACGATTCAAACCAGATGCCTGACTACCTTTGCTTTGGTGGAACTTAACCCACACACCAATTAGTCCGCCATATTTGCATTCAGTGTTTAAAATAGAGCATTTAATCATATTCAGACCCAATAGTTATGCTTAGTTCCTTGCCAACAATGTCTGTCTGGTGAAACCACTTGTTTGTGTCCAAAACAACTACAATCAAAAATAAATTCACCAAAATTATAATCTAAATTAATTTGACCAACAGTGTCCAAATGTGGATAAATAACAAAGTGCATTTTGTAATTAATGTAAAGAATAAAAATTAACTTTTCATTAGTAAATACTACTCCATGCTCCCAAACAAAAGTGTATCTTTTATTAACATTAATTTTATGTACCCTTGCTATTTAATGTACCCTTGCTTTAAGATTTTATCTTTTTTTGCCTTTTAGCTCTTTAATTCCCAAAAGTGATCAACATAAAACTTCTCCCCCCACAATATCCATACATTCTTCAGCAAACAGGTAATGAAAATATTCAACCTTATCAGGTAGAAGCTGTTATCTTAATCTAGCATCAAGTTCTCATAACTTACTTACAAGGAAATGTGTAGCAGCTACAGGGGGAAATTAACAATCAGATCTTGGGAGTTGAGGGGTTAACCCTTTCATTCTCAAGATCTTATTATGTAATTTGCCTTATTATACGCCAAACAATTCCTATGATTATGGTGCAGAAATTTAGTATTAGACCCACAAATAATCCCCTAATTCATATTTTTCTTTATTCTCATCACTTTCTTCTTGATATTGCAGTGATATTGTAAGGAGAAATACTGTCTTGGTCATGCTTGGGAGTTTAATGGTTAACAAGTGTTTCTTGTGCGATGATTGATTTTTTTTTCAGGAGAGGAGGGGGGTAAATAACCAGTCTTACAATGGTTTCCCTTATCAAAAGTAACAAGAAACATATAAGCTGACATACTTATTTCTCCTGAGTTAACTGTCACCTCAAGCTTTGGATCACAAACATTGGCACATTCCGGTGGGGGCTCCAAAGTCCACTTTTTGGTTCCCTTAATTTGAGCTTGCCAGGAAGGGTTCCCTACATTGTCAATCTATAAGAAGCAATTGCCAAGGAATGATGAACTCTTTTCCTTCAATGTACCATGCAAATTTAAAAACATTTGATGGATCATAACTTCATGCATTCACAGACAGACAATATAAAATCATGTCACATTTGGAAATTTTGTTTTAAGGTAAGCAAATTCAAGGAGGTTTCTCACATTGTTTGTTATCTAACACTAGATCTTGAAAATCAAGAATATTTACATGTAAATGAGCACCATATCCTGGGCAGCCCATGAACAACCAATCAGTCTTGCTTGATTCTGAAGTCTCAGGCAGAAAATATGGCATTTTGTAATGTTTACGAAGTTCATTAGCAGCTGAGGAGTCACAGTTAGACCTGTATGATAATGAAAAAAAGCAAAATCATTAAAAAATATGAGGCAGTATGCATTAACTGGAAGGAAATCTTTTTAACAGTTAGCATTCATCTATGCTATTCTGACCAGACTGAAAAATGCATTTTTGTCTTCATGCTGAAAGGCTCTCTCACCTGACTTCAGGCTAAAAATTGTCTAGAATACTGAAGATAATATCAAAGTTGACAAAAGTAAATGTAAAAGAACAAAACTATTTCAAAAAGTAGCAACACCATTAAAAGAATATTGTTTTTTTATCACTGAAAATAAATCAGTCAATGTTTTTCATTGCAAGCAGTGTACCTTAGAGATGTACCTTTTAGATTTGGTATCATTTGTCCTTTTCACTTCTAAGTGTTCATTAGTGTTTTATTTTTTGAAAGAGCGCACATTAGGAAAACAGAGATTTGTATCATCAATTAGTCTAAAACAAGCATTTTGTATTCTTAAATAAAAACTGATTAGAAATACATGTCATATGCTTGAATTTTTTCTTAATAACTATTTCTGATTTTTTCTTATTATAACTAAATATTGTAGAAATCATATAATTAACCCTTTACTCCCATGAGTGACCAAGACAGAATTTCTCCTAAAAATATCAATACAATATTAATTAGATAAGTGATGAGAATAAAGAAAAATATAAATTTGGGGATAATTAGTTGATCCAATACTTAATTCTTAGAACTTTATCAGAATTGTAAAGTTGACAGTAAGGAGAATTACAAATTTAATCTGGGAGATAAAGGGTTAAGAACTAATGATTAAGTGCCATATTTTCATTCCTTGTTCCTTTTGCCACAGAACAAACAGATATGTAATAACTCACAGATGAATTTCCTTGACTCCAACCTTATAAAAGCATGGCTTTAGAGCTCTGTTTAGTTACACTAAAACATTGAAAGGGAGATTTCTCACACACAGCTTATTGGGTTTTACATATAAAATGAAAATCTTTCCCCACCAACCATATTATATCCAATAATAAAACTATGCGTATATTGTGCCAGCCCAAATCTTGTACACAGTAAAAAGTTAAAATTGTGGACGGTGTAGATTTGGCAAAGAACACTTTCAGAAAAAAATAATTTGAAAGTGCTATGGAGCTACATAAATTTTAATAAGCTTAAGCAAAAAGCAGAAACATTGCAACTAATCATGTGAATCTCATTTCATTCAAAACATCAGAGGCACAGTATAATAATACCACTTCTTATATTGATGGCTCACATTTAGCAACCAATTTCTTCAAAAATTATTCTCCTTTGCCCTTTGGATTAAGATCCCCTGTGCAACCCCTTCTTCCTTATAAATTCAAAATATCAGTATCTCTATTGAATGGCTCATTAAAGCTTTTGTTAGGTAACCTTTTCTGATGGCACTGTTTGGAAACACATAAATGCCTGTATAATTATAATATTAGGAAAAAAAACTGAAACAAAAACATTCAAGTTTTTGAAAGTCCTGATCCACCCTTATAGGAAATTTCTGTACATATCTATTTTTCTAAATGTTTTGGAATTACTTTCTGGTTAAATAATTCTTATCACAGGATAATGGAATGACAAAAGAAATTCAAAATCAATAAATTCAGGCCACAGTTCTCTGTTATCAACTTAGGGGTTGAAACGTAACTGGCTTCTGTCGAATATTTAGATTCAACTCAAATTGTGTTACAGATTATAAATATTTACACGAAACTTATCTGTTAAACAAAGAGTAAAAGAACATATATTAAGTTTGAGTATACTGAGATAAAATACCTCATTAAATGGCACTACTGATCATGAGCACTAAACCTTTTACAGTTTATATGCAGCATAGCAAATTTCCTTGCCCCTTTGCCGTAAATTGCATACTCAAAAACAGCAACTATAAGTTCTATTAAAGGGAATTGTGGACTCTTTCCAGGGTGGAACTTTTCACAATAATTCATAAACTAAAACATGTTCAAATTTCATGATTTTCAAACAAATAGTTAACACAATACTAAACGCTAATTTCCATTCATAAATCCCGTTTTCATTCAAACATATTTCTCATGAGACACTCATTAAAGCTTCATGGTAAGAGAAAATAGAAAAAAAAAAAGCTTTCTTACCATCCGATATACCATGGATTTCCCTTCATATTTGCATCTTCTTTAGACATGTTGAAAACTTCTTGGAGGGACTTAAAGTTTGTCTTGTAGGGAAAGAATTGACACTTCTGATCTTCTGACAACAAAACTGGGCTTTCAGGACCGTAAATTGACTTAAAATAATCGAAACTAAAATGTTGAGAAGCAGTCCAATCCTTTGTTCCGTCTGTGATGACCACCGGTCTCGAGGTGTAAGCATATTTTCGAACGAATTCCTCTCTTGAGAGTAACGAAACTCTATCGACTTGGTGCACGTCTTCGCAAATGGCGCATTCTACGGGCGGACGAAACATGTCCAAAATTATCTCAGGGTACGGAATGACACAAAAGTCTTTCTCGATGTCAAAATCCAAGACATACTCGGCAACTTTCCACAGAGATTGATTCGAAAGCAAGCCTTGTTGATAAAATATCAATCCGAATCCTGTCAATATTCCCACCAAACCAAAGACAAAGCTGGTAAAAACAAGACAAGTTGATCGTCTCTTACGGAGGTTCCTCACAGATGTTAATTTCGTCAGCTGCGAATCTTTAATTCCTAGTTCTTTGGCCCTCCTTCGCAGTGCTCCAAAGGAGTCACTGACTTTTTGTAGCTCGTGTTCTTTTCCCGTCGCCATAATTCTGACACTACTAACGTCAGTTGGGAGAAGGGGAGGGGAGAGGGTAAAAATAACATGCAACCGCTGACACCTGAGGTAAATATCAGACCATAGTAACGGATGTGCGAGTGAGTTATTTAGGGAGGGGAGAGTGATATTTTCAGCTAACACTCGACAATTTACGGATTTCCGATGTTTTGTTCCGTTGATAGCTTAAGTAATAAAAGCCGAAACAGCTGGACGTGTGTGCTCTTTCATCTGAACAAAGATAAGTCTCTCTTGAATTAATGTATCTCTGAGTCCCAAGCCTGTGATGAGAAGTTTAGAGGAACTCGTCACCTATTGTTCTTTTGACAGTTAAGAGTTTGCCAAGCAACCCATGTGACCGGAAAGCTCTCGTAAACTCTCGTAAACGAGGGCATTATATGTTATTGTGGGCTAAAAAGAGTTTGTTTTGTTTGTATTGTTGCTTGGATACCTTTTTCTGTTGTTGTTGTTACTTTTGATACAGTATGCCGGTGTTTTTTCTTGTCTCAATATAAATAACTCCTTTGCATTGTGAGAAAAAACACGATAAAAAATGTCAGCCAGTTTATGTATTTCCTTGTGCTACGTAGCGCGAACTGTACCAAGAGTGAACTTACAGCGTGCTCATCTTTCTGAGTCTTTTATACATATTTTGGGGTGTCACCACCAGTTGATTAAACAAGCTTACTTCCTTTTGTCTTCTTTTTAGAATTTTTGCAAAAAAGTTCACGAAGTGTTCAGAAGTGTTCCCCGCTACTTTTTACGTTAAGTACAGAGCACAGGTGTACAAATGGGAAAAATGGAAATAAATATACACTCCCTTTTGACAATAATAATGGCTTCTCTTTTCAAATCTATTATTTCAATTGAAATATAACTTCAGACAAAGTAGGATTCAAATTAACGGCAAGCAAAAGCTTTCTACAAGCGAAATGTTCTACTCTGGGTGGAAAGCTTGATGGTTTGATCTGATCTTCCTTTACTCCTGGGTTAAAACCATTAACTACGTAAGGAGAAAGTGTATTGAGGAATTAAAATAACCCATAATTTTTCATTTGATTTTGATACTCCTGGTCAGGTGTGACCTGATTCCCGTCACCTCGCCACCATACCGGTTCTGCTCGTTTACAACCGGTAGGACCTGCAACGAGAACGAGAAAAACAAGTTAAATGATACAAAAATAGAAAGTGAAAGAGAACAGAAATTTAGGTAAAATCCATACCAGACACCGTACTAAACTGAAAAAAAAAAAAAAAATTCTTAAGGATCTTACCTGACTCTTGCGCTTTATCTGAGCCTTGTAGAATTTTCTTCTGTGTTTCACACGCGGATTGCGAAGTTCCTTTTTCTTCTTAGCTGTGAGTCCCTTATTTTGAGAAATCTATGGCGAAACGACAAGCATTTATGTTCAATTATGGCACATAACCCGGCCCTTACACCCTAACATCAGTGTGCATATTCTCCATACTGTTCACTATACATTTCCTAGAGTGCTGACAAGGAGAATTTGTTTAACAATCAAGAGCTTCTTTAGTTGATGATCATTTTCTTAACTCTCGTAACCTTAATGAGTGATTCAGGGGTGATATTGTAAGGAGAAATTAGATGCTGGTCAATCATACGGGTCAACAGGTTCATAAAGCAAAACGATCGTAACGGTTGTAAGTCTTGTAGTTCTCACCTCGTAAGTAATTCCTCTTTTTCCGTCCTCGTTCTCTTCCTCTTCAGCATCATGCTGTTCCGAGGTGAAACTAAAATCAAAGTAAATAAAAATGTGGGATAAATAAAGTGCAAAGGACGTTCCCGTCGCATGTTAACGTGAAACTTACACGTTGGTTGTGTCAGTTGAGCATATTTGTTATCTGCAAAAAGGATTTTAAATTAACTCTTCCCACGTTCAGGGTTTTCCCATTCCCTTCCTTCCCTCTCCTCCGATTTCTTCCCTGTAAAAGAGAGGCATTGTGTCTGAAACCTACACTGTCATGGACACAGCCTAATTAGCCAAAGCCAAAATCGTGGGACCTCGCAATCAGTCAGGTGAAGGCCTCAACACAGTTCTATTTCCAAACTTAACAAACAAAAAATGTAGAAAGATACAGTCAGCTGTATGTCATTGTCGCTCGTGATAACTCTGGCGTGATGGCATTTCCCGGCCTTCGAGCACCTACACGTCCATTTTGCGTAACGAGCGGTTACGGTCGCAAGATTTGTGCCAGCGAGGAGTCTTGTAAATTTTTTACCAGACCCACCGCTGACCTCTTGCAGGCCTCGCTTCACATGCTACAACGCTGAGGAGAATATGCTCGCATGAGAGTGTTTCCCCTCCCCTCCCCTCCCCCCTTACCTATAGGCTGCCTTTTTAGCTTCTTTTTTCATTTTCTTCTGTAGTTTGACTGCTTCATAGTATTCTAACGGGTCTGTCTCATCAACATCATCCTTCATCTTCCTTTTTCCTTTAATGCCCTTTGCAAGTTTATTCGATTTTCCTTCCTGTGCGAACCAAAACACAATTAATAATGTAGATTGACCACCGTATTTCAACTGAAAAGTGAGTATACATACGTTATCTTTCTCCGATTTTTTCCTCTTTTTGTTTTCACTTTTACTGTCCCCTGCTTCGCTGTAATTGTCATCGCTATCATCAAGAAGACTTGACAACTTCACAGACTTTTGAGATGTTTTGGATTGTTCCTGAAAGAGCATTGGCACATTTAGAACGTTAACCTTATACACCCTTACAAGGAGAAAATGTCAAACAATAAGGAGCTTATTGAATTGCGATCATTTCCTGTATTCTCCTAACCTTAATGTGTGATTCAGGAGTAATTTTTAGAGGAGAAATGAGGTGCTAGCCACTCTAACGAGTCAAAAAGTTAATGATTGGGAAAGCAGAGAGACATGTATGGGAATAAGACAATATGGGTTAAAATGTTTATATCTCGTGCGTGGAAGGGTACAATGGTAGAAGTTGCATTGCCTTTTTTCTCTTTTTGATTTTGTATTTTTAAGTGCGCGAAATGTTTCTTACCTGACTACTGTCTGCTTCGCTATCAATCTTCTCTTGAGTGTCTTAAAAGAGAAATTCAAACAAACCACAAAAATGAATGAAAAAAATATTGTAGTACTGCAAGTATTCTAAATTATACAAGACTGCAGTTGCGGAAGCACCGAAAATCAAAGTGGAACCTGGACCGAATGAAATTTAACGGAATCGTCCAAAATTAGACTCAACTGCCCGAAATCAGACGGAACTGACCGAAATTGGACGCAACTGTCCAAAGTTGGACGCAACTGTCCGAAATTGGACGCAACTGTCCGAAGTGGTACGCAACTATCTGAAATTGGACGCAACTGTCCGAAGTTGGACGCAACTATCTGAAATTGGACGCATCTAGCCAAAATTGGACGAACCCCTTCAAACTTAAAATGTAATATGTGCACTCTTTCACCGATAACGCGTCTTAACAGCTTTTGTAGCACTAACAGATCATACAGAAAGCAATTAAAAAAAATCACGCACTCTCTGAAAAAAAGCAAAACGATCATTAGACAAAATCTTACCATTTTGGCATAAGATTTGGCTCTTTGTAAGTAGCTCCTCTATTTCCGGCTTCAACCTCTCATCGAGTGGTTCAAGTTCTGTTATGAGCTTTAAAAAGATGAAAGAAGCAAGTCTTAGCTCAAATAATTAGTATACATAAAAACATATCATTACTCATTCCCCAGAAAAAATTTACACGAAGGTGGTTACGAAAACACAAGCAGAAGTTAAAGATACTAAATGCTATAGCGATCCCCGAGGTGAAATCTCACTTTTCGCCACTGCACGAGTTTCAGGACATCAGTCCAAGATCATTTCTAATTTTTCGATTATTTTTTCTGTTCATATCGATTTATTCATAAGTATAATTTCAGTTCCTCTCCATCAAAGGAGTACATGAGTTTAAATGATATTTAAACACTGTCAGCGTCAGCGTTTCCATAACTCAGTTGGTTACACCATCACATCGACATCGCCAGTTTCAATTCATTCAGATTCAAATAATTCAGTCTTTTTTGGCTATTTGTCACAGCTGCTTTTCAAAAAAATCAATCATTTGACCATTTCGCTTAGCTTTTGCAGTTCAAATTGATTCAATCACATCCAGAATTTCAGCGGCAGTGAAACGACTAAATAATCTCAGAAAAATCTCGCTAAAAGCATCACAGTTTCATTAAAAGAATACTGCTCTCACAGCTGGAAGTTTTATTTACACTGAATACATAGTAAGGAAGATTTCAGTGGCGGCAATCTCACCTTTCTGTACTGGACAAGTCGTTCAATCACCGGATGATCCCTTACAGAAGTTTGTCTGGCTTTCAGCAGCAAGTAGAACCCAATGTTGACACAGTAACTGTTCAGTAAAAACGCGAATGATATTTCAAGTCAAACAACGACTTATTTCACGTTAGATCTTTCAACCTGTCGTTTTCTTCATGATAAACATAAGTCAAGTTTAAATTTTACTTTTATCGATTCCTTGATGCCTTTCAAATAACCAGCTCAGAGGTCTAACATGACTGCCATTACCTTTCTTAAAAAGGTTTACACATGTTTGATTAAGACATCTTTAAGTTACTTACTTGAGATAAAGCTGATGTTTCAGTTCAAGATAGTCTGCACCCTAAAACAAGAAAGATGAAAAATCATTAAAAGGACATCTTCAATGACTTCAATCACTAATACTGTACCTCTTTTGGGACTTGACCTGCTCTTGCCATCTTCACAAGAGGATACACTTTTTCTATCACTTCTTTCAGCTGATGGAAAAAGTGTAAATAAAAACATCCATTTATTGCTTGTTACAGTGTGAAATTTGTTGTCACATTACCATGAGCAAGTACAGAAATATCTTTTTGCTTTTCCAATAGGTGTCAGTGGCAATACACACCCAAACAAGAAGGAAAACTTTTCATTATTCCTGTGTTAGAATCATTTACTGTTAATGGAGGGAAAAAACTGCCCTTTTGCAAACTTATGAAAGCAGTTAATAGAAAGGGTAGCTGGAAGTTTTTTTAATTCTCATTGAAAATAAAGAATTGAGAGGGTGTCTACATGGGAAACTGAATTGTGATAAGCCTTAAAACACCAAGTGATGCTCATGAGAAAGAAAAAGAATCAAACCATTGAGATGGCAATCCATATTTTGGGAGGCAAGAAACCAGCTGAGATGGAGGGAGTTCTGTAGCCTGCTAAAAGCAGCCAATTAAACAGACAAGGCAATGAAATGAGCACAAAACAAAGAGTTTTTACCTTCACTTTGAATTCATCTAAGAGACCCAGAAGTTCTGGAGAATCTTTGATCAAAATCTGTTGAGGAAATTAAAGACAATGTTATGGAGTTGAGTTTGATATAAATTTCCTTGCAGATACACATTGTACACTCCACATACCTGAATCTTTTCAGTCTTTGACAACTTTGTAAGGTCTTGAACAACCCTCTCCTGAAAATTAATCATTTGAAGATACATTATATTTTCTCTAAAGTTTTAAAATAAGAGAGCAGCATACAGTTGTAGGGGTTACCTCTTTAAGTAACTGCATGTACACATAAATGGTTCATTCCCATACTGTACCTCATTCAGTTCTACTTCTTTCACTTTCTGGTGAGGTGTTTGTGGAAGCTGAAAATAATGAAAAAAAAAAGTAAGTTAATTGAAAAGGGAAAATAGTTGCCATATCTCACTGCCAGAGTATGAGATATGGCAGTCTTCACTAATTTTCCAGCTAACTAGAGAAAGTAGCATTGTAGAAACAAGTATATAGTACAGGTACATATAAAAAATGTACTGCAATTTGTAGCTAAAATCTTGACATATTTCATTGTCCCTCAACCTGGTTGTATGGTATTGGATTTTGCATCAAACCCCCCACCCTCCGATGCAGTGTTGAATCTTATCTTTCTGAGCTCCTAGCTAGTGTAAGATTCTTGTGAAATCAAAAGACTTTTTGCCACTCATAGTACAGAGATGCTGAGTCCTAGTGTACATTTAAGTTTAAAGGGGGTAAGTTTCTAAAGAAAGTGTGGTGCTGCATCAGTAGGAGAGTGTAACAGGATAATGTAAATTGGCCTCTGTAACGAGTTTCAAAGCTGATGTTTCAAGCACTCTAATGAAGGGCTAATGCTGGAAATGTCAGCTTCCTATAGTTGATAATCCTAAATTACATTTAAGGTGGCTTATTACTGAAGCAAACCTCAAAGTTTTCAGCATCAAAATCTTGTTCTTGTAAAGAAGCAGCCATTTGTCTCTGTAGGGCCAGAGCCTCTTCTTCCTCTTCTTTTGCCAGCTCATCCATCTCCTCATCAGATCCTGTCAACACCAACATCAATGACAACAGATCAACACATTAAAACAATAATAGTGAAATGTTTTAAACAGTCAGCCTAATTACCTGAGGACACTAGCTGTATGAAGCTGGAATGCCAGAATCCACATTGAAAGAGACCATATTGTGAGTCGAACAATAAGGCCTCTCTACTATTGTAATTCTCCAAAGTTATGAATATCCACAACCTTTCTAATGATACTTGTGATCATAATACCAATAATGACAAAAACATCATAGCAACAGCATTAAAACATTAAAAGAGCCACTCCTTTTCAGCAGTAAAGTACAGGGCTAGTTTCAGTAGCCTGTTTTCAAAGCTGACTGCAGTTCATGAAACTCTCCACCAGTAATTTCTCAAATGACCTAAAATGACTTGAAACTAATTTTGAACCTTGATCCTAAAAAGTTTCCAAGAATGAGCTGATCAAGAATCATGAATGGAGTTTAACCCTTTCACCCCTAAGATTGATTAGTAACAATTTTCCCCTAGCAGTATCACCCCCTAAAACAAATATTGAGGTCATGAGAATAAAGGAAATGATCAAAAACTAAAGAAGCTCTTGATTGTTAAACAAATTCTCTTTGTCAGTATCATAGGAAATGTATAGAGAACAGTATGGAGAAAAGGTATACTGATGTTAGGGTGTAAAGGGTTAATGGACTGTCAACTTACAATTGCCCTGTAATAATCTACTGCATTTGATCTTACCTAATCAGCTCTCTCGTCTAAAAATTAAAGCATAAAAGAGGCACAACTACAAGTAATTCAACATGACTACTCACCTGAATATTCTTCAACAATATCAGCGTCATAAAAAGCTGATTTCTTTCTACCCCAGGACTTTTGACTTGGCATGCCTATGAAAAAAATACATTTTAAGCATTTTATCTGGACTTTCTTGTGGCTTACATGTAAACAGAATAATGATATATCTTGTTGGGTTTTTATCCATAGCAAGCATTAGCATCTTCAGGTCATTTTGCTCACCTTTTCCCAGTTCTTCTTCCTTTCCACTTTCTTCTTCATTTTCCTACAAAGAATTGCAAGATTATAAATACAGTCCAACCTGTATTAAGCAGTCACCCACAAAGTGACCACTAAATACAGCTTCCACAAAATAGGGGTATTATAGAAACTGATAAAAAAAGAACTTCATTTCCTGACATAATTAACTACTTTATGTACAAAAACTTTCTCAAAACTAGGAGATAAAAATGGATTAAATTTTTCTGGAAAGATTTTTCTTAGTTCCATTCAACTAGTTCTGCTTTACGTGACCATTCAGTACAGGGAGAGGACAATACAAACAGGTCATCAGGGCTTAGTAAAGGTGACCCATGCAGTTATAGAGGTGACCACTTAAGAGAGGTGAAAATTACAGTGACTGAAAGGAAAAAATTGGAGACTTTGACAACCGACTGCCTAATACAGGGTAACTGCTTAAATATGGTGCCACTTAAAATAGGTTCAACGGTATTGCTTTCACCAAAGGACATGTACCTGGTTTTATACTATGCCTGTGACTTTATAATTTAATGGACACACTTAATGCATGATTACAACTCAACTACAAAGTAACTGCAACACCTCTGCACCATTCTCTTAAATATAATGTAAGGAGTAAATTTACTTAAAAAGTATAAAGTACCTCATCAACTTCGTCATCCTCCACATCATCTGTATCAATATCACTTTCATCATCATCATCATCATTGTTGTCATCACTCTCATCATCAGAATCACCAATATCCAAGGCCATCACCTCTTCATCCTTGAAGTACATTAAAAATAGTTCAGTAAAAGTAGCTTTTAGTCAACTTTTCAAGAATTTGAAAACAATCAACATTAACTTGACTCAACCACTTTCTCATCTACATTTACTGGAATATACTGTATAACAATACTAATTTTAAAAATAAGCTGTGCCTGCACACATTTTACATGTACTGTATATATCTGACAATTCTCGACAAATTGGGCAACTATTGAAAATTTCAGGATTAAACAAATTATTATATGTACCTGTTGATTATCATCATCAAGATCTTCCTTGTCCTTAACAGTATCATCTAAAAGAATCTTAAAAAAAACAAGATATACTATATGAGAATGAATTTAATTGTTCGATATCATTATGATAGTTTCTAATGTTCTAACTTTTAATTAAAACATCTCATTTTATGATAGTTTCTAATTTTCTACCTTTTAATTTAAACATCTTATCTGGTACATGAATTTATTTTTTTTTAGAGGGCACGGTAACGAATCCTGCAATCTGATTGGTTCTTCGTGAGTCACTGTGTACATCTCAAATTTCATTGCCATTTTTCATAAATATACCTCGTTTTGCCCACTGGGCAGTATTTTTAAGCAAACACATCGGTCACTACCTCAAGCCGACTTATGAATCCTCTCTTTTCTCTCTCTCAAATCACTTTAGTTGACAAAAAAATATTGGTTTCAGAACGAATTTGTATAGGCAATTGTGTCATTACGTTGGTTGACAAGTGGCCTAAAAACCGTCTGCAATTGATTTTAATCGTTCACAAAAAGTACTTAGAAAGTTAAAACGTGAGGTATTTGGTTACAGGTGAACTGAACAATGGAACTTTCATTCATTTAATGTCTGATTGTCTCATTTAATGTCATTCATTTATTGTCTCAGTTCGACAATAAATATACGCTCTCAGTGAGTCTTTCAAAGTCCGTTCAATTTGGACATTTGGACCATAAATCGCACAACAGAATCTGAAGGAATTTATTGAGAAAAGGCCGCATTAAATCTCCTTGTGTCTCGTTGGAGTGTGCCGTTCGAATTTAGTTTTAGTGGAGGAAAGACCAGATTTACACACGCCGTTGCAGTAAACAAACGAGCAAACGAGCAAACTTTCACAACTTCAAAATAAAAAATTTAAATTTACTCACAATAACTTTCCTCGCCGTTTACTTAATGAACAGAGGTAAATCTTCATACATGAATGAATCGTCGATGAGAGTGAATAACACTTTCCGTTATATCATTGATTGTTTTTTAAGAAAACATTGTCGTGACAGTCCTTGCCAAACTAATTCCGTTGTTTTTCAAATCTTCTTGCGCTTTTTTTTTCTTATGCGCTCTCTGATTGACAGGTGTCAGATTGTGACAGATACTTGTAAAAATAATGTTTCAAAGTTTGTTTGGAAGCCTTTTAAATCACCTTTATCATTACGCAAGTGAAAATGTTTCAGTGAAGCATCTCTCTTTAATTTGTATCACCTTTACTTTAACTACCATTTACTCACTTAAAAATTGTTCAGTTTATGGAAGATCTTGCCGTATTTATAACCCTAAATCATTCGGGTTCTTTCAGAATGTATTTCGTTAAGTTAAAAAAAAAAAAAATGTTATTTACCAGCTAAGGGTCGGTCCGTATGGTGAAAAACTGTGACCTCGGCCTTGTAAATGCTGCCCTCGGCCTGCGGCCTCAGGCAGCATTTTCAAGACCTCAGTCACAGTTTTTCACCATACGGACCTCCCAGCCGGCAAATAACATATATATATGTACATGTAATACAAGTATTTTTTTTTGCACATATCACAAAATGATTCCATAAGTAAGTTTTTCGGAGCCCAAACTACAATTAATTAGGTGTGATGCAAGAGACTCACCTTCTCCCTCTCAGCATGAAATTTATCAATATCATCAAGAAAATAATCATCTCCTTCCTGTGAAATGTACAAGTGTTTGAGGAAATCTCATTATTCTTTTATAATTATTGTTGACAAAGTACAGTAGAACTAAGGCTACATGTAATGCAGCATACTAGAACAATCAATACTTATCTTTTGCTCTGTGACATGGGGCAACAGGGAGAATTTTCCTGCTGATTTATTTCTGAAAGGAGTCCCTGATTAGGCCATAGGCAGTAGATATAAATCGCAGACCTGACTGATATTCTTTTGTACTCAAGTAAATTAGCCCAACTTGTCTCATCTTTGAATCAAGGTTTTGTTGTTCCTTAGATATACTGACAGGGTTAGTTTGGATAGTCTACATAAGTATAATAGAATACTAATTGAGTCTGCCATTTATGCAAAGGGTGAATGACATCCCATTCTATCAGATGAGGAAAAAGTGTAAATTAAAAATAAGGGCTTTCTACACCAAATTTTTGACCAAGAAAATCAGTCTAATGCAAACATCCTGTTGTGATTGCAATTCAATAGTTGAGGAATCTGATAATCCATACAAAAGAACTGTCATTATGCCTATTATTATAGTCACTTTATCTGTAGTCTCAGCCTTAAATGATACTGCAACATACAGCTGTATCTTCACTTACGGGATCCGGCTCATCATAAACTTCCTCACTTTCAACTTTGCGTTTACCTCGCTTCTTTGATCTTTTTTGAAAGAAAAATAAAGGATACAAAGTTAAATTATTCATCAATCATAATATTCATTCCTTTAAACCTAACTTGTATGCTATGGGTTTAGAAAATCCAGAATATCTGTATATCATATATAGCAAATGATGGGAGAGTCCATTCCCAAAAGCTCAAGATTTTCTATCTTTGTTAGTTATCAATGGTGTTTCGATAATGGATTTGAAAATTTTCTACTCTTGTTCAAACCATTATCATAACACAACATTTCCTAACATAGATTATTTGGCTGTAACAATACAACGATCACAGTTATAATTCCTCGCGTCTGCAAGGCTGTAAACAGATTGAAATCGATGCACGTGCGCCGTTTCAGACAGGAGTCATTCCTCAATTTCGTAGACATAGACAAGTCTAAAGCTAACCTTTTAGAACGAGCCATACTAAACCTTTTCCAATGTTTCTACTTTAGACGTTCAAATGTTAGGAAAACTCCGTTAGGCGCCGTAATCTACAAGTTCACTGTTACTATACGCGTACGCATCGACGCCATTTGATAATGACGGGAAAGAATGGCACGACTTGTATCCCGAACCTGTATTCTTGTCCATACATGACGTACCTACCGACATGACCTACCTACCTATTCTTGTGTGTTGACCACTGAAAGATAGATTTGCAGGCGCTTGTTTTGAAAAATGGCGGTGTTTTCGACGGGAAAGAGCAGTTGACATGTTTTGACAAATGTTTGTAGGGAACGGAAATACTGAGATTTATTGAAGGCATCAATGGTTTTCCACAAAAATAAGCTCTCAAGACCATGGATCATTCTGCTTTATTCTTTAGAAAGCGCGCTCTTTGTAAGTTTAATTATTCTCGGTATATCTTTCCGAGAAACATCGTTTCACTGTTGTCTACATGAGGATCACATTTTCTGACAGATATTTTGCTTCAGAGATATCTTACACCAGGAGCCCATTCTTACGTGTAATGTAGTGCCACTCAAAGTAACTGACACCAGCTCATGAGAAATAAAATCTTACGGAAAGAATTATGTATTATAAAGGTTTAATGGAGATTCCATTTAGTTTCAGCTCATGCATTGTATACAGACTACAGATCCCAAAAGTCACTGCTCTAGACCCCTCTCCCGGATTGTGAGGAATCAGTTGACGGAGGTAAAAATTAGAGAGATAATGCCAATGTAATGTTAAAAATATTACTTATTAATGGACTCATCACCACTAAGATTTTGATCACGAAACAACTTTTAGCTAAAGTGAAACTGAGTTTTCTGGCAAATTTGTTTTTTTTTTTTTTTAGCAAAAATATATGTGGATTTAGAAAATTGTAAATATTAGGCACTTCATTTAACATGTTCCAAAAAGTGTCTTAACATTGAAAGAAATCACTCATCAGCTGAAAGGAAAAACCAACAACAACAGCAACAATACAATTGAAAAATAGCCACCTGTATTCCAGAAACCCTTCAACTGTTACATGTCCTTTTCTAATTTTTTTTCCTTGCAGCAATTCTATAATGTATTCCAAGCTAAGAACCAAGAACCTCATATAAAATGTCCACTGCACTCATCCAGAGATTTATACAGTGTTCAAGAGGGAAATAAAATAGAGGAATATGCCTCAAAATGGGTGTGCAACTTATGCGGCAAGGCTTTCTATGCCGAGCATTATCTTGACTTGCACTTTGATAACAGACATAGTGACAAGTTAATAAAGGTAAGAGTATACTATCTTTTGCTGCAAGAAGATTTTGAAGCACTACAGCACCATCTTATTTGAGCGTGGGACTTGAAATCTGGATGTTTTTTGTCAACTAATTGGCTATTCATAAAACCTATCTGTGTACAAGCACAAAACTGAATCACTTAGAGCTTAGGCTTGTCTCGTTTTCTGTTATATGAAAGGAATTGGAGTGTTGCATATACCTTCTTGAATTAGACACTATCTCATTTCAGGACTCTTCCCCTCCCCCCTTCCCCCCTGACACCTGACACACACACACATCCCAGGGGCATTTATTAATTTATTAGCATTCAATCATGAATGCTGCAATCTGGTAGAGTATATATATTTATTTATTGTCTGTACCTTTACTTACTTATAGGGTTCTACAGTGTGTCTAGCTGATTTTTGTGACATCTTCAGATGTGATGTGTTTGAAAACCAGAGAAAAGACAACTTTTGGAAAAAGAAACTCTGCAAAGAAAACAAACTAATTGTTCGCAAAAAGAGATGTGAGGTAATCTGGAATATTTTTTGCATATGGGGAGCTGTTTCTCTTTAACCCTTTACACCCTAACATCAGTACAGATATTCTCCATACTGTTCTCTATACATTTCCTTAGGTTTCCAGGGAGAATTTGTCCAACAACTAAGAGCATCTCTAATTGGTGATCATTTCCTTTACTCTCCTGACCTTAATGTGTATTTCAAGGGTGATATTGTATGGAGAATATAGATTCTCACAGGGTTGACTCTTGTGTTTGTAATTGAACAGGTTTTTAAAGATGCATGTAATTAGAAGAAACATGAAACCTTGCTGTAATTTTACTGTACGAGTCTATAATAGGCCATTTTCAATATATTAAAATTCTAGCATGGTTCCAAGGCTTGGTAGAATAAAACAAAAGAAATTATATTCATCCCTCAACCTCAATGCGAATTCCTTTGTTTTATTCCCCCAAGCCTCTGAGCCATGTTTGAATTTTAATGTAACAAAAATGGTCCATTGAGTCTTCATTTGAGTCTAATAGTCATTGAAATAAAAGCAAACATTAACAATAAAATTTCCATGAACCAGACACAATACATTCAACTGACAAAAGCTCTTCATTTGACTTTCAAGGAAGCTTGTTTTCAGGTTGTAACATTGTCATCTTTTCATTACCCATGACAGTTTTTTTAACCTTTAACTCCCAAGATATAATTGTTAATTCTCCCATTTAGCTGCTACACATTTCCTTGTAAATAAAATAAGAGAATTTGGCACAAGATCTAGATAACAACTACTATCTGATAAGTTTGAGTATTCCCATTACCTGTTTGCTGAACATTGTTCAGATATCACAGGGAGAAGTCACATGTTAATCACTTTGGGGCTTAAAGAGTTAAAGACTTAACCTCTATCTGAGTGATAACACCAATTGTGCAACTACTTAACATACAGCTAATAGCTGATCGTTTTTCAATTATCATTGCAGGCTTTAATGCGAAGTTGCCTTCCTCAGGGCAATCTATCAGTTGAGGAAGAATTCAAACTATTTGGTGAGCTGCCTGCTCATTACATTCACTGGAACACTGTAGTACACACTGCATTATTTTCATACAAGTTTGATTAGTCCACATTTAATCTTACAAAAATTCTAAACAATTCATGTTTTTCTGCTTACAGAGGAGATCAGTTCAAACACGTGTTCACTGTTAAACTGCAAGGACTACTGGGAGTTACCATCCAACGAAGTGAGTAAAGAAGATATTTTGAACACTGTTGTTTGGATTTACCTAAACATGCTAACTTTCGAGATCATAGAAGATATAATGGTAGACACAAAAAATTAGCGGTAGCCATATTGGATGGGACGAGGTATATAGATTAAGGTATGCGACAGTGGAATGGCAGAAACACAGCGGTCTAACGTCTGCGCATGCGGGAAGGTTATATGGATTAAGTGGCGTGCTTTAAGGCTGTCGGAACCAAGTTGCCTCACACGAGTTACAAACAGCCACACAAGCCACTAAGTCAAGGTGTTTCAAAATATTATAACTTCTGGTAAAACTAAATACAGAATGGTAAATTAACAGAATACCAATGCTTGAAAAAGCTTTGGCCGGGTTTGAAAAGTCTCGAGCTCACCTTTATCCCCCATCTGTTTCTTTTACAGATTTCTTTGAATGTTCCAATTTCCTTTCGCTTATTTTGCGAGACAGCGGTCGTTTCTTATGTTTTTCTCAGAAATTTTGCGCGGGAAATAGTGTGTGGCCGGTCGGAATTGATCCCCTCGCGCATGCCTGACGTTTGAACGCTGTTTTGATGATAGGAGGGAAGCGCATTCACCTGCGGTGTTGATCAGGAAAGACTATGAAAGAGACTGAAGAGCCAAACCAGATGGGAGAGTAAATGACACTACATTAATGGATATAACGATTAATAACGATGCAAAAGAAGGATGACTATACATTTTACCCAAATTATATAAAAAGGGCTGTTCGTGCAAAACTGTAATGTCTGGGTGTGACACGCAAAGGGAAAAAACCCGGGATTTTCGTAGTTACCACCTAAAACCAGTTTGTTACAGCTGTTGCAGTTCCTTCAAATGGTAAATGGAAAATGGAGGGATCAATGTCTGTGACTCACAGTAGTTCGGTTTCTTCATTTACTTTTTTTTCATGATAAGAATCGACTGCAGGCGGAACAGCCGGCTTCTTTCAGAGACTCACTTATAGATAATTCTTTTTCCAGATTTCTCCATGGAAAGTTGTCTTCTATGCAGTAGTAACGCCGTTTTTCTTCATGGCTCTCATTGTTTATTACTATGCTATTTGGGATTACTATTAGTAAGTATGATTTAACTGTCTCGATTGAATCACCTTTCTTTAACCCCTCAACATCTTAGTGGGATTAGCCTCTAATTTCTCCTTACAGCATCACCCTTGAATCAAGTGTAAAGGTCATGAGAATAACGGAAATGATCACCAATTTAAGAAGCTCCCAATTGTCAAACACATTCTCCCTGTCAGTACCTTAGGAAATGTAGAGAGAGCGGTGAGGAGAATTTGGATACTAATGTAGAGGAGGAAAGAGTTAATAGGATAGGAGTGCGAAGCGGCAAATTTTGGGCTTGGTCGTGGAATAGGAAATTGCTGTATCACAAACGCGTAACATAATGGTCGTGGGAGAATCAGCCATTTATCGGTTTTTTAGGTTTTTTTTTCTGTTTTCTCTTCATGTGCGTAGGGGGAACTCAAAAAACCAAACCTTCTCTCCCGCGGAAGATTTCCCTCCCTTTTGTTGGCATTCAGGAACACAATAACTCGTAGACATAGGGTAGTATAACAGAATTACACATCGACAACGACGCCGGTGTAACTTTTCAAGAGCTGCGTTCTCAAAACAAACCTGAGGACTGAATAGCGTCGCTTTCGTAGAACTCGCCCCGGGCTTACTGAGTAGTCTTCCATATCTGCATTCTGTTTGGCGTTTTTCACATAATTTTCTAATCAGAGCTTCTTTTGTTAAATTTGTTCCAGCGGCGATTACCCGCTGTATAGCAATATCATGTCACGTGAGGAAGAGGAGAATGTCTCCGGCGGTTACGGATTGACGTCAACTCATTTGAGGAAAAGATATGGAGGCCGCGCTCTAATGTACTAGAACAGCAAGGGGTTTAATAACTATTCTAGAGCTGGTCTTAATGCACTGAGGTCACAGAGAGGAGTAACATTTGAGTTTTGTTCCTTGGTTGATCTAGCAAAACTGTTGCACTACTTAAGAAACTCTTCTAGGAGCAAGACTCGTGACAAGGGCGCAGCCGATGTGGGTCCTGCTGAAAAGAAGTCGCTCCTCTTCGTCGTAAAATCGAAGCGATTTCTCTCAAGAGCAGTGACGGAAAACGAAATGCTTGTAAAGGATGTAATCGTTGATGGAGAAAATGTGTAATGAAAGAACAACTAATGTCGTTAAAATGAAAGCGATGCCACCAAAGCGTTAAACAATGGTCTCGCTGCTTTTAAAAATTTTGTGAAGGTGCCAAGGACGCTTGCAACCTTGGTGACATTTGTCACCTTTTCCCTGTTCCTGAAAAATTGCTTGCCCCCCTCCACTAACCCTTGAGCAATGGTGACATCGGACTTCATATCAATTTCTCTACAGATAACAACACCGAAAAGTTCATTTTCCCACTTATAGTTTCGAGTTGTTAAGTTTACGATGGTGCAGCCAAAGCCGGTGATTTGACGTTATTCATCAAGAATTCGTATTTCTTTCTTTTTGTTGCTTTTTCATTAAGTTCTTTCGTTTTCACGCACATTACTTTCATCGACATTCTGTTACTTTTTTGGCATAATTTACCTTGGTTTGTGTCATTCATACAAGGTCTTTACCGTAAATGTTATTCATTCGGCTTCATCGTCTGTCTGGGCTGGATCGTTTTCCTCAGTCATTTTCTATGATCGTCTTTAACCAGCCATTTGTCTCCGGCTATTGTACAACGGATATTGTGAGTATCTTTTGTTGTCTATTATTTTGTTTTCTCGGTTGTCAATTTCCTCACCAATAATTGTAATAACTTGTCAATCGTAACTTCATTTTCGCAACTTCTTCGATTGTTTAGTTCGCATCAATACTTCAGTTTGTTTCGTTTGTTGGAATAAATTCTTGCCGAAACATTAAAAGAGTTACTTTGGACATGTACGATTGATTTTGGCATAAATTTACGAGTTCTCAACTACTTTCTTGGGAAAGTAAGGTGTAGTTTTAAATGCTCTACGCAACGTTCTCTTGGTCATGAAAATGAAAACGAAACTAAGGCTTGGTCGTTTCAGCCGAGCCCGAGTTGATGATTGTTCTCAATAAGTTTTGAGCGGAGAGGAGTGGGACAGGTTTTAAGTATCATATTTTCACCTCGGGACATCTTGGGTCACCACAATACATCGTTTTTCCACCATGCGTATCAATGCGTTAAAAACTGCAACGAGTGGGTCCGTCCTCACGGTTTTCTGTCCGGGTGAAACGAAAGTCTTTATCGATGCTAGTGATACTCTCTGCACTATCGCTTTGTTCTTTGGGTCTCACGATTCATTCTTTGAAACTACACTCCGATGATAAGCATTTTATCATAGTCCGCAAGGCTAATACATCAATAAAATATTTTCTACTTGAATAATTTGAAGCCAAATCTTCAGTGAAACAGTAATTCTCATAGGTACTTCCTTTAAACAAACGATACATGTGCGAGTCGTACAGACGTGATTCAGACGTTTATTTTGAGGAGAGACAAAGACAGCGATATGCACTTCACTGCATAAACAGTTTTATCAATAATTTCTTTAATATGATTCAACACAGGAGAACCCGGCCTATTCTAACAGCTCAGGGAGAAGAAAACAAGTTAGTCGAGATACCGGGAGTCCGAGTCACCTTGGAACAAATGACTGAAAAATTGTCTGAAAAAAGATGCCTTTCACATTGGTAAGCGGAAAGTTCAAGTCAACCGAATTAAAGCTGGCGAAGTTCTGCTTTCCCGTTGTAATTACGTAAAATTACTGGAAACGAAGTACTGTTGTTTGTCTCACGATGCACTCACTTCCAGTATGGATCGCAGCGTTTCATTGTGCTTCCCCATGCGACAAGATCGACTGGATGACACGGCACGTCAACTCATTTGAATTATTATGCTCAACTGTGATTGACGCCGAGAATAATACTTCATAAGACCCTTATGGTGACGGTAGACAGTCGACCCTATCGAATGCCAAGACTCTCATGGTAGAGTCGAAACGTATCAATCCTCATCAGAAGTGACATTATGGTGAGAGAAACAACGACATTTCATTACGAACACTCCATTATTCCGCTGTTTGATTTCCAAGCGCTCTATAACTTCTGTTGCATTTCTCTTTTAAGTCCTGTCACCTCCTTTTAGGCCCCTTTTTGGCGGACTTACATCGGCCCCCAGACCCTGGTGCTATGTTCTGCGGACTGACTCCTCTCACTGTCATACTTTCATCAGGAGTCAATCGCGTCAGAGATATTCTCCTTTGTGAGAAGTAACTTTTACCAGGGGATATACCCTTACTTAACGCCTTATCAACATCTGAGTCAATTAACTTGGCTTTTGCTTTCGCTTTAACAAAATGAGCCTTGCAAGGCGGTTCAAACGTCCTCGCTAATTCTACAATGTCGTAACATTCCGAAGCCTTGAGCGCGTACTGACTGCGAAGGGCATGGTACGAGGTTGCCACATCCCGCGGGCTGGTGCACGTCGACCTAGGAGAAACCGCTGGTTTCGGGTGGCACGCTTCGCAAGGTGGTGATTTAAATACGGGCGGTTTTTTGCTGTCAACCGTGTGCGTGTTTGCAGACGGTTTAGGGAACTTTCTAGAGTTGTAACTGTTAGTTTTCAAGCTGGATGAATGAGTTCGAGTTTTTGGCACTGGTCTTGCCTCGGGATAAAGTGAGCCAGGGACAAATGTAATACCTAACTGGTATCCACTATTACGGAAAGTTTGTACGCTATCCGATCCATCATCCGAAGCGGAAATGCCATTATTGGACGAAGTATTCTTTCCCGCCGATGATGTTCGTCTCAGTCTGTTGACGGCAGATTTCGCTCGGTACAACTGCGGTGCGCTGACTTTAGCAGACTGAGTCCTTGAGTTAAACTTTCCACCGAATACAACTCGGTTCGAGAATCCTTTGGCCGAGTTTGAAGTTTCAGCTTTCTCTTCTTTGTATATTTCCCACAAAACAGTTTCCTCTCTCAGATTTTCCAGCTCTTGTAATCTGTGCATAAACAGATCATTCTTTTTTGATCCTCGAAAGCACGCGTCTTCAGCAGTCTCCTCGACCCACGTTTCCGGATAAGGGTCATGGAATTTAAAGCCCAATTGCTCGGTGGACAATTCCTCTGGCACAAACAATTCTTCGAACTGGGGATCATTCTCCTCCCATTCTTCCTTTGCTTTGGCATCAGCTTCAGCCAACTGCTGTTGGAGTTTTTTAGGATCTGGACCCTTCCCTGTGCGTTTGGTTCCAGTGCGAGAAGACGGACGTAAAGTTGGAGAAGGGGAAGAAGTACGCGAAGGAGGTACTGATGATAAAGGGCGGGGAGGGGATGGACTGCTGGTACTCCTGAAATAGAACGAAAATGAGTTCAGTTCCCGAAATGGCAAAATAAGAATTCAATTTGTTCTTAACCCTCTGACCTCTAAGAGCGAGTAGCATGTAATTTCTCCTTACTGCATCACCCCGAGCCACACATCAAGATCATGAAAATAGAGGAAATGATCACCAACTAGAAAAGCTTTTGATTGTCAGCACTATAGGAAATGTATAAAGGAAAGTATGCAGAATGTGAAAACTGATGTTAGGATGTAAATGATTATCTATCATCGGATGTGGCGAGGTTAAAGCGTAGAGTCTAGTACACGTGCAAAGCAGCATGAAGCCACGAGAAGAGAGGTTCGTAATTTCCTCGCCCAACTTTGTATACCTGTCATGACGACTGCAGGGTCTTGTAAGGTAGCTAGCACAGGTTGGTCCTAAGTCGTTACACGGTTCATGTGGAGCTTCCGTGGCCGGGATCTCTCTCTTACTCATGGCTGCTGCCAGCTGACTACGGCGAAGAGCAGGGCTTGCTATACCTTCATTGTTCATGTGGTGCTGTGGAGGATGACGTGGACACGTTTTGTAAATCTTCGAAAATTCACTCAATTTAACTTTCAAAAATAGTCAGTAGCACCCAAGCAGCGCTCTAGGGTTAAATGTTGGGGTGTGTCGCGCATATTTTAACCAAAAGCATAAGCTACTTTCATTGAATGATTCTGGAATGCGCGTTTACCAAATTAACTAACTCCTCTCAACAGACGTCGACTACTATCGGCACCATACAAACGACTAATTATCGTAAAAATCGAACCGAACCGTTCGTGCCACTACCACCAAATTTTACCAACGGATCAAAACTGACTTATCACGACCATCTTACGCTACCCGAGTCTTAAAACTGATAACTTAACGAAAAACTGACCGATCAGTTTACACGAACCAGACTTGTAACACTCGACTGGCAAACAACTCTTCCCTTGACTCTGATGATTAGATACGCTGTCGAAAAATCGTTCAACACTTACGAAAACAGTCCTTCACCATACTAAGTTCACCCGGACGTTCAAACTACATGATCAAATGTTGCTCCTAGGTTCAAATCACTAACTGAAATCCATGGAGCAAAGTGATACCAACAAACTTGCCGATACTTTCAGCGAAAACTGTGATTGCTCCTGAGATTGTCGAGAAACGCCATCCAGCCCAAGTCATTTTATGGAGCCAAAAGAAAAAGAGACGACCCGTAATGACGTTTCTTATTAAAACCTTAGGTTTCAAAGAAAGTCTTCGAGTTGAAGTACGTTCGCCGAGTAAGAGCGCAAGCATCATGTGATTCAAAGATAAACATATTAAGGCTGAAAATCTAAGTAACACGAGGTACTAATGATAAATTGATAACAGTCATTGAAGGAAAAATAGAAGAATTTAACAGGTCTTACCGGTACTAATTTAATAGTACTGAGGAACGAAATCAAAAAAAGCCATCTCATTCAAACATTTGAATTCTGCATAAGGTATGACGTTCAAAACAATTCACATTAATTGTCACTCAAGCCACACGTACATGCTAGCTACTGACTAAAGGTTTCTTAGGCAACTGAAAAGCCTCTTTACATGCGAGAAACTCGAATTAGCTCGCTGGTTTTACAAAACAGGATGAGGAAATTTTTCGATTTTCAAAGGCAGAGGAGACAAGCGAACAAGCATTATGAATTCCATTCTCTTAGAAGAGAAAGTGTACCTCAGTTCGTGTGTAAAACTACTAGCTGTCAACAAATAGCGGCATTGTAAAATATCGCAGATGCAAACAAAAAATTTTCTGTAAGTGCGCACCCTTAAAGTAGATTGAACAAACTGTAAACACCAAAGCGTATGCCGTCAATCAAATCTCTAGGAGAAACAAGGCTTCTGCTAGCAATCTTCATAACGACACCCGAAGTAAAACTGAATACGCTTTTTCCACTTTGAGTGACGTATTGTGAACGAGAAAATTTTTGAAGATTACTTTATCAAAGCTTACATCCAAGGTGGCTTGAATTAAAATACCAGCAAAAATAAATGCATACTACGGAAAAGGTTTCTCGCTACTAGCAGTGGAGAAATTAAAATTCATCCTGTAACTTGTAAAATCTAAAATCATTTTGCATTATTTCAGATAGGCCGATCTCACTTGTGATGTCTTGCTATGTGGTTTTCATCAGTTCTGAAATAATATTTTTCCGGTAACGAATGTCGACAACAATATTCACAACATTTATTTAACGAAAATAGTCATGCCAATAAACAGTATATCAATGCTTGGCTTTCTCAGACTTTGAGATCTAGATTCCTAGATTAACGGTGGATAAAAAGGAATGTAGATTATTTTCAAATTCAAATAATATTCAGATAACAAATGAACCTTCCATGTAGCAGCTTTTGATAAAACGCTTGCAGGTGGTTAAATAGGAGTGAGGTTACAATGGCTTATGGTATATACGTAAAGGTTGAATACATAAATATTTTTTGTATCATAAAGGCAGATTTAATTTTTCCTTTAAATTCAAAGCAATTTCCTTTTGGATTCTGTCTACTTGAAATTTTTCCAACACCGTAGTTCCAACGAGAAAATATCATGTTATGGTATGGTTGTGTTTTACCAAACTCAAACGTCAAAACGTGATGACACGGATGATAAATTGCAAATCAGCCAGAACACTGTACGTATCTTCTGTGAGTCGTACCTCACAGCAGGACAAACCATTGACAACCTTAGCTAGTCTATTCACAGTATACCACATCGTTTAAAAAAAATATGCTGCTTGTGATCTTCCGAGCGAATTTTCCGCAAAAACCGACAATGAAGTATAAGGTATTTATTCCATACAAAAATTATTATTGCTTATATTTGAGATTGATATATACAGTGTAGACAAGAAAAGGATCCTTAACTTTAAAGAAAACTATACCTTGAAGCTGTAGATTCTCTGCTGATTCATGCACTGGTTTACTTCTCGAACTTGCTGATTGAGCCGTTTGAAGAGTTGCTTTGGGGAAGGAAAAAAATTTTGAATATGAAAAACTTGTAAGCATCAGCTGTTCATAGCACAATGGATATCTAACGTTCATTTAAAGATGTATTGTGATAATGATTACAATGTTTTGGAAATTTGAATATTGACTCCAGATTACAGAAGAAAATGTAATTTTGACTACAATGACACCTCTGCAAATAAACTGAAAAAATATATTTAATGACCAAACAGTGAAGTAGAGGAGGTTTAAAGTGAAATCTCAATTGAAAGGTTCAGATTGTGAATAAAGAGCAGCATTCACTTTTTTGCATATTTAGGCAGAGACAGACTTGACTCACTTAGGAGGGGAGAAGTACACAAAAAAAAAAATCCTATTCCATGAAGCATGCCCTTTTAATTTGCCCCACATTTGCCTTCACTTTAAACTTAAAAATACAAAAATAACATTTTGCCTGTTTCTCAAGTTAACCAAGACATTTCTTTACAGTTGAAATATGAAGCCTTTTAGTAACTCTCACAGGTGCTGTAGTACCAGGAGAGGAACCTTCAGGGCCTCATTTGTCACACCCTGCCCTTCACAGCTTTATGTCTCAGCTAGCATCTGAAAAAGGTGCCCTTGGTCACAGGATAAACTTGCCTGAGCAGTAACCTGTCAATAAACCCCTCAAAATATCAGATCCAAACCCTTCTGAGCCTTTGTAAGTGGCATTTTCATCCAGAAGCAGCCTATTCACCCTTACTAATTTCTTCATTATTTCCTCCTTTTTCATATGTATGTCTATTACCATCTTCTATAGTTTTAAAATGTTCACACAATTTACATGAAATAAGTTATTGCAGCTGTGAACTAAAGACAGCCTTTTCTGTAATAGCCCTAAAATTTATGGACTTTGAAACAACTTCTGACCTCAGAGAAGAAAAAAGCCAAACAATTCCACAAGTTGGACTAAGAAAAGGTTTTCTTGCATTTTTCATCTTTTTTTTTCCCAGTGGAGTTTACCAGTCAGCCCATTTTTTCTAGCATGGTCCAAACATATCAAGTATGCATTACTGTAGGGTTTTCATTGGGAAAATTTAGTTGCAGGGTATTCTCCACAACTTTATAAGAAATATCCCAGGCCTCCAAAATGTGGCAGCAAAAATCTGCAGAGTAACAAGCAAATTCTCTAATGCACAATGCCAAATAAACACCCTGTTAATGAAGGGGTGTTAACTGCCAGCTTCCCCCTTAAACTCTCTGGATTGCCGCTTATATTGACTGGAAATTATTTAGTTAAACCTTCATACCCTAACATCAGTATGCATATTCTCCATAATATTCTCTATAAATTTTGCTAAAGTGCTAACAAGGAGAATTTAACAATCAAGAGCTTCTTAATTTGGTGATCATTTTCTTTATTCTCATGACCTTCATCTGCAATACGGGCTGATATGGTTAAGAGAAATTAGATGCTAGTCACAAGGTTAAGGGTAATGAATGGTTTTTCAGTGATGCACCTACAATCCTAAAATATTTAAGTTTATGATCCATCAAATGTTTTTGCTTGCACCATTGGTCTCAAGGCATCACATGACTGTATATTCCCCAGCAAAAAACATCTGAGGATATCACCCAAATGATATTCCCCAATTTTTAAATTCAAGTCCACTACAATAAGTCTTCACTTAAAATTTATGTTCAAGATAAGAGAAATTGTTTAGCGGTTGTTACAGAAGAAGGGAAACACTTTTTTGTTTGTAAAGTGGAACCAGAGAACACTGAAAAGAAAACATCCCACACAATGAACAGTAAGCTGTTTGAAAACATTATTCATGTGCATTGAAAAATATTTGGAGAAGAATAAACACAAAAGCCTCCATTTTGTGTGAAAATGTGCTCACAAATTTGTACTTGGACATTATCTATCTCTTGAAGCTCATAGTTTTCCTCAAGCTTTGCTCTCATAAAGCTGTTTGCATCTTGGAACAGATAAATGTTTGTGGACAAATATCTGGGCATATTTTTGTGCCAAATAGAGGATATTGTTTATATATCTTCCTAAAGAAAAGATTTTAATTTTGAATCAACTGATATGTTAAGTTTTGGTGCCACAGTAAAGTGTTCTCCTTTTCAGGCAGTACATTTACCACCTGTAGTACCTCTTATTACTGTTTAAAATTGCTTGGAATTCTTGAAAATTCAACGGTAAAAGGATTACTTTATTGGTTTGAAAATTTATTTTACCTGTCATGCTTAAAATAAGGGAGAACACTGACAGTAGCATAAAGGTTCCAATCTTAAGTGAGAGCCTATTTCTTTGGCTACACTCTGTCTTGACTGACACATTATTAGCACTATTAAAATGAATCTGTTAATTGCACTTAGTTCAATTTCTTACCAAAGTTAGTTTGAATTCCTTGACAGTATCTGAAAATTCCACAAAACATCTTACATTAAATGCACAGAAAAAACATAGATTACAAATGCATTTAGGGTCACATGTGTCTTTCCCAAGAATTCTGGCTCCTAATTCACACATGTACAAGTAATGCCAAAACATTTCTATGTTGTCTACAAACAACTGTATATATCATACTCAAAAGCATTGAGAATGAAATTTTTTATGAAACAAAGATTCTAGCCCTGAGAAAGCAAGAGGTACTAACCCTTGAATTGAGGTGAGCTTTAAGTTATTTATTCGAAAAACTACCACAAGGTGGGATAATAATTTCTTTAGAAAAGAAGGGAGATGCTGGGAATTCTAATTTGTGGAAAGAGTGTAGACCTCTACCAAAGTTTGACACCTTTCCAATGTTTTCATTACCCTTATCTTTCTAATATACCTTCAAAATCACCTCAAGAGTGCTTTTTGCCACATCAAAGAAAATACCATGCCTGTATTCCAGAATCATTGCCAATCAGAAACATAATTTAGAAATTAAATTAATATTATGCTAAGTAAATTAAACTAATTTTTTCCTTTGAAATATAGCTTAAAAATAGTTTTAGACTTTGCAATACGTATAAATTATAACACCCACGAGTTTTTTTTGTTTGAGAAATATCAATAAATAACTTGAACTTGTCAAAATATAAGAATTACAGCTTTGTTGTTTGTTGAAGACTGGGATCTATAATTTACACGTCCACCTTCTCATTGTTGCATGCCTTTGGATCACTTTCAAATCAGGTAAACAAACTGGGAGATTACATCTAATGCTCCTCTCAGCTTTGATTTAAGCCTACTCTATTCAATAAAATGCATGAATACCGTCAAAATACCGGCATTTTGTCAAAGCTGGCATGAACTACGATAACAAGAAATTTTCTTACCATTTATTTCATCATCGCTAGACTCAAACAGCATGTTCGCCGAGGCACTTCGTAATGGTGTTGCACTTCTTGCTCGACCATTCTGCGAGAGAACAAAATGACAAAATTGTTGAGGAAAAGGGGTAAAGTGGATTACCAGCAGTAGCTGGATTACAAAAGTATAATACGTCATCTTGTAGAGGCAACGAGATTAAAACTGAACAAATATACAATCGTTAGTCAGCGCTAATTTTGCTAACCTGCTTTGAGTTATTTGCTTGTCCTCCAGAATGTCGGCGTGGAATATGTTTTATTCTACCTCGTATCCAATCTTTGTTGAGACTACGACCGCTGCGAAGATTAAAAGATCACGAACAGTCATTTGAGGTTTAAACAACACAAACAACAACTGCACAACTAAATATAAACACGCCAGACCTGTGGAAGAAATTCCTATGAGTTATGGACGTTGCTGGGTTAGGAATTTGCCAATTTTGTGAATATACAGCACACAGAGAGGGTTTAATAGCCATATAATGAACTGGAACGGCCATATTTCCATTTACCATACTTACAGACTGTATTGTTCATAGCTCATTTGGTTGAATTCTTTCGGTTGCTACTCAACCGCCATTAGTGAATGGTTACCTCACTCGTCTCAAGGGAACGGAGGGTGCTAATTTGTTAAATTCTCGACAAGAGATTGACAGCTTTAAAAATAGCCGACAGCCAATCGGAAAGGCTAACCTTATCCGATCCGCTGTCCAACTGAATGAGAGTAAAGTTTAAACCAGGTTCAAACTTACTTACTTAACAATATTTTCTCCTCAAGTCAAGAAGGAGACTCACAAGATTTCCGATCGTCAATCTGTAAATGACTTGAGACAACACCGCGTCCTCTAGAGAGGAAACAAGGGCATGCGCATAAGGCAAGCAATTTTTTTTGAGTTTTTGAGTACTAGTTAGGGGAGCATAAGAAATGACCGGTGGCCCACAACTGTCACGGTAAAAGAAAAAACCTCACAACAAAAAGAATAAGACTTTTCTCTTTGCCGTGAGGTTTTTTCTTTCTGCCGTGAGGTTTTTTCTTTTGCCGTGAGGTTTTTTCTTTTGCCGTGACAGTTGTGGGCCACCGTGCATTTCTTATTCTCCCCTAACTAGTACTCAAAAAACGAATGCATACATGCATGCGAATCAAGAGTCAATTCGTCTTCCTCGTGTGAAGAAAACCGCGAAATATGGCTCCCTTCTGCACCACATGATTGATATTGGTATGCTTCTTTCCCCGTTACTCCTGACACAGGAAAAGGTTCCTTCCCAACAGAAATCTTAACTATCTTCGAAAACATTGTTCGCGATCGAAAAGCACAAGAAAAACTTTTTTTTTTTTAAGAATAAAATTCCTGACATCGAAAAGCTTTCAACTCTGGTTAAAATCCACTTTCAAAGTAAAGTGCGCCTAATCAAATATTTAAGGGAAGTTTGGGCAACGTGTCAAAACAGGAAGATGGATGACTTCTTGACCTCCAGACTTGTCAAGATTGCACACTGAATGAGGTTTGCTATAATTCACATCATGCCACTCTGGAACCGACCCGGAAACAAACCGACCGTTTCCTCTCTTTCGTCCCGGATGTTTTATTTGTCATTGTTGCAAGAACGCCGAAAGTAATGGTAATGTCCAAATATTGCGAAAAAGGGACTTTCCCTTGCTCCTTAGACTCTCTATTCTTTAACGCCCTGTTGGTGCAAATGAACAACATCTTATCAAAAATGCGCAATATAAATACCATAGAGACAACACGTACAAAGTTCCTAAAATAACACACAAGTAGGAATGACATCACTCAGTTACATTTTTCAAATCGATAGTCTAAACATTTTCATTTACTTAGCTCTTAGCACTGCGTGATTGTCAGTATTTCAATTCCATTTATATAAACGCTTTCTTATCTTTGAGAAAAGATCATTCGGGTGAAGGATTACTTCCATCGTTTGCTGGAGACCAGATAAAGAATTTCTGCCTCCTGCAGCAACCGTCGATACTTTTGCACACCCGTAAAATATTTTGAGGTGCGGAATCTCTAAGACAGTTAACCGAGCAACAGGTTGGCTTGTGTTCAGTTTGGATTTCAATACTTTCCTCTCTCGTCAGGCTTCGGCGTGAATCCCTTTGACTTTGTGACGGCTGTGTGAATTAAGGAATGATGTTTTCTCAGACGATATCCACACAGTGTGTTGGAATAACGATCCTGATCTTTGCCGTGTTAGGTGAGAACGCTACAAACTACACGATATTAAGTAGATATTTTAGTTTGTACTTTCTAGCTCGGGCATGTCTACTGCGGCATTCTAACTCAAATTCTCGTCACAAAAATGGCACAACTTCTACACCTCAATACGTCCCTTGTGTAAACTGAATTGATTTTTCATAAACTCATCTAACGCAGATATTTATGGTGATGTTAAGTTTTAAGAGCACAGCACAAATCTAAATCAAAATAGCAATACCGTGGATCGTTTGTTCAAAGATCGCAGATAGCCCGCATATTTGCTGGAGTTTCAATAACACGAGAGCCAGCTCGCTGACCAAACAGTCGGCGTTAAGAGGCCTTGTAGGTAGCGGTAGACCGTTGTTAACCGGCCCGCATATTTGCTGGATTTTCAATAACACGAGAGCCAGCTCGCTGACCAAACAGTCGGCGTTAAGAGGCCTTGTAGGTAGCGGTAGACCGTTGTTAACCGGCCGGAATATTTTTATTGAAACCCAGTACTTGGAACACACACAGGTTTCCAAATAATAGTGGGTGTGACAAGTTATTTTCGATGAGTTTTCAGAGTAGACATTTATCGAATCAAAAGGAGATTATTTTGTGTTGTGAGTGGATATCACTTTATTCACCCGAGACAAGTTTTTATCTACTCTCACCCCCGTGAGGGTCAGTTTGGGTTTAGCCGTAAAAATAATATGGCTTATATCTGGTAATATAATTAAACTGAAAGTTTGAAATAAAGAGAGTGCTGTTTATTCAAACAGAGCAGAAAATTAGTTTAAACATTTTAGCAATGTCTGTTGCATTAGGCGGAAGCTGGGTTTAAATTGGTAAACAGGGGGCAAGGTCAGTCAAGCTCATAGCTTCGTTGTTATGTTTGTGTGTTTAGGTCCAAACGAAAAAAAAATTAGAGCCGTCCTTACGAGAAAGTTCCAACGAGGACGTCAATGACTGTAAAAACTTTGCGCCTCTAGGCTAAATCAACAAAAAACTAGATGAGTCCTTGAATGTGAACTGGCTCCTACTGAGTTTTTTGTGTGATATACTTACGAAACATACGTTGCCCTAAGGAACTTCGAACCATGACGTCAATAAATAAGAGTAAAAGTAACATTCTTTTGATCTAAAGTAATAGAAAATTAAATATCCTTCCGGATGGAAACCAGGTATTGTAGAGTCAGCCGTTGCGCCACATCAATTTACTACGGTTCAATGATGGAAATCCGACTCGTTGTGTTTACCAGCATGCGCATTCTTCAAGAAAAACTCCAATGATTTCCTTTTTTATTAAAATTCTACGCTAAGGAGTTTGACTTTTATCAACGAGAGCTAACACTCAAGTTTCACGATTTCATGCCTCGTTAACTAAATGAGTTGCATATTATTCAAATCGACGGCGTCGTCAGAGGCCTTCCGTGTATGAGCCTTTAAATTCATGATGATTTCCGCTTAAACTGTCAATTAAAACGTCGGACTTTTTTTTACTAACAACAGCCCTTCAACAAACAGGCCTAAGCAGAACGATTTAGTTTGAGCCAGGCTACCGGTTATGGAAACTATCAAATTGCCGTTTATCGCTTGCCTCGCCTGATTTTCGATCGTCTCTGCTATATGACAGAATACTTCTGAAGTGACTTGAAAGTCAGATAGCTGCCCCGAATATTTATGAGACTCTGAACTAATCGAGCGAAACGGGTGAAAAGTGGTATGACATGGTATGTGTGTGGGATCGGAGAACAGAACTTAACAGTGATATCATGGTGCTGAATACACGACATACAATGTAAGCTACAATTAAGTTACTCCGTTCTTTTTAAGTGTGTTTAGAAGATCTTAGAGCTTATATAACCACCAGATATTGGAGGAATCAATTTTTTTTACTATTTAACAACACTCAATGTGAACTAGTGTTATCATTGGTCACAGATGAACTCACCCCACACCCCTCCCCAGGTGTTAGTGTAAAAACCCAAAAACAATCTTTTGAATTCGCTTTCAGAAGGAGCAAGCTCTGCAGATGCAAACGCCACCAGAGCAAATGAGTGAGTCGTATTTAAGTTATGAAGGATTATATTTTGTCTCACGATGTACATTTACTCCCATCTGTATACCGCTGATCTCAAACGTACTATGAGGTCGACCGTGGTTACGTGTCGCGCGTTATGAAGCGTTATACTCTGCAGCGATGGACTAGTTTCCAAAAGCTATTAATAGAGCATTTCGAAGGTCACAGCTGTAGAAAATCAAACAGTCAAAGTGCAGTATAATGCTTCTTAACGTACCCCAGACGAAGATGAGCATTGTGTAATCGAAGAGAAATGTGCAAATCGTTGCTGCAGCCAAAATGAAGACAGGAATAAAGCGATCAATATATTTGGTTGCGATTGCACATCAAGGCCTCATCCATAGTGCTAGACGAGAGACATCCACTCTCAGGCAGAGATATTACCTATCAAAAACGGTACCGTTTCAAAGACGTTTTTTTTAAATTCTATTCCTTTTTTTTTCTGCTGAGCGGAGGAAAGCGCAAGGCGAGCGCTAAGAGCAAGACAAGCGCGAGGTTGGATGCTCAAAAAGATACCTCCCACCCTCATTCCTATGCCGCCGCCGCTCGCCCGCGGCGCGCTTGCCTTCGCCCGCCAGAAAAACGAAGAAAACAAAACCTCGCCTGTTCTGCAGACCAAAAAGCGGACGAATTCAGAAATAAAATTTTTTTTTTTTAAATTGCCATGCATCCTAATCTAACACAAAGACAGTGCTTTAGTGTACAAAACGCTTTGCTCTTCATATTTTTCATGTGCATGCCCAGGGATGTACCGAGCATTCCTGCCGCTAGTTTTAAGATTTATCCAGCCCCAGAATTTTGAGGATAAAGACTGCGTCCCAAATTTATACAGCGTAGCGTGATCAGAGCCTAAATCACGAGTTTTTGGTTTTCCTTAAGGGTTCATAACGCTTAACACCCTCTTTTCAGATGCCTCCCAGCGGCGGCGGGTAACAGGACCAAGCGGTCAACAGTCTCAAATGGGCCTCTTTGTGAACCATACCTATTTCGCTTTCCAAACGGCTACTGCAAACACATCCTTGGTTATCAGCTAGTCTACGGAAGAGATGAAGCCGAGCTATCTGAGAATGAAATAAAAATGGATCGATTTCAGATAGCGAAGAACTTTGTTTTGCGGACTCGAAATTCGACTAGCAATATCAAGTATCAAAAATCCATCGACAACTCTTTCAATGTGCGTCAGAGCTGTCTGGATATGGTGGATGATGTGTACTGCCACCACTACTTTAAACGTTGCTACATCGATACTAATCCTCAATTTGTGTGCAGAGAAGCGTGCACAAAAATGTTTTATCACGATTGTGATCGAGAATATAAGATTGTGCTGAAGTTCACGGAGGAGAGACAGAATACTTTTTACCCGTTCTACTTTGATATCATAAACTGTACGCGGCTACCATCTAGGAACGAGTCTTCGCAGTGCTATACTCCTGACAAGATACGAGGTAAGTGATGGATCGTTCAAATAAATGTAATTACAGTCGACAAGAGATTATAATCTCGTGCAGTCGAACCTATATTTAGCGGCACCGTCGGTTTTCAAAGTCCCAAATTTGTTCCATTTAATTCATGTAATTTTCACCAGTATTTAGTGGTCGTGGTTACCTTTGAGAGAGTCCCAACGGCCTGCTCATACTATCTTTTACCTGTAGTGAAGGGTCCCTGATAGCGGAGCCACTCAAATAAAAATAATAATCTTTCAGGCCAAATTTAATCCATGTTTATCTCCCAAATTCAATGTTAGTAGTATTTTTGAGCGAGTTTTTGTACATTAAGTGGTCAATTTTGACATAAAATGGCGTATTTTCAATTAATTGGGAGCTGGGTGCTGCAAGTTTCAGAACTGGAAAGATCGCAACGTTTAATCAAGCAACATATTAATCAAACCCGGATTACTTTCAACGCCCAATTGAAAACTGTAGTACCCTCTCCCTCATTTCAATCAGCACTGTTCTTTTGTGTCAAAGATGCTATCATGATTTAGTCACTTCTAGTCGACCGTGGTAAAACAAGACAGCGTCGTGTGAGCAGTATAAGGGGGGTGAAGTGTAAGTGTAATCTGATGTTGATTTGAAACAGGTTTTGGAATCATGTAGGTGTGGTACACGCCGTGCACCCTGTAATCACGAGAAAGTTTCGTTGCAAAGGATGAATGCAAATCTTACCGACCAATTCTTTTTTTTCCTCTCCTTGTGGTTAGACAAATTGGACGTGCTAGAGAGTGAAGGTAAGTCTCGAACTAATTAACAATTGGATTATGAGGATGAGATTTAAATCGTTATCTCATGCACAGAAATCGAGAGCAAATAATCTATTTTTTTAATTATCCATCTACTCATTGCTCAAAAAAGCACATAGAGGCTCGTTTTTACATATTTCTGTTTGTTTACAACTGCATACCGTTATGCTCCTCACCTAACTCACTGTCCATATCGCGAAAAAGATAACGAGTAGCTTATATATTAGCTGATCAGATTGCATCATTTGCTGTTGAATGCTAGGAGATCTACTTACAATGATGAAACCCAAACATCTGAGAATTAAGGGAATATCTGTTATGATTCACTTTACGATAAGCCAATGGGCTCAAACACCTCGCTGCATCCAGTGTTACTTTACAGTGATCTAGATTCATTCTGCTCTGTTTACACGATTTCGAAAGTCACAAAAAAAACCCCGGGAGTCATTTGCATGGCGTGTTTCAGCCATGAAGAAAAATCGGTACTCGTAATACGCGAATTAATGTGGCTTAAGGAGCAGAGTAGAGCAGAACACTGATGGATAACCTGAACTTCTTCAAGTCTACCTTTCTTGAAATTTAACTCTCCATAATCTTGCCCGCTTCGCAGATTGTTTCTATGGTGATGGACGTGGCTACCGTGGTAACAAAAGCGTCACAACATCTGGGTTTTCATGTCAGTCGTGGGATTCTCAATGTCCACACAAACACAACATCAGTGGACATCTTTATCAAGCGATAAATAACAGCGGCAATTTCTGTCGCAATCCGGGAGGACGTGCCAAAGGTGGGCCGTGGTGTTTTACAACCAACAGGACCGTGCGATGGGAGTACTGTGATGTGCCTAAGTGTCCCAAACGACGTAAGTATAACGAGCCGACATGAGTGTATCGAAACGGCAAAATTTACAGAAACTGCGAAATGCTCTAGGGCGCTGCTAGAGCACTAAGACTATGTCAAAGTGATGAAACGACGTTTTTGCACTTAAAGGACGAGGTGTGCTGTGACGATGAAATGTATGTACTGAGAAAAGGTAGCGTATTTCTAGGAGACGACCAGATGTACGTAGAGGCGGCGTAAGTGTTCGAGCACGACGAAATGTGCTGAGATGACGCGAGTATGTTTGAGTTGTCTCACAGATGTCCCCTTCCTTAACCCAAGCGAGTGACAAATGTTTTTTAAGCATTTTTAATTCAATGATCAAGTTAGTTATGAACTGTGTTGGTAGTCGATCTATCCCGGCCTTCTCAGAAAATTTGAGTGGACATTGCTTATCGTAGCAGTATCCATACACTTGTCAATCGGTATTGAACCTAGTAATTGGACTTGCACAGCATTTAATTATCTGTGGTTTAGCTCAAAATCGGCGCCGACAACCTTTTTTAAAAATCTCTTTATGCATAATCTAATTGTTTTGTAGCACCTTCAAGCCCACCAGTCAACTTTCATGGTCATAACGTGAGCGCAACAAGCATTTTCGTCAGCTGGGGAGATGTTCCAAAGCCCTCTGCAAATGGAGTACTTCTTGGGTACCACGCCTCTTGTAAGGCAGTTAAATCCTCGGACAGTTATTTCGCGGAGTTCTTGCCTGAAGAACATCATTGGGAATTAAAAGGTCTCAAAACTTTTGCTAATTATAGTTGCTGGCTAAGAGCGTACAACAATTACGGAAATGGCAGCTGGAGTGAGGAATTGGTTATTTCAACCGATGATGCTGGTATGTTGCCCACAGGAAGTTGTGGTCATTTATTGATGAGTTGTAAGCTTACAACTATACAAAAAGAATTTCGAGTTTGCATGAGCCTCGTTACTTTGTGATTGGTCCAGACAAATCGTGCCATCCGTGCAACAAATCAGATTCAAAAGTATTACTAGTTGCGACTTGATCCCTCGGGCATGTCCCCGCTTAAGACAGTTTACATCAGTGTTCTTGTGCTTGCTTTGAGTTCTTTGTTATTTGCCCTCTGTGATGCGTTTCTTATCATTGGTTACTGAGCCGTGATTATTGGTTCTGGATTCATCATCAATAATCATCTCAATTAGGTCGGTAAAAGCCGGTTAGGCAGCACACCAACTACTTACCATGCAAAAGTAAAAATTAAAAGTTACAATAAGTACAATACAGAATAAAAAGTTAACTTTACAAATTGACACGTTTTTATTAAGCTAATGAAGTAAGGAAATTCTCAAATTCGGATTTACAACCCTCAGTGAAAACGTGCTCCAGCGAAAAACTGACCCAAGCATAAATTGCCACGATCAACTAGCATTCCGTACAGGAAGGGGAGCAGTGCTCCCTAGTTGCTAAGGGAGATTCCCCTCAGTGAGGCACTGCGCATCCTGTATTGTGTATAAGATATCATTACCCATAAATCCTAGCGAATAAGCGTCCATCGAGGACTTTCTTTCTCGATCAAGGGACGAGCTTGACACTAGTGTGATGTTCTTTCGCTCTTAAACAAGTGGTGACCAACATATTTTCATAATATTTTTGGAAGCAGTGATGAGGACCAATCAAGGAAAGTTAAATACTAGCCATTACGTAATAAAGAATCAATCGTTTCAACTCATAACCATGGTACCTTTTCTTGCTATCATTATACAGCGCCTGCAGCTCCCCCAGACTATCTGAGCGCTAGGAACCTTAGCTCTACCAGTCTTCAGGTCCAGTGGGACCCAATCCCTTTTGGGTTCCGGAATGGAAAAATACTTCAATACCAAGTGAAATATAGCCAATATTCACTGACAAGACGGCGAGTCTATACCACAAATTACGCAAAGAAAAGGTCACTCACGCTTGTCAACCTTAAGAAATACAAGAAGTATCTGATTGAAGTGTCCGGGATGACAAGAAAAGGCGTTGGACCCCCAGTTTCAACTGTGGTGCAAACTGATGAAGATGGTAAGGATAACACAAAAAGTTACACACACAAACTAGCTAGAAAATCATATTTACCACTATTGATAAAGATGATTAAGTCCCCCTCTACATCGACGTGTTTCGTTGCACCACACCGAAGTGTCCAAATGATAAAAAAACAGTTTCAGAGGTGGACTCCTTCGAACATGCATCATTTTGAAAACGCTATACGATTCCCCCTAATGTAGAGAAGAGAAAATGAAAACTTTTGAAAATGGTACTGTACCCTGAAGCGTTATTCAGTGGTGTTCCATTGGCGTTTCTGAAAAGTTTTAGTATGGGTGATAGGCGAAAAGCTGTTAAAAATAGGTGCTCTACAGGGGAAAATACATTAATGTGGGTAATAGATAAGTGTTGGCTAGTTTGGGAAAAATATTTTACATGGTTTTGGTTGACACGAAAACGAAACCTTTTAAAAACACAATAGTGTGGCCGGGGCCACACTATTGCGTTTATGGCACAGGGAAGGGAAGTGGATAGAATTTTCCATCAGCATGGTCCTGAAGTGTCCTTTGGAGGCATTTGGGGTCTTACAAGGCTGTTATAATGACCATTCCTTCTTGAAAAAGAAGGAAGGAGGTGTGGCTGTGGATCTTCCGATTAATTCTCTAGGACTGGGCTACAGACGAATGTTTAAGAACAAAGCCATCGACTAGATTCTCATGAGAGAAGCGTCCTACAAGCTGCTAGAATCAGCAGTGGATGACTCACTTCTGACGTCTTTTCTAGTACCAGATCGCCCTCCGTCAGACATAACCGTGTCGAGCCTGAGCTCTAAAGTGATTAAAATCATTTGGGGGCCAGTTCCTGAGGACTTCACAAATGGTGAAATACTTGGATACAGAGTGCTCTACAACGATACGTCAGTTGCTAAAAATACATCAGTTTCTTCCAGTCAAACATCTGTAGAGATCCATGGACTGAAACCTAACACCAGCTACAATTTTCATGTCCTTGCATTTACAGCCAAGGGTGATGGGGTAAAAAGCGCGGCCTACCTCGCAAAAACTTTATCAGGTATGTAATACATGAAATTTCAACTTGCTAACAGTTAATTGAATGACTTTCTTCCTAACTGAATGATGGAATAACTGACTGATTGATTGTATACTGACTGACCGACTGACCAGCTGACCATATACGAACGGAGAGACGGTCGCACGAAAGTACGGGTTGATGGATGGATGAAGGTCTTGAAATAATGTTTCTGATCGACGGTTGACAGTTAAAAAATTCCTTTTCCCGGTATACGGTTAATTTGTTGTCATCAGGGCTTTTGTTTTTCATTAAAAGATACAGTTTTGCTAATATTTGAATGAACCAATTAAGCAAAATTTTTCAAATCAGATTGAAATTTCAGGGCCAAACCTGTTGAAAACGTCTACTAATAAGTGGACCCTTTCAACTCGCTTATACAGGAACTGTGGGGAGGAGGGGATGAAATGTTTATACGGGCGCAGAACGTAATCGTCCTGATCACAATCGTCCCTTACCGCTTTGTACGCCAACCACGCAAGTAATTCTCCCAGTTAATTTAAATGAAATCGCATTCATATACTCACAGTTAATCAAATTCCATCTCTTAACTAACCAGTTAATTTACTCTTTCCGGCAGAGAAATCCAACAGTGGCCCAAGTTCGAGATCATCACAGGGTTCAAACGGTAACAGAGAAACTACTGCATGGAGATGCTTACTACTGCTTACTGTTATGATGTCAAAAGTTTGACAATTAGGCGTCCGTAACAATATCCTCTTTATAACTCAAATTTTGCTTTTAGTCCTTTGAAATTTGATCCATTTAACGATCTAGTTGCACCGCTCAAGGACAGTTCAGCTGATTCTTTAACGCACAGAGCTTTTACGGGAAAAATGTTTGAATAACAATATCGTATGAAAAGGCGAAAGATGAAATTATTCGCACCTACTAGAAACTGACGATAATAACAGCGGCTCGGCCGGCAAATGAGTTCACATCTTATTAATTTTTCAATTGGTATGATACAAAATGACACCATTTAAGTTTAAGGTAAGGTGAGGTCATTGTTTAAAGTTCACTAAATGTTGAGAAAGAAAGAGTGAGGTCATTCGCTCGATAGGCAGGCACTGCACGGGAAAAGAGCCCGTGATCGAGACTGAGTAGTGGATAATCGAAAAAACGAGCCTCAAGAAGTCACTGATGAATGAAAATCTCGTTCAGCCTATCAGATTCAAGAATAAGCGTTTGTTTGAAAGTTTTTTTTTAATTACATAAAAAGTGGTTTTCGATTGAGTGTCTACAATTGCACAATTGCTTTGGTACTTAACTATGCTCTGCGATTGAGTCAAAAAAAGCTTCAACCGATGACTTAATTATATGCAAAACATAAACCAATCGCGACATAGGCTCGTTTTCACTTGCCTGGTGCCGCTCTCGTTCGCCCTTTTAAACTTTTCTTCGTTTTTCTGACAGGCGTGAGCTTCTGAACCAATCAAAAGGCGTAGTTAAGAAAAAAATCAATTTAAAGTTGCTTTGAGAAGAGTAACCGATTAGATGGAGTCTTAAAATAACTGCCTTGTCTTCTCTACGGTTTTTTACAGTGGGCATCATTGCGAGTTCTGTGTTTGCTGGATCCATTGCTTTTGGAGCAGTTTTTTTAATGGTCTACTTTTTCCGTAAAAAAAGGATAGCAGCAGTAAATAACGATGGTGAAAACGGTAGGATGATTATTGATTCTCCACGCATGAATAACTCCCTGCCCCTAGGGACCAATAGAGGGGGAGGGGTGGATATTTATTTGGAGGATCATTTGGTTTTCAGGGGAACAGAGGGGGGTCAGTCGTCGCCGACAGAATATAAAGAAGGGGCTATAGAAATAATCAACTGACTGCCTATGAACTGCCAATGAGGGGGGGAGATCCAAAGAATATTTCAGAGCCCTATGGGAGGATCAGGTAAATTTAATCCCCACACAGGTCCTCCAACCCGGGATAAATATTATTTAAACATCAATAAAAAGCGAAGCGAGAGTGAATGGTACATCATTTCTCACAGCTGAGAATTCGATTTGGCACTTTAAGCCGAGGGTTCGAAGTTGTGGAAAAAGAGGAATTATGAAAGTATTGGATCAATATCAGTATCTGGGCAACTGCCCACCTACCCCTCCCCTAACCCAATATTAACCCTAACTTGTTATCAATTAACTCTTGTTGAGTTAAGGGAGGGTTAGGTGGGCAGTTGCCCAGATACTGATACTGATCCAAAGTATTCAACTGCACCCAAATAGAGAGCGCCATCTCTCAAAACATACGCCCTAACACTGTATGGTTAGTTGCGATGTTTTTAAGTCATCCCTAGTAACATAGAAGACTGTTTCTCACCCCTTAATACCAGAAGTGACCGCTACGTGACTAAATTCTTCTTCCAATTCGAATACATTGTTGATCCCGGGTGATACAAGTGATGTGAAGAAACGCGAGAAAACGCGAGTGACCAAGTCGTGGTTTTAGATTTTAATCTGATTGGTCGAGAGGATGGGGTGAATTTTCTGAACCAATTACAGAACGGAGCGGGGAATAAAACCAATGCAATCGTTCAAACTCGATTAAAACTTGTGGTATGGAAAGATATTGAAAACGGACCGAGAATGATTTGGGACGGAGGAGATCAACACAGATTTTAATGACAAACTCGAGATGTAAAAGCCGTTACAAGGCTCGTTCAAATGCCCTCACTTTGTAAGTGACACCATTACTTTGCAGGACTGTTATTTAACATGTTCGCCTTTGCCCTCGCTTCCTTTTCAGGTATTGGTTGTCCAGTGACACCATATGCCGTCTCCTCCGTTAATTGGTTAGAAAACGTCATCAACACCCAAGTACACGGATATGAGACGATAGATGATGATAACGTCCCTTGCAGTAATGGCCGACCACGTTACATCAACGTCAACCCTGACGGTTCGCTCAACCTTCCACCACACTTACGGGATATGGTTATCCACTTCGAGCAACTCTACGAGAACACAAGTTACAAGCAGCTACGACGGTTTGGAAGGCGAAGATCACTTGGAGGGGCAGAGGATCGGCTTGGACACCCCATCTACGACAAGCTGCAACGGGCGATTTCTTCAAATACCCCAAGCCAGGGTGGAGGATGCAGACAACAGGTGCAGGCGACAATAACTCCAACAAAGCAACACAGGGAAAATCACTCGGTAGATTTGGGTGAGTTACGTCGCTTTGCTAAGGATCTTCAGAGCGACATGGAAATGACAGAAGTGGTTTCTACCAAAACCCAAAAGCGACGGCGCCATTTCTCCGTAGATCTGGGTCAAGTGCGAGAGTTTATTGCTCTCACAGAGATCAACAGCTCCGCTGAAGAAGAGAATAACGCTTTAACCTACAAGCCGGAAATGAAACAAACAAATGACAACGAAGCGCTGTGTTAGCTGTTTGAAACTGGACAGAAAAACTCACTAAATCACAAAGATCAACTTCTCCAAAGTGGTGACTGAAAAAAACCAAAGTCAAAGTAAAGTCAAAATAAAAAAAAATCTATGTTATCAAACTGGGGCGGAAACACAGTTCCCAGTCTAAGAGTGTTTAAGACCCTTTTTGTCTCATAAACTGTTCAAATTTTTTCGTGATAAAGTCGCCTAGAAGCTGCTAAGTTTATACACTTGCTAAAAACAACTTTTTTCTCTTCTTCATTAGAACACAGCTGTCGCTTCATGTTGCCTGCTCACGCAGCCAGCTAAACACTGTCATTTTGCATCAACGTAAAGTTTTTCAATAGCCTGTATTTAATACTATTCTTCATGACAAGTCTTCAATTTCAGTCGCCATTTCAGAGAAATGTCGCGCAGTTCAAGTAGTTTGTATATCGGATTGTAAGTGATTAGAAACGTAATGTAAGAGAGTAATGCATCGCAAGTGAGTTTGAGCCCTTTTTAATTGTCAGTTTGTAGTTATATTCATACCTACCTAAAAAGCCATGGTGCGGGAATCATCCCGCGGTTGCAGGAAGTCACAACCGCATTCGGTAGCTTTCGGTGTTTTAGTGTTTAGTAATGGTTTTGGTGGTGGTTAGATGCCACGGTAAAAAAAAGTGTATATATGTTCTCTTTTGAGGAGAACGTGAAGATGGAGAACAGTTAAAGAAAATTTCACTTTAACAAGTGGAAATGACTTCTTAGAAAGAAGTCTATTCATAAGCTTTCTTCTAGAGAAACTTTTTAATTTTCTCACAATTAGTAATTGATTCCATTTTACACATGTTATCCAACAAAAAGCAAACGCTTCAGAAAGCTAGGTTGGCAATTTTAGCTAACGGCCGACTCCTAAAAAAAGCCCTGAGTAATCACCAACAAAAAATGAAATTGACTTCGTTCCTATGTGCAATTGATTGAATACAAAATTAACGACTGTCCATCATCCTTTCATGGTCAATGCTTGTATTAAATTTTCCTGATTAGTAGGAGTATTGAGTTTGCGAAAAAGTTTCGATTCCACGAAATATTTTACAAGATTATTTTCTATTCCATGAAAACTAACGTTCAACCTCTTCTCATGGGTCACGTGATTGTTGTTAGACAGACTTGTTTGTTTGTTACCACCAATGTAATTCTCATTGAAAGATAGGCATGCTCCTAAATCCCTAGAAATGTTATCTTTACCATTTAAGAGTGCATATTAAACTTTTCCTTTCACTGTGTTTTGAGACTCCACAGAGTAACTCAGTAACCCTTTGCAAATCATCTAAACTTGATAAAGATATGACTGCATCAGTAGCCTGGATTCACTCATCAACTTAAAAAAATGTGCCCTCCCCCCACCCTGTTGTGCATTTTGTCAGGTTTTTATAGGTTTCATGCATACACATCCATACAACTGGATGGGACTGGAGACATTGTGAGAGTAAACTACTTTGCCCAAGAATAAAAATCAGTGATCCTGTTCAGACTCAAACTGGCACCTCCTGATCCAGAATCCAACAAGTTAATCATAGTAAAGGTATCATAAAAGGTAGGATTGGTACATGAGCCAAAGTGTTGTATCTATTCTGGAAGCCACTAGGAGTGCCCCCCCTACCCAGCCCCTGGATGTGATGCTAATCCATTGCAGGTTACCCCCAGCATTTTAATGCATATTCATCACTCATTTACACTCCTGGGCAGAGAGAGGCACTGTGAGAATAAAGTGTATTGCCAAACAACACAATGCAATAAACCAGCCATGATGCAAACCCAAACGTCATCACCTACAGTCCAGTGGACTGAATGTAAAGGGGGGAAAAAGGTCCTGAAAGGCCATTCTATCTCCCACATTGGCTACTGTGTCTACCTGAAAAGTGTACTATCTGTACTTTTGAAATTAAACATTTCTACCAACTCAAATTATTCTGATCTGGTTTCCAACCTTACATGCTAAGGTGTTTGGTGGAGGCAGAGAGCATCTTTTCAAGATAAACACTTCATGATTTAATTCTTTTACATTATAATTGATTTCTCAAAGTGATTGGTATGCCTCAGGATAACACTCACATCTGAATTTATCCATGATGGTTTTATTTCAGCTGTTTTACAAAGAATCCACATTTAACAAGTTGTTCATGATGACTTCTGCAATTACTGAAAATGTACTTCTCCAGTTTGCTGGGAATGTCTGATCTGCATTCTATGCCTAAAATCAATCAAAATAATACTTTTATGTTTTCATTCCATTTTTCCCTTAATATTTCATTATGGATAGTGTTAGGATTGTGGATGAAATATGTCTCTGAAAAGAAGCAGCTTATTTCAAAACCCACATTATTTGATAAATCAATACTTACAACTAACACCCATTTTTGTGTCTTCCCTTAAAAATGGTACAAAAAAATTCCCATTTATTTTTTAACACTTTTTTTATTTTGATTTTGTTGCCCAGTTTAAGGAAATCACCAACCCTTTCACTCCCAGATCTCATAATTTATTCTCCTGACTGTCCTCAATACATTGCTTATAGAATTAGTTCCAAGAATTTAGTATTGGATCAACTAATGATTCCCTGAATGAAATTTTTTTAAACTCCTATTACTTGTTGGCTTGAAATTGTTTTAGTAATGTAAGGAGAAATTCTGTTTTGGTCACTCCTAGGAGTTAAAGGAAGTAAGTAAAGGAGAGACAAGGTAGGGGTTTATTGCACTTCATAGAAATAATATCAATTAAAAAATAAAAGGCAGGAACTTGGAGATGGATTAAAAAAATCCTCTTTGCACACAAATGACATACACCTTCCATCAACAACTTTGGATTGGAGCTACTTGTAAAATTTGCTCATGGCAACCTGTGTAAGACGAATTTGTTGATTCAGGTTTCAAAGAGGTATTCCAAGAATTCAGTGAACTAACGCCATTGAAGCTTTAATTTAGCATACCAAGAAGTTCTGCAGTTCTTTGAATAGTTTCTTTTGCGGCATCAACGTTTTTCTCATTTGACACTACAACCTCCAATTCACCAACTTGATACCCAAAGCTTGCCTGATCTAAATCAACTACAACTCTGTTTGGCATCTCATACACAGCTCTATTCGTTGTAATACATGCAATCTGTTTACAGGATGTTCTTTGCACTATCTCCTCGACAGACGTGTAATCTCTGTCAATATTTGGGTAGAAAGAGCGCAGCCTCGTCACAATTTCATTTATAATTTCATTTTCGTCTTCTATCTCGCGGTTACTTTCGATCCACCGTTCAATTTTCAGTTTCTGAATTTTAAGTTCCCATTTATTATTTCGCTTCCGCAGCCAGTAACCATTAAGCGACAGTTCGTGGTTTGGTGCGTCGAAGTAAACATCGGTGAAAGTGGTTTGTCGCATAAGTTTTGCTCCTTTCAATTCCAGAACTTTCTCAAAGTCTGGTGGTACACGAAATTTGCTTTCTACTTCGATCATTTGAGAAGAAGATAAGGGACTTCCGCTCATCCATTCTGCCGCCATGTTTGAAACCGACTTCGCAAAGGTTGATGGGAGTGCCATTATCACCCACTCCTCCACTCCCCTACTCAGCAGGAATTATCCTTTAAATAACGTTGGAAAATGTCTAGTGTTACTGAAATACTAATGATATATTTCTAAAATTGGTAATTTTTTTTCTCAAATTTACGTACGATCTAGATCTCTGAGGACTAAAAAGGCATCTGCGTACAGCAGCTTAGAAGGATGTGGTATCAAAATGATCTAAGCAGGGGAGGGTTAGTAAGGTTTTGTTCGTATGGGAGTGTGGAGCTCTATCGGAAGTAACAGTTAAGTGTTCGTCCAAATAAGTGATATTTCCTCGTGGTCTAACTCTGTCTTTCTACGTTTTCTGCTTCGATAATAATTTCAGAGATGGTTTACTGGATAATCGTCGTTACTGGGCGGTGAAACGCTGAAGAAATTGATCTATACGAGCGATCCGAGGCAAATTTTCATGCTGTTGTTAGAGGGTTGTGTCTGCAGCGGGTTCTGAACTGATCGAGAACCCCGGAAAGCGGTTCAAAAAGCCTTTTCTGGATAAAGGGGACAGCTTGCGATAATGTCTGTTCGTAGTGGTCCAGCGCAGGTGAAGTTGGCCATCGAAAGAAAAGGACAACTTCCCTTGCTTACAACTTTTGATCAGGTTTGTAAGAAACAAGCTTATTAATTAGGTCTTAAGTTGTCCTGATAATTTTTTGATTGAATTTCTCTTTTGAGATATCATTCATTGGTAGAATATGATTTAAGGAATGCTAATTATTTTAAACACAAGACCAGTAATGATATCTCTTTTTCTTTCACTAGAGTCGACCATTAGACGAAATTATAAGGGAAATCTGCACAAAGTGAGTAACCGGTATCAACACAAGTTATAGGTTGTACCCAAACAGTGATCATTACCTGTCCAATAGTTTGCTTTTAAGGTTTCATAGAACCTTTCTATTTAAAGCTTATATGATCGCATCTATATCTGTGTTGATTTCCTCACTCTTTAAATGGTCTAGTGAACAATAATTAGTTATAAGTGCTTCATTAATCAGAGGTATTTATTTGGTGAAACCTTAGATCTTTGGACAGAAAAAGTGTTACAATAGGTAAATTTCGATATCCATAGTGAAAAAGAATATAAATAAACACCACTTTGAGGCTCTAAGGAATGTGTGATCTCCATTAACTATTGGTTAATGTTGAATTTAGAATAATCTTCTGTAATGTAAACAGCAAAATAGGCAAGGAGATAGACTGGGATAAAGGAAGAAATTTTTCCACATCCCCTAGGGTGTTTGCCCCTAAGGTCTCTATCTCTTGAAACCCTTTTGGAAAGAATTTGTAGTATACAAGAATGAGTGTTAAAGAACTCCTACAGAAAACTCAAAAAATGCTGGGTGGTAGCCTTGGATGGAATTGTATTTCACCTATATGGAGAACCAATGCTCATACTCACTTGTGCCAGGAATAATGGATAAGCACTTGCAGTTATGAGCCTCTAAACCTGTAAGACTGAAACCCAGCCCACAGCATTTTATGGGGCAAATGGTCCTTAAATTGCTCCTATAGCATGTGGATAATTCAAAGGTTTTGTTTGATTTAAATATTACACCCAAACCAGGAAACATCTCTACAGTGGATAAACCCACTCTCATGTACTTGGGCAAGAATTATTTACCTTTTTTGGGGAAGTTCCTCCCTGGCCTTCATCCTAAGAATCCTGGATAAGGTTGTTTTGTTTGCATACTCACAACTGACCTTTCACTCATGTTTTCAGTTGGTCCATAAAAACCCCAGAGGAGTATGCTTTTCAGTATTCTGACTATAACTGTTACATAACTGAGGAGGTAAGCCATACTTCTTTCCTATAAGCCACAATTTAGAAGAACAGGATTTTTTTATATACAAGTGTCCCTGGTTAAAAAAATGGCTACTATTGAACATTTGAGATGATAAAAAACTTTGAAAAGTTTTAATAGATTAAACAAAATTCAGCTAACCCTCTACACTGTAACTCTCAGAGGTGATTCCCATAAGACATAGCTGGGCAGATCCAGGAACAGAGACTTTACTTATATTAGAGCCCTTGATAAGCCAACTTGAAGAAATATTTAAAAGAAGGAATTCTCAATGCTTCAAGTTGAGTGGTAGTATTGGTTTCATACAAGTAGTGAACAAACCCACAGGTCTGATGGAGGGGGGGGGGAGGCTACAGATCCATCTGCACCCTCCCACAGGATGCTCCTACCCCTTAATGGATCTCCTTTAGTTAGCTTTCAAAATATAGAGATAATTAACCATTGAAAAAGTGACAAGAATACACATATATATCAGCAAGAGGTTGTTCTTTTGATGTAACACCAAATTGTCTTGGTTAATTTTCCAGAAAATATATTAACCCTTTGACCCCTAAGAGTGACTAGAATCTAATTTCTCCCTACAATATTGTCCCCAAACCATACATTAAGGTTACGAGAAGAAAAGAAATGATCAACAACTAAAGTAAGCTGTCTGTTGTTATGCCAGTTCTTCTTGTCATTACCTCAGGAAATGTACTGAGAACAGTAGGGAGAATATGCATGCTGATATTAGGGTGTGAAGGGTTAAATATCGAAGGGACAATTACTAATCACTGATAATTAGATCTTGGGTAATTGATGTTGTTGATGCGGTTAAATGTTACCTTCCTTTAGAACCGCAATGGAATAAAGAATGGTGCTGTACTGAAACTCACACTCTCGCCGGTAAGTTATCCTGAGTCACAATTGCAGATTGAGATGAAGTCTGTCTCAGAATATTTGAATGAGTAATATCTGCGGGCCACTCAATTGATTACTGATTTTAAAAAACTAGGCTAAGCTTGCACAAGATGTTGTTGAGCGTCTGGAGTCAACTGTTCACGAGGAAAGAAGAAATGCTTTAGCAACACTATCCAGTATCTCAGAGGTATGTGATTATCCATGTTGTCTTATTGCAAATTTGGCTTGAAACTCTTTCAGTTTCACACTGGATCTTTATTTCTTTTCCTTACTAGCCAACCAACCATCTTTTCCCTCAAATGTATTATTATTTATTTACCTTTTTTTTTTTCTTACACACACTGTCAGGATCCAACCTTTGCCAGTGAGTTTATAAAACGAAATGGTCTGGGGCTCCTTATCAACATGGTGGAGGGAAAACCAGAGTAAGCCAATTCCAGATTTTTTTCAACTTCATTTAACACATTTGCAGGGTTGTAGCTAAGAAATAAGGTTGCTAAGTGAAATTCAAGTGAGGGGGTTATAGAGTATTTGATATCAAAGGATAAAATTGTTGGTGCATAACTTCAAAATGCCAGTTGTTCTTTTCCGAGCCAGCCAAAACTCCAGCTTGTGATTCACTCTTTTTCATATGGCAAATTTTGCTAGCAGCTGGTACTTAGCGACAACCTTGCATTTGTGCCATTTATTTCCAGTCTTTTACAGTGGACTTCTTTGACTAGGCTTATTGAACAAAGTTAACCAATCAACTGATGGTTAAATGAACCATGATTTAGCTAACTTTATGAGTGCCAATTAGTGCTATGAAAGGACCCACAGGTGATTCATGAGTATTTTCACCTTGTGTCCTCAGGAGTGATGAGTCCTTGGCTCACTGCCTGACCTCTTTTCAAGAGCTGATGGATCATGGTGAAGTTTCATGGGATTTCCTTACAAAAGGATTCATTAAAAATGTATGTGAGACATGTCATGATTATTTTGCTAGATATGATTATGGTGGGTCATATCTTCCACTCTGTTGGTTTGCAATGAGGGTCGGCCATGTCATACTTCAAATTGTGCAAAAAAAGTGAGCCAGCTTTCATAGTATTTCCTCTCTTTCCATGAGCTTGAGAAATATTTATTGGAAAAAACAAAATATTTTGTCATCACTCAAAGGGGATTGTGGGATGTGCATGGTTTACTGGTTAGTGCGGAGAGCTTTAGATTTAACCTTTTTTTAACTCCTGAGATCTGATTGTTTACTTTCCTCTCTAGCTGCTACTCATTTCCTTTTAGATTAGTTATGAGAATTTAGTGTTCAATCAAAATAACTTCTGCCTGATAAGTTGGAGTTTTCTCAATACCTGTTTGCAGGGTAATGTAAGGATATTATAGGGAGAAGTTCCATGTCAATCCTCTCAGAGAGTTAAAGGGTTAAGCTCTAGCCAATTGGCTTGAGCAAGGGTCATACATTTCTGTTTCACAGTGCTTCTCTTCATTGCAATGTAGAAATGGACACCAATAGGCTTTCCATAAAACATGATCAGGTTAGATGTGATCAACCAGCCTCCCTCTCAATTACCTGTTGCATGAAAGTGCTGTTAGAAAGAAACATTTTTTCAAATTTTCTTACCTATAGAATCATGACACAGAGAGCTACATTTACATAGGGGAATAATGATAAATGTGTTGGCATTGAAGTGTAGCATAATGAATTCCTCCTTGAAAAAAAAAAGTATATAACAAAACTGCAGGTGCTAGAATCACTCTTGGTCATGGCGCACTCAAATTTAAAGCATATTTCTTGCCTCCAAACTTCTTGCTTTCTTCATATGCATGCTGATACATTAACTGATTTTCCACTAAATTCTCGAAATCTTACTTTGTAGTTGACAGTCTTTGTAAACAAGAAGAATCCGCCTGTGGACCCTACTGTGCTCAAAAGATGTCTATCTATCTTAGAAGCAGTGTGTACAAACAGGTTAGTAGCTCTATTACTTAAAATTTCAGTCCTACTCAAAAAAATGTGACATAGGAGCTAGAATTATTTCTTAAGAATTATTTTTAAAACAACTGACATGCAGCATCTACTTGTAGGAACTTAATGTTTAATTTTGCACTCCTTCTCAAGATGAAAAGTGTTCTTTTATTGCCCTTGGAAATGGTTTGTAGGATAATTTTTGTTTCAAGCTAAATTTTAATTGATGTGTTTTCTTTTTCAATTTTTTTGTCCACCAGCCCAACATTTTATCCACTTGTAGAAAAAGAAGTGGTATTTGAGCATCTTATTCTTCATCTGCAAAAGTAAGTAACAGTACAAAGAGCGGTATTTTACTTGCAATACGTTTTTGCTGTAGAGATAAGTTTCTAATTTTCATTTGTGGAGTCCTGTCAGTTGCATGGAACTATCACTGAGTATTAAACCTTTATGTTCATTGTTGGGTAAAGAAATACAATACTATTGTTTGGGTTGGTTCATGTGGAATAAAAATCATTATTAATTTTTAGGCCAAATTGAAATTGCTTTTAAATCTTAATCTCTATTTTTGTAAAAATTATCATGTATGTTGTCCCTTCATTTTATGAATCACTTGCTGCCATCTCTAATCATAAGTGTCCAATCCTTAGACAAGAGATATGTGTTGTCAATCTTTATTTGTAATTATTACAGTTATTTTAATTAATAATTATTGTTTGCATAACTTTGTAGCTCAAATCAAGATATTCAGCTGAATGCTATAGCACTCCTAAACAGCTTGTTCATGCGTACAACAAATAAAAGAGTGAGTTGATGTTCATATGTAGAGATAAATGTATAATGGTGATAAGTTTCTAAAGAAGTTGTGCTGTTGTGTGGGTGGGGAAGTAAAACAAGATAATTTGGTTTTATCAACTGAGTTGATAATGAAGAAATGTAAAATGGTTTCTGTGTTTACATAGCCTGATGTAAACACGCGGGAGGTTGGGAGAACACGAGATAAGCGTAGGAAACCACGACGCGAAGCGGAGTGGTTTTTAGCTTATCGAGAAAAAACACGGAAACCATTTTACATTTCTTTTATAAAATAACTAATGAAAGAAGAACGAAAACCGTGTTTACATGCGCTCATGCAAATGGTTTTATGGCCAATCAGAGCGCGCGTACTATTTGAATTATTTTATAATGAAAACTGGCCACCGTTAAGAGTTCCTGAGCTGACGTTAGCCCTTCGTCATTCGCTCTGACGTGTCAATGACAATATGCAGTTGATATTTACCCATTGAAAGTTGTGTTCTCCTACTCTTGGGAAATCTTTTGGTTGCAGCGTCTTTCATTTTGTGTAGCAACATTTCTCTAATCATATATTTATTCTGGATGACTGGATAAGATAATTTTTCATTTGTTAAAAAAGGTGTCACGCACAGCTTTTAACAGCAAATGTTGAAAGCTTCACAGTTATTTCATGTATATGTACGAAAGCAATTTCAAACTAGTTTGACTGGCACAGCCATTATCTCCATTTCTCGAAAATAGAGGAAACGCAAATCGATCTGTGTAAACCAGTTTGACCTGAAACGGCTTCCTCTGAGGAACAACACCACGACTAGAAGTTTGCCCTTCTCATGCTAAAATGCTCCTTTACCATGATATTTTTTTTCAGCAATTTGTAGATACACTATCAAAGAAAGGAGTAAGAACATATATTATGAACGTAAGCCAAATGTTTTTCCTTGCTTCTAAAAGATTCTTTCTTAACAAATTGTAGATATGAGTTCGTATTTGATCAGCAGGTTATAATTGAGGAATTTATCCTAAACGGGTGAACTGCAAGTAGAGAAACCGTTAAAAGTACAGGGAATGCTCTAATAAGCCCTTCGCTTCACAAAGACCTATCCTTCTCTCCCTAAACACGAACCCTAAAGTGGTGGGTTAGGTTGGCCACTAATAGGCTCTCCTTATTTGGGCTTCTGCTTACGCGTTTCTTTGCCCGCGGGAAGACACTGGCATAAGGCCTTGAGCGATCCTAGCTGGCGAGAAGTCTGCAAGGGGTGCAGCAATAGCAGCCACTTGTGCTCCTAGGAGGATGGACGATAAAGGAATAAAGTTCTCCTCTCCCCCCTCCCCCTTGCCGCAAACAACGCCTCCTTTCCAACAAGCCGCAGATCTTGAAGCCCTGGTAATTAGTATGTCCTCCGGAAGTATAATTGAGCGTTAAGTGTAAAGTATGAAAAACAAATACAAGCTGTATCGAAGCTTGTACCTACGCCATGAGTATTGTTGCTAACTAAACTTTGAAGCCGCATGTTTGGAGCTAGGAGAATAGCAGTCTGTAGCTTGTTCCCTTTGGGGATCTTGATCACAAAGATATATTCGATGTGCTTTGACTAAATTTTTATGAAAGCAACATTCCGGGAAGAATCTTAACCCGTGACATTAACCACTGATGGCACTCAGTCCTAAAGGCGTTTTACAGCCGTTCACCACTAAGGGAAACTGTATTTTCGTGTTGTTTTGTTTTTTCTTTTAAGGATATTATTCGCGGTGGAAAGAGCATGAGAAGTGAAATGGAACATCAGCTGTACGTGTACCAGTCCCTCATATTCCGATCTCTTTTGGTAGACATGTCTCTTATTAAAGGAAATGCCCAGAACCAGGTTGGTGAATAACCTCTGTTTGTAATGCTTGTGAACGAACAGGTCGAACCAGCGAACGAACGAGCGAATGGATCGAAGGAACAAACGAGCGTGAGAACGGAAGACTTTATAAATGAACAGAGGAACGAGTGAGTGAATGAAAGGCTGGATTAACTAACGAACGCACGAACAAACGAACGAATGAACGAACAAAGGAACGAACGAAAGAACGAACAAACGCACTAACAAACGAACGCATGAACAAACGAAGGAACGCACGAACGCAAGAACAAATGAACGAACGAACGAACGAACGAACGAACGAACGAGCAGATGAGCGAATCAAAGACCGAACTTGGATGAAAAATCTTGTGATTGAAGGGAGGAAGGACTGAGGCAGTGAAAAAATAAATACATGAACGGAGAAGTGGAGGAATATTAATTGAGCGAACAAATGAAAGAACACCAAAAACTGACTAACGAATCAGGGAATAAACGGAAAAACCAACAAGAACGAATGCATGTGTAGACGGACAGATAGACGGCTAGACAAAAGTAGACGAGAGAGTCAACAAAGGAACGAACACACGAATGAATAAACAGGCGAAAAGAGAAAAGACGGGCATACGTACGTGGAAGTGAACAGAAGAAGGAACGAATTGGAAAGCGAACGTCAGGTTCACTGAGGTCGAACGGACGAGACCTCTAAAATGATAATCGAACCAACGAAAAGAGATAACGATAAGTGAACTGAAAGACTGACGATTTTTGACTTGTTTTCCAAATCTGTCAAATTCCTATTTTTCTTTTCAGAGTCTTTTCGAAAGTCTTAACACCTTGCGGCAAGTAGTGTTTGAATCAGATATTGTGGCCGCGAGCTCAGGAAGACCTCTTTCACAAGCGGGAGAACTTTCCAAAGACTTCAAGAGACTTGGGTTTGTGGTGAGTTCACTTAGTGTAGTTCAAATCAGGGTAGGCAGGCTTTTATCACAAATTATGATCATCATTATCGTTGATCTCGTCGTCATTATCGCCAATATCGTTATCATTATTATTTATTATAATCATTGCTCAGCGGTTTTTATGAATTTTCTCCTAGGACATTGACACACCAGCAAATGACTTCAGCGAAGCACCCCCTGGCCTTCTTCCTCTTCATACAATGGTTTACTTTGCACGGAAACACGAGGAACAATATGTCAAGGTATTTATCGTTTTAAGGTTGCAGCTCTATCTCTGTTTCTTAACCGGCTCCTCTCAGGAGCTTAGAAAATAGCGGGTGCGTTACCGGCCCAAACAAACCCCATCCATTATTTTGTATTCATGGTTTTAGCAATGGCTGTTGACAAAATTTATTTCTTTTGTGTTTTTGTCATGTTTGTTTGATCTTGGTTTCCATTAGCCTTATTAACAATTCTTATCAAATCTTGGCAAAGCATCAACACTTCAAGCAATGTTTGAGAACAGCTATCATAAAAATGTTTTGGCGAGATAAACCTGTACTTGAAGTACTAAAATTTTTTGTTTACTCGTCATGGAGGCAAGAGTAGTTGCAGCTGAGAGCGTTGTAGATGCTTTAACCTTAATGTCGGTCCTTAAAAGATATAGTTTAAATGTTATAAAAGAGTTCAAAACACCCTCTTTACGCTCTTGATGTCTCGGTGTTGACAACAATTTGCATGAGATAAATTCTAACTGTATTTTTCACGTCCAGGTCATTTTAGAAAACCATGCTCGAGGTGACGACTATGAGTGCCCGTTTGCTCGCACCAGTATTGCTCTTACCAAAATGTTGTGTGATGTACTGGAAATCAATGCAGAACCACGTAAGTTTAAGTGTCAAACTTCATATTCTTTGATGCTTGTGAACGCTGTTTTTGTTTTCGGCTGTACACAGGCTACTCTCGAAGGGGAGGGGGGAGAGGGGGAGAGGGGAGGGGGAGAGGGGAGGGGGGAGAGGGGAGGAAAGAGGGAAGGGGGAAAGAGGAGGGGGGAGGGGAGAGAGGGGAGGAAGGGAGGAAGGGAGGGGGAGGATGGGAAGGGCATCTAAGGGAAGTGTAAGTAGGTATTTGTTACCGAATCCTGCAAACCTCAGTCCGTTTCAAGAAATAAAAATCCGTAATTTTTTTCGTTTACCTGTTTAAGCCGACAAAATTGTTTAAATTGTGGCAACTTGAACTTAGGAAGCCTGGTTTAGTATGTTTAGTGCCATAAGATAGTGGGATACCACAAAATGGTAACAAATGACCAAAAGACCGTGCGCTAGTTCTCACCCTGTCCAGGGCATCTGGGCCGAGTTGTTCAAAGCTGGGTTGGTGTGAAAGCTGATTCCAGATCAGAGAGCCGTAAAAGAAAATTCAGTGTAATAATTTTTGTCTACAATTTGAGTATTGAGTGCTCTAAAGATTACAGAATAGGTTATTATACCAAAAAGGCTTTTAAGTAAAGGAATAAAAATTGCGTATTAAGTTTGGGTTAGTACTAATCGGCCTTCAAACAGCTGGGTCGTAGTTAAAAAGTTCATTGTGGTTTGTAATGAAATTACATGCCCAGTCTAAGATTTAATATCACGGAAACCCCACCCTATTTGGCAGGATATACCCGTTTAGAAAATTGAAGGCATCCCTCTCTCTCGGAATCAACGCTTCGTTCTTAGGATTGGCAGATCGTTCTCGTTCGTCTTAAAGAGTACTTATTTTTTATGTTTTTTTCCTCACTTAAGCGTCAGATTCCGGTAAGGAGTACTACCCGATATTTTTCACAATGGACTTTGCATTTGAGGAATTCTTTTGCATCTGTATTCAACTTCTGAATAAGACGTGGAAAGAGATGAGAGCCACTTCAGGAGATTTCAACCGTGTTATGCAAGTGGTTAAGGACCAGATTTGTAGAGCGCTCAAAGAGAGACATCTCTCCATGGAATTGTTTAGGGTATGTAAAAAATCTAGTACTTGTACATGCGCTTTAAAAATCGATTGCTACTAGATACTGAGGGTGTTCGATTAGTATTGACTGTTGCCTTTTTGTTGTTTTGTTTGTTCGTATGTTTTGGTTTGTTTTTGTAATCAGTCTTCTCCTTAGTTAAAGATATTTTTCGTCCTGTCACGAGCGTGGGACAAAGAAAAAATTCTTAGACCCCATGAGGAATCGAACCTCAGACCTTCGGATTCCGCGCTCCGATGCTCTACCACTGAGCCACGGAAACTCTACGGTGAGCGAGGTCTATTACGAGGTTCATATGACACGCGTCCTGCGTACTGCTAGGATCAGCAATGTTGATAGCGTCATGTTTGTAAATAGACTAAGAAAGATGGTAAGTTTTGAGCTCGGTAAAGAAATAGGGAAAAATATTTTTCGTATGTGGGACAAAGAAAAAATCCAGAGACCCCATGAGAAATCGAATCTCAGATCTTCGGATTCCGCGCTCCGTTGCCCTACCACTGAGCCACGGAGACTGTACGGTGAGCGAGGAATCCGAAGGTCTGAGGATATCTTTCACTTTTTCTTTACCGAGCTCAAAACCTACCATCATTCCGAAGGTCTGAGGTTCGATTCCTCATGGGGACTTTCTTCGTCCCACGCTCGTGACGAGACGAAAAATATATTTCACTATTTCTCCACCGAGCTCAAAACTTACCTCCTTTCTCATTCTAGTTATTGTTCTCCTTGATTTAAGGCCTGATCAAGGGGCAAAGTAACCCGTATTAATGTCTTTTAATTTCGAGAAAAAAAATTCTCCGGAAGTTGTGGAGAACCCAGGAGAAGAATTAACAACCTGGCTTTAGTTACCGATCAATAATAGGAGCAGTCAATCGAGAAGTCTGACCGTCTGAGTAATAGTAGTTCTGCGTGAGAGTAGTTCTGAAATGGACTGGTGTCGATCAAAGTGATTGACGTTTCTACAACTTAAGAGGAAGTAAACATCAGCGTTTTCAGTTTTCATCGAGAGTATTACCTGCGAAGGTAATTCTGCACTAACCTCACTTGCGCTTGTTACAAGAAATTACTCTTAAGTAGCCATTTATTTCAAGTGATTCGACTCTGACGCTCAATACAACTCCTTTTCTTGCAGACAAACGTGTTCAACGTAGGATATTCGCAAATTGTTAAAATTCTACAAGACGAAATTCAAGCAAGGAACATCATGGAGCTCAAGGCTAAACCTGTCGTGTGAGTATTGATAGAAGTCGACAGTGTACTTTCCCAGTGATCTCTCTAAGGACCAAGGTAGTTTTCACTGAACTTTTGACTTCTAGAAGTGATCAACATCCGACTGCTTTCCACAGCTTCAGTTCAGTATGCAATGAACTAGGTTCCCAATATCCGCCTTTCCTTCGAGTATTGTGCACTCGTTCTCACCAGGGAGAAGAGGGCAAGAGCGTGGGCTTACATCCCGTTTAGCAGCCGGTCATTGAATAAAAAACACAGCAGGACTATTTAAGGAATGCACAAATGGATCAATTTTGGTCAGTTGCACCCAAATTTCTCGCGCAAAGTTAAGAAAAAAATTGAGAAATAACCGTTCTGGCGCAAATTTACCATTAAAAATGTAAATGCTCAAAGAAATATTTTAAAAAATGACGGAAAAGGAAAACTTAAGACTTTAATATCATAACTGAGTTTAGTTCAGTTAATTACAGGTATTCTCTTGACTTTCCATTGTGTTTTGAGCTTAATCAAAATTTTACTCGATGTGTCAACACTCTGACCGTCTGGTTTATGGGGTTGTTTGCTAATAACTCCTGTAACATTTGATTGTAAAATTGAAACTTTGTCAATTGTTCATCTACAGAGAACTTAGAGAACAAGTTCTGCCAGAACTAAAAGAATTAGTCAAACAACAGGTAGCCCCAAATCTCTATCATCAACAGCTATTCACCGACGTGGAGGTGGCTAGTGGTGAATATTTACCGAACCGCGAAGCAGAGACGTACATATCCATCACTAGCCACCGACTCTCAGGTGACTAGTTGTCGTAGAATATACTAAAACAGCGATATAATATAGCACAAAAAGATGATTTTTAACTCATGTATTCCTGCAACGATCACAATAATTTCGGGCGTAAATACTCAAAGATGAATAGGAAAGGATTTTTGGAGTTTAAGTAGCTAATCCAGGCGTGCCTGAAACACTATCCACTGTTTCAGTGTGTACGTAAAATAGATATTGCTCGAACTTATTTTATTAGCCATTTCTTAAATGTGAGCGCTGGGTTTTTAATAACTTTTTTCATAAGCGGCTGCCGATGTTTTCATGGGCGGCGATTCCCGTAAAAGGAACCGAAGATGAAACTCGGAGATGAGTCTTCCTGCAAACTAGACAGACGGCTTTTATTGAAATCCGTGTGAGCGGGTCTGAGCTTTTTTTAAACTTGTCTAATTATTTATTCTTCCAACTTTACATCTCACGTTGATTCTCTTCAGAGATTGGATCAACTCATCCAGGGAGCCCTGTTTGACAAAAACCCAGGGAGAGGACGAGGACGAGGTAAGAATCACCGACCAACCACGGTCGTAAAAACGTGACGCCTTGTTTTTTTTACTTCAACAGACGAGGTGTTTTACTTCGAAAGTTGTGGTCTTCATAATATTGTTTTTGTTGTTTCTATCCGAGAGTTGAACCCAATGAGATGCTAATTGTTGTGGCTCTTTTCCTGTTTTACTTTAGATAGATACTGGTATTGTCGGCTGTCACCCAATTTAAAATTTCTGCATTATGGCGACTGTCAAGAAGGACAAACGCCTTCGTTGGAGAATCTTCCAAACAAATGTAAGTGTTATGTTTCTTCTTTGCTTTAGGATAAAAGACCAAGTCTACTTGAGGTAAATGTCAACGCCCAGCCATAGTAGCGATTTAGTTGGTAGAGAAATTTAGATGGCTGTATTACAGAAATGCTTTTACTTTGTCTATCCCAACTGTGGAATCAAAATAACAATTAAGCTGGTTATCTGTGTCAGAATGGTCTGTGGGGATCACTTCCTTTTTCTACTCAGGAAATGATTAAATGCCCGCTGGCACATAGTCGAGGTTACTTGAAAAAACTGATAGGGGTAGCCTGTTATGGTTACAGTAACAGGAATGATCTTCGACAATCTCAACTGGGCCCTATATACTTTTTATGTCTGATGCCAACCTCAACCTGGGGGACTATTACTGTTTAGAACTTTCTTTGTGTACTAAACTTTGTATTTGTTGATTTTAGTTTCGATTGCTAAAGTTAAAAATCTACTGGTTGGAAAGGATTGTCCTCATAGCAAAGATCGCAAAATCGGCAAAGTAAGATAAATAAGATTTAGTCTCGTTTTACTGACTTTTTTTTTAAGTGGTGGCCGTTAATTAGATACGATAGAGAAATACTGTTAGGAATTGGGATGAGAGCTAGATTGAAAAAGGTGACCAAAGAGAGAAAACTATCAACGACAGGACATTTTATTTAACACGAAATTCCAACAGCTACAATTATAAGAAATGTTCTGAAGACAGAGAGCCGAGGCGAGTAGATCTTTGGAAGAAAAGGGTTTGTTCTCTACGTCGCGGCTTGTCCGTCTTCATAAATTTCAGCCTAGATGTTCTTAGTTTTTAGTTTGCAGTCTGTGTTAATAACCTTCAAACGATCTTAACCGTCCATGAATATTCTCGTCCCTCTTTATCTTCTTCATAATTTGAGGTTTGTGTTTAAGTCTCCTTCTACTGAAATGAAAACACCTCTAGTTTCCTCGTTTACATAACGACGAAAGAAGCGCTATGAATTTCTGTCTTGGCTAAATGTAATGCGAAGTTTCGCTTTGATTGTATTCCTTCTCACTGTGTTTGATTTATATTTATCCACAGACGTTTGTCCCATTTTGTTTTTCTCTAATGTACGAGTCTGAAGCAGAAGAAAAACATCTTGATTTCATCGCAGCGACCCAAATAATCGTCAGTATTTGAATTGTGATACTTCTTTCGTAAGATATTTTACATTTTTAGCGTTCCTTCCCTCGATGGAAATGTAGATCTTCTATAGGAAACTGGAAATATCCCCGATTAATGAGAGCCTCTGCAAAAAATTTATTGTTGCTAAATCCCATGAAAGGTGAAAGATCGGATCCTTAATGATCAAATTATTTCTTAAACTGTTCTATTTCGCTTTAGTTCGCCAATTGGACAGACGGCTTGGCAACGCTTCTTAACAAAGAGGTTAGTTACGCAGTTCTTCGATTGTAGTAAGCTTTCATTAGCTTGAACATCAATCCGTTGGGAGAGGCCTAGCGTTTTTTCCTTAGGGAGGCTTTTAGCCATATATGGTCGAAAGACAATACTTTTAGCAAAAGTGTGAAAAAAATTGCGTGCGTTGCGAGTAGGTGAACTTTACAGTTCAGTCCTACCTAGGGTTCCACGAGAAGAAAAGGGAGCAGCGGTCATATGATAAAATGCATAATTAATGAGTTAGGTCAGGCTGGACAGGAAAATCCTTTTCTCGAGATCATGACGTGCCAAAAATGTCCCGTCCGGCCTTCCTAGTGAGTCAATAAGTAAATATGATTGTAGTTATTGGAGAGTTGCCTGAAAGAAATTGAGAATACTTTTTAAGCTTCGACTGTTGTTTTGTTACTTGTGTATAGATGCCGTCAAAAGAGTCACATGAAGAGTTGGAGACCCTCCTAAATATGGAAATGAAATTGAGACTATTGGATTTGGAGAATATAACTATCCCCGAAACTCCGCCTCCCATACCCGCCGACCCCCCGAATTTTAACTTTGTTTACGACTTTAGTTAGCTTTGAAGCGATTTAAGGCGTTCTTCCTATTCAAGTCCGAAAATGAATTTCTGATCATTTCAAGTGGAACACTATACTGTTAGCTCAATGAGGACGAAAAAAAAAAGGGAACATTTAATTGCCACTTCCCGTGTCTTCAGTAACTTCTGCTCCAAAGCTGATTGGTTTAGTATGCTTAAAACTATATGTCTGTCGGGCCAGTCAGCCGTGGAAACGTTGTAGAAATGATTCATCCATTCATAGAGCGTTCTGAAGTAAAGCGACGGGGTGGAAATAGCGAAATGAAACACAAAACAATTCCGAGAAACAATTTCTGTTTGTTGTTAGTTAGCTGGTGAGCTATGTGGCTTATTTATTCAGCAAGCGCATATTTCTCGAAATCTGCTTTGTTCTGTTTGTTCCACGTTTTGTTGTTTTCTTTGTTCATCAAACCTCTTCTATAGGACGTGTCGTTAAAATCCAATACGTTATTCATTCTAATCCACTACGGTTAGTTTTTCTAACGATCTACATTTTCGGAATTGATTAGAGAAACGCCCCCTCTTGACATTAAGTTTTAGTAATTATCAATGTGTAACAAGAGAAAGAAGTATGAGTCTGAGATGTGTTTTAATACGTAGGTATTTTGATAAATAGTTTGCTTGATATAATTTTCTTTTGGATCATGTATGGGCTATTTTCACAGGAGAAAATCGTCGCAAATGATTAGTATAGTAGTCTAGTTTTAATAGGTAGTTAGCGGGCTTAATAGATTTCGAAAATTAACTTCCTCGAGGAACACAGCCTATCTGTGATAAGAGAGAAACTTTACATCATTATTGTCAATTTTGTGCAACAATGTTGTCCTTTCAACCTTAATTATGTTACATTTTGTCGATAAAATAATCTAGTTTTTCACAAAATTTTAAGGACTCTATTCACACAAGCTGCTTAAAAAGACTTGTTACGATAATGTCATGAGAAATTCAGACACACGAAATCCCAAATATTGTTAAGTAGAGGAATTGTGGGAATTTGAAAACCAACGCACGTGTTTGCATAACGAAGGAGAGCAAGGAGGATTTACTCACGGGAAACTGGGTCTGAATCCGCCAATCTTTTTCATCCTTTATCATCTTTGTTCCATTTTAGTTCATTCTTTCCATCTTGTCTTTTTGCTCTAACATCAAAACACTATTTTAACGTGTCTTTGTTTGGCGTTGAAGGTAATGATACTTGTCGTGACAGACGAAGAAACTGTAGGGACCTGTATTTTAACAGCCCTGGCGATGTGAAAGTTTTCCTTACATTTTTTCCTGTAGAATCCGGATAATGTCACGGAGCTCTTAACTTAAACCCGCGATTGAACCCGAGTTATTTAAGTTGCGTGGCGAACATTAGTCGTGTAAACACGGGTTACTGGTTTTGTTCCTTTTTTTGGAACAAAAGAAAACAAAATTAGAACTAGATAGAACAACGGAACATAACATAAGACTCGTCAAGTTATTTTTATGGCATGTTTATAAGCTTTTTTTAATCATATCAATCTCTCAGTGCTGGTATTTGTTGCAGGGATTGAAATGTTTTTGAACAACCGCGTTTTCAAGAGACGACCATAAGCAAGAAATTTTAATCTTGCTGGTTGTTTTTGCTGTTTTATTATTTCTTTGTAACATATGAATCTGATTCCGAGGACCAAAAAAACCGAGCTATGGAAAACAAACGAAACCACGCATAATTACTCAGCTCGTTTGCGAATTCCAAGTATTTCGAGCCCACTATATCTAGGTTTAAATGCTAGAATTATCTTACAAGTTCTCTCAGTTCCCTAAAGAATATCATACTCATGAAATAAATTTGTGGCCATATTCTACTACAATACTTTTATTTTGTTATAACTGTAAGTAACCATATTTTTAAATATATAAAGAAAATTCTTTATAGTTATCTTAACTATTGTTAATTTGTATTATTCTTAATAAAACTCATGATAGCACTCACAGATGTACAGATTGCCCTTTTGATCTCGTCTGTAAAACTAAATGAAATTTATAAAGATGTTCTGAAAACTGACCCATGCACACAGCAAGTTTTATTGATCTAAAACAATTTTCGTTAATCCCCAAAATAAGAAAACGTTTTTCGAGAGAGAGAGAAAAGGGCAGATACCTCTTACAACAAATTGAAGTCATTTAAGAGGTTACAATCATTAAACACATTGATGGTCACAGTTCTGGTTTATTAGTACCTTTCTGACAGATTCTTTTTACCAAGTTGATAAGGATGTAATTTCCTGTTTTGCCAGTTGGACCTGTGAATGACTTAATTCCTACTCTCAGCCATAATCAGCAATATTATTTGACAGGTATCCTAGGAAATCCTTCATTCTTGAGTAAATGTCAACTTTCTTGATACCAATTCAAGTACGCATGCAATGGAGGCGCAATCCTATGGCACCTCAGTTTAGTATTTTAACCCTCTTTGGTTGACCGATTGAGAGTACATCTGAAACCCACACCTCTTCATAAAATATTTTTTAACAGAAGCTAAACTACTAAGCCTTTCTATTATGTAGTAGCAAACAGATAAAGGAGTCCCTTGGCAAAAGAGACCACTTCACTACCACCAAGTTTAGATTCACCATAAACACGATCCACAAATGTGATAGGGACCTAAAAGAAACAGGAAGACAAACTGCAACTAAGAAAGAATTGCCTTTGTATGATGATAAAGTTTGCATCTAAAAATACATGTATGAACATGTAACCAATTTTCCTAATCAGAGAGCACTGAGGCTCTGTTTGCTTTGCTGTGCCAACTGGCAATGAGAGCAATCAAGGAGTATGGCACAAAATTTCTCATTGCTCTCATTTCTCGCAGTGTATGACAACATTTCTGAGAAGGGCTAACACTCAAAATGTCAGCTTTGAAACTCTTTACAGTGACCAATTTACATTATCAACTCAGTTTATATTTCCAACAACTCAGTTTATACCTTATTATCAACTCAGTTTAAATTTTTGTTAAATTTCTGAGAAACACACTGACATCCTTCTCACAAACTCAACTTTAAATGGGTGCTGTTTGTCTCACATGCAGCAACAGCTGAACCTATTCCTGTCAATTGCATAAATATTCTTAAAAGAAAGGGGATGGTGAGTCTGTCACACCAAGGTCATTGTAACATGGCTACACAGCAGTCAAAGACACAGTAACCCAGCAGATACAGGAAATGACCATGCCATAACAATTTAAAGCTTGCCAAAAAGGAAAAAATAGAAAAAAAAAAAGGAAAGCATTTCTCCCATTCACTGAGTTCCCCTATTTCAAACAAAGCCTCATCATAGACAGACCAGATAAAAAGTTGGGAATTCAAGAGCTTTGCTCCTCTTTGACATTAATTAGAAAATGTACTGACGCTGTAACTAACCTCTCCTATGGTGTAACCAAACTGCCTTGCACGCACAATCATTTCCATCTGAAAGATAAATCCTTTGGAAACACAGGCATCCACCAAGTTCCCGAGCACTTTCTTTTTGTATAATCTGTCAGAGAAGGGAAGAAATAGCATTCTTTCAAAAGATAACACTCTATGTTTTTGTCCAGATTATAAAAGAATCAGAATCATTGTGAGGTAGAAAAACTGTCACTGATCAATTTGATGACCCTAATAAAAAAATTTTAGCCAAACCCATCTCCAATCCAATTGTAAGACAATCCAGACAAAGACTCAGTCATTTAACAAAGAGCTGCAAAGGTTCGGTTCTCACTTAAGAAGAAGGGGGATGGGGGAGGGGAAGGAGGGAACAGAGCCTCTCACTAGACTTTTAAGGAGTCTCAGATGGAAAAGGAAGACAAGTTCAAAAATTGTTGATGTGAGGTGCAATATTTTTTACCTAAAACTTCCTGTCAGATCAGATGCACCAGGCCTGAGAAGCACCTGTGTCAGATAATTTGCCCCACGGCTGTAAAAGAACAAACGCACATACAGATAAACAAAACATGTTGAGTTATAGGGTCGGCATTCTTAGTTATGACTCAGGACCCAAAATTAGAAAAAAATGCCTTTGATAGCAAATTTTTAGTCACCAATAAGTTGCAACTGTATGCACCTTCAAGTACAACAAATTTGGCTTTGCTACTATGTATGATGTATGAAGTAACTACTCAACATTCTGCACCCACTTTAGAAAGGAGGAACAGTGATCACATGCAGAATATGTGTCAAAATGTGGAGGCATTCAAAGTCAACAGACTTGTTTATGCAACATTCCTCTCTTTTTTTTTTCTCAACACAGAATTAGAACTAGACAATATGAGCTACTGTTGAACTTGACTCATTACACTTTTGTATCAAAGACTTCTGTTCTCAGCTATAGTAAACCAGATATCCATAGGTAGTTGTTGAAAGTATTAAGAAAAAATTCAATTCACCTTATCAGTTTTCTTCTTAAATCCCAGCCAAACACTCCTCCATCTCCAATATACCTTGTTCCAGATACAATGTCATAGTCTCCTTCCTTCTGCTTTCTGTATCAAAAATTATTGAGAAAAAAACAGACATAAAAAAATATAGTTACAGATGGTTATTTGCATTGTATTCAGTGACTTAAAAAAACATAGATATGAGCTTTGAAACAAAAAACTTTGATCTAGGGATACAGTTAGTTATTGACATACCTGATGAATTCTGGAATAAATTTTGGCTGTTGACATAAGAAATTGATAAAATTGATAATTGAAAACAGGACTTCTAAATATGATGGTGGTTCATCGCAGATACAGATATGGATTCTTGTTCCTTTCCCAACTAAAAACCATTTTCAGGATCAACTTGGCAGAAACCAAAATCAAGAAATTCCCCAACGGCATCTGCTTCAACCAAACTCAGGCAAAAAGCATTGTATCAATGACTACCCCTCTTTCTCTCTCTTCCTTTCTCCTTCCAGTTCTCATCTTGTAAAGCCAGACAATGTATTCCCGACCCACTTGCACCTACTGTATGCCCCTTCTAATAATTTTTTTTTTTAATGTTTTCAAGTAAGAGCCTGTTTAGGGCCATACAAGTCATGTGGTAAAATCACATATTTAGCTCTAAGTAATTTCCTCACAGTAATACAACTCTTGTTGAAAAACCAGTACGAAAAGATCCTCAAACTATAGTATCACTTCAACTTGTCTTGAGTTATGCAACTTAAAAGTGTAATGCCTATCATGGTACTTCTCATACAAACAATGTGATATTTTGCAAACAAATATAAGTAAATGTGGTATAAAGAAAAAACACAATATTTCTCACATGATGAGATAAATCGGCATCCATGATAATTACAAAGTTCCCAGTTGCATGTTTCATTCCATGAATGTATGCAGTACCTGAAAGATCAGAAATCACTTCAAGAAAAAAAGAAAATTTGGATTTACAGTTAGGTTTCTGAATCCATGGAAACCTTCAGAGGGGAAGTAGGCAGATAACTTTGTTGGAAAATACAATTGGATGTTGTACCTCCAAGATGCACATCGGTATATATTATGCACTTAATGTATAGTCCATAAGGAAACAGTTAGTTTTCTTTTTCCCAAGAGTTCTGATGTCTCCCAAGACGAAGTTGAGGGAAACATCAGAACTTGAGGGAAAACAAAACTAACTAGGTTCCTGAGGGACCATACATTAGGTGCTATGTTCTATATTTTGACTTTCCCTTCAACAATTAAATGGCAAAAACCTGCTGTTGTCAGTATTTGGCACATAGGCACGGCAACTGCACAATTGTATCCCATTTGAATTTGATCAGGGGTACATGACTAAGAATCAAACTCACAAGTTAAAGTCTAGGTATATAACAATATTAATTGTGGCTACAAGGGTACAGTATCAGAATTAATATTGCATTGGTCACAAGGATCACATGCATTAGAAAAATAATAGTAATCATAATAATTATAATAATAATGATAATAACAAGAACTTTTAGTTGTAAGTTACTTACCCAGGCCAAGCTTGCTCGGTCTTGGTTTTAACCGCTACAATAATTAGAAACATAGATCAAAGCTTATATTATTTCTTCCAAAACCTCGCACAACAAGTGTTTGAACATTTTCGACCAAAGAGGAAAAGCACGCGAACTTTCTAGCAAGACTTACAATTATATCAGTTCCATAAATATTTTCCAGTTGTTTGGCTGCCTCTTGGGTACCGTCTGGACTTCCATCGTCGATAATTATTATTTCATAATCATACCCACTTAAAAAACAATAAAATAATTTTTGAAATCCGACGTGGATGAAGATGTTCATGAACGACAATAACCAAAATTGTTTAAAAAAAAACCAGGATTTACTCTCACCACTCTGAAAAAGCCTTCACAATCAACCACACGATCAAGGGTAGGTTTTCTCGCTCGTTATATGTGGGTAGCAAAATAGAGTATTTATCTTCGTTGTCCGCCATCTTGAATTTTACGTGGCAAGACTGACCGCTGTACTATATGGAACGCGTTACCACACATTACCTGCAAACTCTCTTATCCTGCAAAACAAGTGTAATTTTTCAAATATTTCGGTATGCCATAAAAAAGACTACATCCGTTTCAATGAAGAGAACTGAGGACCAAGTTCTTAAGGAGTAACCAGAAGCCTTAAGAATTCTCAAAACAAGAACTGTCAATAAATAGGCTGTGTCAACACCGTGTGGTTAGTGTCAGCATTTTGAGAGGGGGCGTTTTCAAGATGGCAATCATTTTTTCCTTTTCACAAGGGTGTGGTCTACAGCTTTTTTTAGCTCTGAGATCCTCTGAGATCAAGACTATCGCTACGTCAAAGTGCTAACAAAGAACACAATATCAAGATCGGGAGCCGGAGGTGGAATATTTGCACTTTACGAGGGTTGCTGTTGAAAGAAAAATATGGATGATAAATAAAATCAGATTGAAAAGCTTTCAATTAAGGTCTTTGTCAGCCTCGTTATCAGAGGCTTGAGGGAGGAGCCTGGTAATGAGTTCATGTTGACGTGACAGACCGTTAAGGTCGTGCCCGTTCCATCGATCAAACGTCAACACCTGCTGCATTCTCGAGCGTAATAGGGACCTTAAGCAAATCACGACGGTGACGGCAGCGAGGACATGGAAAAATAAAAGATCTAATTGGCAGAATAGCTCAGCACGTGCGTTTAAAACTTTGTACATTTCTTAGCCGTCCTATGCAAAGCAACAACGTGAAATCACCACAATTTGCGTCGTCTGCGAACCGAAACCGCGACTGCAAATTATTTGAATTTCCATTTGGAACTCAACGCTTATACGTTATGCTGAAGTTGAGGTGTGGCGCCGAATGAGACAGTAAACAAATGCAGCCATTTTTGAAATTCTAATTCAAGGCAGAAATTCATTTTTTAATCGAAGTCTTCCTTGGCGTTGCCGTCCTGGCTGCTTAAGGTCCCTAATATTAGCCACGACGACATACTAACTTTTAGATTGTGGTCTCATCAGAAATTTCGGAAAAATAATTTTGAGAGTGTGGCCAAACTAGACGTTTCGATCGTACCAATCCAAATATCAAGAATTCAAGGGAGGCAATTTCTCTTGGTGGACTTTGAACTCAAATTGACGCAGAATTTACCTCATTCTCAAACATGATATCTCGCAGGACGACGTGATAATTTTTGAATCGCGGTCTGACTAAAGCCTTTTGATCGGATAAGCGAACTATAGCTAATGTAGCGTTTTCTTTTTTTCCGACAAAAATTTGAGCCGGTTTAACTAAGTCGTCATTTCATTCTCAAGCATAATAGGTAGCAGGACGAAATGTTTAGTTTTAGATTGCGTTCTCAATGACCTTTTTGATCGAAGAAATCAAATTAGCAAGATATCAGGAAAAGGCTTTTTTTTCCTTGGCCATACGCACGTGATCGAGTGGACTCAAGACTCTCACTTAATTAGCCGCAAAATAAGAGGAAGAAAGCGGTAGACATTACAAACTGCGTCAAAAATTAAGGCTTATTCTAGTAATGGCGCTAAACTAATACAGCATGCAGATAAGGCGTAGAATTTTTCGAAATTCTTTTTATGTCTGACAGACTTAAAAAATGTAAATCATTTACGCCTACACTGCAGCTGAAAGTAATCAGGATGTTTCACGATTACCGAGTCACTGAAAAAAAGACCTTAAAAATTATTGCTTTTTAACCTATCCAAAAACTAAGAATCAGAAATTAATGCTTCAGAGTTAAGAAGCCAATTGTAAAAGCTAAAGAGTTTCAAGATGCTTAAGAAATTGTCAAGCGAATGGTAGCTTATGTTGACTGTAGTAAATGAGCTAGTGCAAAGTTCAGCTTGAATAATATTAGTGATTAGAGGAATCTACTAAGTATTCAATACGGCACTCAGTCTATACTAATTAGAGAAAAAAAATAAACATTGTAAACGAAACTTTAAGGTTCTATATAATAAATTAGATGTTTGAATTCCTCGCAGCATGCGTTGCTAACGATTTTGTTGTCGCTCGATGAGAATCATGAAAACAGGCCATCTTCCTAAATCCATGTTTAATTCGTGCTACAGTCGGCTAAATGCCATTTTTAACCATCAACAAATTCCTCAATTCAAATCATATTTAATATCTAAGGTTAACGCAACATTTCTTCACCATCTAGGGTCTATGTCAGTCTATTTTGTAAACAAAAAGTTTAAGAATTCTATGCTGTGACATCCATATTCTTAACAATATTGCCGGCATAAAATCAAGAAACAATATCTCCGCGGATATATTGAACTCCAAGAAAGTGTATAGTTTAACCAAACCAGACCTCTTTAGCAGAATGACGCCTGGTACAACTTTTAAGGAAATTAGGAAACTTTTTCCTCTGCAAATGTCAGAATTTCTTCTTGTGTGTCAAAAACTTCGCTGGTTTCCCCCTCTGTATGTAAAAATGCGTCATGTGTCTCCTCGAATGAACCAAATTCATCTTTTGTACTGCGCTGAAGAAATCCGCACAATGAAGCTTTTCTTGCAGAATTTTTCCGGTAGGGTTGGTTTAGTTGTTGCGGAGAAGCTTGCAACACGAGTTCAAAATATTTCCCTTCAACGGCTCCGTCTGTTAAAATTCCTTTAATGATAGTTCGTCCTTCTCTCGTCGTGACATGTCCATGAAAGGGCTCCGTAACTCTGTTGCCCATATGTTGCACAATTTTGCACCTGTTAGACCCAAAGAAGGGAATTTTGCCCTGTTTTCTTGTATCCACAATCCAGTACCTTGTTGCAGAAGACGGTTGAGATTCGCATGGAACCAGCAGAATTTTTAGAGGGGCAGAGCTCTGCAAGTCCAGACATGCTCCCATTGTTTCATTCAAATGGTTAGAGTGCTTTGTTTTTCTTTGCTTTCTTTTCCGGCGCTTTTGACAACTGGTATCTGTGAGCGCGCGGAATAAACGTTTCATAATGTCTCTTGAATCCCGACAAGTTGTTCACACGGTAAGTGTGTATTACCAGAATCTGTTCCGGTACATTGTGGCGCTAGCGTGGGTTCTCTGTTTATCAGATCAGATGAAGAACTCAATTAGAAATTTTTAGTTTAAAGATGTTTTCGAACCTCGATATTGAATAATCGTAGCTTAATTATAGTCAGTTCTGCAGGCAGAATATTAGCTTTTGCCAAGAGGTACGAAACCAAAGAGCGCCAGATTAAATTGGCCGTTTAATCCTCTTGACAGGAATCGGTTTTTGCAGGTCCGAAGTGATATTGGTTTTAATGCACCGAAAACAGTTAATGTTTAAGAATAAAAACATTTGCATTTTGACAAAAAAAAATGTCAGCATGGAGCGACGCAAACATATGCGTGGCTCGTGGGGCTCGCTTAGTTTCTAAAGATATTTTAAACGCGTCTCCCTGAGGCGGAAAACAGAGAACAAATCAATGAATCGCTGATTTGAACCTTCTGTGAAACCCTGCGATGTCCTCAGTAAATTTTTCATAACCGATGTGAAACAGGCGGGCTGTGGCATTAGAAGTGTTTACATCCAATCCGTTCGTATCACGTCAATATCAATTCTGGCGGCTCCATTTCGGTGGAAAAATCTAAGAAGCTTAAGGTTCGATGTCGCTGACAAAGCTTCCTTCTGACAGATTCATATTGAATCTCAAGTGAATAAACAGCGGCGATAAATATATCGAGATTTTATTCCGAAAAACACCTCACCTGGGCTCTTCTGTATCAGTCTCCCTTCACGAAATTTGCCACTGGGATGAAAAATTAAATTGATTTCTCCCCTATGTTTCCTCTCGACGTGAAAAATTTGGCAGACGCGAAGACAAAGCTTCGTGAATTGAAACTTCTTCACACCACAAACTAAGCTGAAACATCTGTCATCCTATTTTGCCACTCGCTGCACACTTCTGATGCAAATGAAGTTTTAAAAGACTGTGGACCGGAACTTTAGTGATGTTCTGAAAACAATTGTCCAGTCATTTTTCAAGTATAATCAGCCATACAAGTGGCACGTGTCAGCGAAATTTCATGATCGCTGTTATCCACATGGAGTAAATGACAACGATCTGGCAGCAATTAAAAGGGAAACTTTATCCTTTCCGGCAACCATACAATTTGGTGTTTTAAAATATACTTCAAACAGCTTTCGCTTTGACAGTTTTATCAAAGAAAAGCGATAAATGAAAGTAAATAGTTTCTGCGGCAAGTGCAAAACTATTAGTGCTTCAAATTTGTGCTCAAAAATAAAGGAAAACGAAGATTAAAGTTTAATTTTTGGCAGATGAAGGTTTTTTTTTTCTTTTTCGGAGATCACAGCCGAATTCTTAGAGTGAAATAAAATTCTGCAAGGTTTCTTGCTGCCATTTTTCTTTTTTTCATACTGGGCAATAATCTTTTTTTAACAAGGAACGAAACATTTGCAAAATAACCGCAAAAATTGAGATCCAGCTTTTATGACGTAATTAACACATGAACTGACTAAGTTGTTTTCTTGTAACGAGGATGGAAAAGTAAGTATTGCACTTGGAAAGGAATATCTCGGAGAAAAATTGGAGTGGAAAATTTACCTTTAATAATACTGAAATCCTAGTTTTAGTTTGCGCCGGCATTCATTAAGAAATTTCTACTTATTCTATTTAGCTTTTAAAGTAATAAAAATTTTTTTTTTTAGGTGAAATATTAGTCTCATCTCTTTCAGTTAAGTGGAAGTCACGCAAAGGTGTTAAAGCTACTAAAGAAAAGTTTTTTCTCTCTAATTCTCGTATCATTCGTTCGAATTACGCCTAATTATTCACAGTTTTACCATTTGGCAAACAGGAGAGGGAGCAGACTGCTACGGAGAATGTTTCTTGGATTAGCAAATAACATTTTAAATAGGTGCGGTGTGGTTGGGGCTTTACTACTGCCCTTTAGCAACACTTGTCGTAGACAGAACGCGCGAGCTATAAAGTCGAAGAAGAAACACAATAATTTAGATGCTTACAATTTCAAAATGCCTCAAGGGGATCAGCTGTAAATGACGCAAAACGAAGCTAAGTCACTTACAATCCGACCCTTTTTTTTCCAAAAAATCTTTCCTTAATTAGCACCACACAGAGCATCCCATATGATTTATTTTCATGGTCCTTTTCCCGTGAAAATATTTCATGAAAATTCATGGAAAATGAGGTTTCAACGTGTCAAGTGAGCGTGTAACCGTGATAAATTAGTCTTCTCTATCGTCGGTTGCTTAATCTTATCAGGACCAGGAAGGAAAAAAAAAAGACTTATCTCTAAAATAAATGTCAGAATCTTCAAATAGACGAACGGATATAGAAAATTATTTATGTTCATACATCGAAGGCAGTCTTCCCAAAAGGAACTTTCATGTTTCATATTTAAGTATAAGTAGAATGATTTTATATATGAGCAAGATAACTGAAACCTTCGTAAGATTTAACGAAAAGGGGAAACACAAAGCTTCGTACGTGCGTTGCTATTAACTTTCAACAGCACACATGATTGGAACGTGCAACACACTCTTCCGGCCTGGTAAACATTACATCGCTTCGGAAACCTCAAACACGGGGACCCATATTTTATATAAAAAGTTAAAAAGCTTCTGATCTACCAAAACAAATCTTCCTCTTTTGAAGCATATGAGCTCTGTAAGCTTATCATCCGCCAAACCAGTCAAATCCGGCTGAGGCAGCCGGTTGAAACATTATTGAGATTTAATTTGTAACCATTTGTCGAGAAAAACGAAACTGTGAGAATTAGGAGGCTGTGATCAGGAGTTCTGATCTGAACGTATACTCTTCAAAACAAAATCTCATCCCCTTTGTTTTGTTGTCTGACGTTACAGATCGATTTTCTTGAATGAAACCAAAATCCTCCTCTGCATTATCGGTTTATCTCGATAGGTTTCTTTGGTGCTCTTACATGAAATCTCTATTGTAACACAGAAGTTGATAAGTGTTAATAACAGCTAGATACGGAAATGCTGAACGATCCGAGACATAGCAAAAGGTTTTATACAAATCATCGAGTCTTACCGGACGCATTGTCTCCTGTTGGATAAATATTCACCATGTTACTTCAAGAAAGTGACTGTTTCTTGCGTGTGAGCTTATTACCTGTCAGTTTTTCTTAAATTTGATTGGCCTTCTCGTAATTCGTCAAGGCCTCGTCTTAATTCCGCAGAAATCCTCTTCATTTAGTTCATGTGATGCTTTGAACCTTCCTTTCATAGAAATTTAAATATAGAGAATGAGTCATTATGCAGATCACAGTAGATGTAAATACGACAGAAAAGAAACTTAATTCTTTTCGGAACAGGTGTGTGCGAAATGATTTCCCGAGCTGTCTTATGGGGAAATCAGGAAGACATCACAGAACTAAGCATTTAAGGAAAATGTTACTCTTTAAAGGCCAATTTTTTCGCGGTTTAATTTCACCCAAAAAGTTTTTGATCGTTCAAAGCCTATTATAGATCTCAAGAACTATGAATGTTTAGGTGCCAGAAAGTTGTTGAATATCACCGCTCTTGTCATTTCTGCCAGCTTTGCGGTTTACTATTGACTGAGTCCAGAGCCGATCATCCGAAAGTTTCAGATGACATAATTGCACTCGGTTATCAACTATTGTCTGTGATCTTAAGCCGGAAAAAAGTAAAAACTTATATATTATGTAACACGGATGTGGTTTCACTTTACGAAAGCTCAGCTCTGCATTTTGTTTCAACTTATTCGTAGCGTCCGTCACCAACACTCTCGATCCAGCGCAACATCTAAACATCAATTCTCCTGTCCCTGTCACTCGTTTAGCGCCACGTTAGTTCTGAGTCAAGTAACATTCACCTGTTGATATTTTTCTTCATTTTCACCTCTTGACAATGTATTAATATTGTAAGGAGAATTTACATATTGGTAGCTCTTAGGCAGTGACCAGTGAAAGGATTAAAGGAACAACATCACTGTTCGAGCACCTCGAAAAAGTCAGCCTAAATTTTTATAGCCAATTGTCACTTGATTTCTACTTTTGTTAATCTACTTCTTTCTTAGCTACTATCTTTTTTTTTGGTTTATTCTTCAAATTTCTGTGTTCTCTCATCTTATCAAACCGATATTTTGTGCTTTCCCTCTCGTGTAAAGCAAATTTTCACGTTACAGAAAAGAACTCAATAAATCGCTAAGAAGAGTTCTTTGACCTCTTCACTATTATGTGTTAGACAAATAAAATATCTTTCTTCGTCTTCTAAGTCCTGGAAAAGCCCATTGATTAAGGAATACGTCAGGGTGATTGATGTATTTTTCTCGCGGAGACAAATTATTAATACCATAGAAAGGTTACGTTACAGTGGTCGTGAGACAAACGAACTGTTAGGAAAGGTGAAATGTGCAGAGTGAAGGTTGTTGTTTTTTATGCGAACTGACTATAAATATACATTGTCCTTGATCTATAAGAAAGAATAAACTCACTTGGTAGAGATCCATTACTTTCAAGCAGTTAATTTTGTTGGAGAAAGTTCCTAACTCTCCATGCTCTGCGATATGTCTGATTTTTCTTTATGTTCCTTCTTAATTTCAATCAACCCTTCCAAACACTTCACTCACTCTTATATCCGCGTGCAAACCTCGATCGACCTTATTGTTGATATTAATCTCGGCTTAAACAAACAAAGAGGATTGTAAGACGTTCTGTTGTAATCTAAAACCACATCGCGCTTGGTAACGTTTTTAGCGCGCTTTAGCTTGTCTTAAATTGAGTTGTTATTGCGTATAGATTGATTTCAGCCGTTAGTACTAGCACGCAAACTGCTCTCTGAAAGGAGGGGAGCAGGGAATATTACGAGCTACATCTGAATACCCTGCATGACGAGGCACAATTTTCTGGGTAGATGTCATTGAAACCTGTGAGGGTTTTGCGGGTGGTGGTGTAGTAAAGGAAAACTGTAATTGACTCTGGAGTGTTCGTATTGTTTGGAAACAAGCGGCTGCCTTAGTGATTTTTACATACCTTAAGACGAAGAAGAATAGTTAATCTGAAAAATAGCGTGACCTCAACGGGCAATATATTTTTTAAGCTTATAAACTCATATTTAACGCCTTTTGTTCCATTTTTACCGACAGTTGGTCTTGAGCAAAAGATCAGGGTTCTGTTACACTTAACTCATTTGTTGCTCCGATACAAATCTCTCTACCGTCTATTTACTAATAACAGCAATTAATACGGTGACCTCAGTTAAGTAATATATTTTTAAGCTCGTAAACGTGATCAACTCGTATTTGACGCCCTTTGTTCGAAGTCCTCAAACAGAGGGTTGCACTACAACTGAGGTCTTCGTCGCTGTGATACAAATCCGTCTCCGTTGTCTGTTTATTAACAACTAAGATATCGTGTTCGAAGAAAGGAAAGAAAAAAAAAGATCGTTCAAAGCACGATCGCATTAAATTTGTATTAATCCGCTCATAGGAGGAAATATTCCATTCTATGTTTGTTTTATTTTGAGCCCCAGACGTAAATGCTCGTACGTTAAACTTCATTCTTTTGTTTGAGTCCCACGCAAACGAGACCGGTTAGGTAACAAACACTTTGCATACCTTTGCCTTTAAAACGAAAGGATCTGATATGATACCAAATCGAAGTTTTCATGGACCACCATGACAGACCTCCAAAGACACTGTCTAACGGTCGTTACCCACGCAGGAATCATGCGATGAAAGAGAGCTGAAGGTTGTAATTTTAGACTCGATAAACGAAAATAGATATATTTCTTGTGCCGATAGCGAAGTGAGCACTCATAAAGTTCTCGTAAATGAAGCCTCAGAATAATTCCTTGGTAGGGTTTTTGACAACGTTGACCGCCAGACTTTGTAGACGACCCGAAACTTTTTCCAAAAATCAGCTCTTTCAACATTGCTATTGCTTTTTGTAGTTATTTTTTCACGACATTCAAGAAGCCAGGATTTTAATGAAATCTACTCTTTCTTAGACACAAAAGCTCTGATTCTTCTGCGTTATTGATAAAATGTTTCTCCGCATTCCTTTCGTGAAAACCAGTTATGATATACTCCCACTTTGCACTCCTAAACTGAATTTCTGGCCCACACATCGTGTCGTCTTCATGCGAGCCGTCGGAACTTGAGCGAGAACTATGCAGTTAATATTTAAGACTAGTAGACTATTTATACCCTACTCTCTCAAGAGGAATTTTCACATACCAACCTTTCAATGTAAGCAAAGGAACTGTCTTCTTAGAAACTGGAAAATAGATAAGAAAAAAAGAAAAATTTTGCAAACCATCCACACTAGCTTCCGGCCGCCTCGCCTTTACTCGGTCAGAATAAAGTACCTAAAAATTGTCTTCACCTCAGCCTTGAGCCATAAATCTGATAAATTTGATCCCAACATGTCAATCTAATTTGAGCTTATTCATGGGATAGTCACACTATGTACGGCGACCTTTGCTGCGTATATTTACAGACCGGAAATTCCGGTTAGAAAATTTAATTCTTCAGTCACTTATAATTTGGATCGTTTCGTGGATTGATGGGCTTTTCGACGTATTAGAGTGGAAAGTGTGATTCTCTCTTAAGTATGGATGATAATTTTTTGCAATTCTTTTAGTCCTCTGTGTTAATTTAGGTTGAATTGAATGTTTTCCTCTTTCCTTACCAGTTATCAGTCATCTCTAAAATTTTATACCCAATGGTTCGTTTGACTACCCTTCGACTTCGGACTTTTTTTTTTTATTACCAGCTCATAATATAGTAAAAGAGAAAGTTAATAAGCTTAATATTGATTAATGTGAAAAAAAAGGCCATTTTAATTCTCAAATAACTCTTAAATGTCTATTTTGACCGTCTATAGTAGTATGAATCAGCTCATCCATTCCTCTACATTTGCGCCGCCAATTATACCATTCAGCGGTTAACTGAGAGTATACCCTTAACGCTTTGCGCGCCTCATTACATACGGGACCTTGACAAAGATTTGTCCTTTCTCGCGGATATTCCAAGATGGTAAGTCCACGTGTGATACACTTAGAAGTATTCGTCAAAATAAGTAAACTTTGGAGTGTCGCATTGCGCTCATTTTTTGTGAAAAAATCCTTCAGGTGTACAAGCGTTTGGTGGAGATTGGCCGTGTAGCCCTTATTAACTCTGGGCCCGATGAAGGAAAACTTTGTGTCATAGTTGATGTGGTGGATCAGAATCGAGTAAGTGTTTTTACAGATTATATCTCCATTTTATATGAACGATCTGAAGTTAATATCATGTCAATAATTCGTTAGAAATGCTTTTATCAATATTATAGACTAATCAAACATCATTTAGGAAGTTGCAAGTGGGGTTTGATTCCGTTTGTGTATTTGAAGAGGTCGATTTCAAAATTGATCATGAGTTTCGCTCATTCCTAAAGAAATCAGCATGTTTTTTTCTTTTATATGTACTTTGCTTGACTGATGGTTCGATTCAGTTGATTTCTGTGTCTTGAATCTAAGCGAGTACCCTTCGTCTGGGTAGGATGATTTATAACAAGCTTATTTTTATACAATAACAATGATCTCAATGTTGTATGCAGTCAGCTGTACCTTCTTCGTGCTCTTGGCTGTTGCATTCTTTTCTTGGAGCACTGAAGTGAAATTTATTTTGTTAATTTTGTTTTTCTTTCCTGGTATTATGAAAGCCTGGTATTATGTTTTGAATTAGTTTCCATCAAGGCAGCCATCTTGGTATACTATGTACCTGGTTGCCAAGCAATTGTACAAAGTCATCTGATTTGTCAAATTGTCTCCTTGTAACTTATTATCTTAATTATTTTGTCACCCCTTTTATTTCAGTGTCAGTTGTTTCTTTTTTGTGTTTTTCAGCAAAATCTTTAGAAAAACTCAGTTATTATTTTAAATCTTATAATGTGTTACACCAACATAACAGCCCCTAGTTGTTTTCATTCTATTTTCTCTCCTCATCTGTGTCGTCTTCAGTGATTGATAGTATAAGACAAGTTACAAACAGATTTCCCACTGAATATCACTTGTTAGGGGGGAACTCCACTTATTAAGTTAAAAAGGGAAAACTCACCTGCAGTGACAGATGTTCATGTGCACACAAATGGGGACTTAACACTTTAACTTCCGGAAGTGATTAACATGTTACTTTTCCCTATGATATCCATACATTATTCAGCAAACAGGTAACAAGAATACTTAAACTCATCAGCTACAAGATATTACCTTGATTGAAAAGCAAATTCTCATAACCGATTTACAAGGAAATGTATAGCAGCTAGAGGGAAGAATTGACAATCAGATCTTGGGAGTTAAGGGTGATAGTGCTCTTGAACTCCCAAGATTGACCAAGACAGAACTTCTCCTTACAATATCAATGTGATATTAATTAGACAAGTAATGTGAATAAAGAAAATTAGGGGATTATTAGTTGACCCAATACCAAATTCTCCAAACTAACATATTAGGAATTGTATGGAAGTCAGTAAAGGGAATTAGATCTTTGGAGCGGAAGGCAATTTATATGTAAGCTATCCACTTCTAATGTATTGTAACACAAATTTTTACTAATATCTGTAATTGACTTGCAAAAAATTACTGCAAGACTTGAGAAAGCAAGAGAGGTTTTTTCCTTATAAATACTACATTAAGTAAAATTGCCTTGGCCTTGGAAAATAAAATTTAATCAGCAGAATTTTTACTTAAATCTTTTTCAACAGGCTCTTATTGATGGGCCCTGTACCAATGTGTGCCGCCAAGCCCTTAACTTCAAGCACCTCTCCCTCACTGACTTCAAGGTCAAAGTTGGACCCTCTGCTAAGAGTGGACCAGTGAAGAACGCCTTTGAGAAGGGAGAGATCCTTGAAAAGTGGGAAAAGACAGCCTGGGCCAAGAAACTGGCCACAAAGAAGAAGCGAGCAACTCTCACTGACTTTGATCGCTTTAAGCTCAAATTGGCCAAGCAGAGGGTAAGCCACTGTCAAAGTATTAAATGATATTCCTCGCTTTCTTTTCTTTAAAATAAAATCCCACCCTAAATTGAAGAAAGAAGCAAAGGTACAATTAAGCACCACACCCAATCAGAAGAGTGCAGTGTCTGTTCACGGATTAACAAAGAGATTCAATGTTGCCATGCTTCTGTTCAGTAATAGATCACAGATGATGTCAAATTGTGGTAAGAACAAAAAAAGTGGCACACAAGGGGAAGCAATGGGGTCTTCTGTGATCTGTTACTGAGTGGTACCACCATGACATAGAAACTTTATCTCTTAAGTGAAAACAAAGCAAAATGTTGTTAATGGTGACATCATGAAAATGTCTGTCTGCTAATAGGTCTTAGATAATAACAAAACCTAAATGCAAGTATAATGCAACTCATTATATTATTTAAATATATGATAAGTACATCTTGGGTACAATGCACATGTGTTTGTTTCACGCAATATTTGCAATGATATAGTGTAACTGTTGTTGGAGACTTCTGGAAATATGGTTTGGAATTAAATGCTATTCTCAATACACACCATATTCTTCCTGGAATTTTACCACTGAACCTGTAGCTGATATACCCAGTGTTCCTGGGTCCTAGGTCATGTCAAAATGTATCAAACTTTGGCCTTTGTGAAAATTACTTTTAAAACTGTTACATGGTGATGGTCATAACGTCATTTTGTGTTTCTATTTATTTTGTGTCAGAGCTAAAATTTGCTGTAATTTAACAACCAGATTATGCAACATCTTCACCTCATTTTTCTTTCTCAGAGGGTTGATTTGATGATATTTTTTGGTTTGAGGTTAACTCCTTATCAGTGGCATGGGTTTTTCTTTGCACCATAGTTGTGACAAATTTCCTTATTAAAATTTGTTTATCCATAAGAGAGAACTATTTTTTCTAGATTGTTTAGTTATTGTTAATTTTGATTCATAAGTGGCCAAATTTATTTTATATGCTATGTGAAACTTTTCAACCTTAGATTTGGACACAGCTGTTAAGATAACTGAAAATAGCCAAGTTATATGTTACCATCAGTGGTGTAAAAATTTCCAACCTCAGAAATATTTTTGCATAATTCTATGTAATTGGAATAGTTATGTGAGGCTTATTAGTGCAAGATATTTTGGTTTTATCAACTGAGTTGATATAGTAAGTTGGCTACTATAAAGAGTTTCAAAGCTTATGTTAAGAGTGTTAGTCCTTCATCATTCGCCTGGACAGCTTACATGATCAACTCATCTTGTTAAACTCCCCTTCTGAAAGAGAAACTTACCCCCTTTATCCATTTATTAGTGTAAGGGCTCAGGACTATTTTGAATTGACATTGCTAACCTTTCTCAGAATAAGACATAAATAAAGTGTGACCGATCGTGTTGGGCTTTTTGAGGGTGTTGTACCTGCACACAGTCTACCTGTACAAAATGTATTCCTCAGTGCTCAAGTGCTTAGTTAAAATTTCCACTAAAAGGATGGGTGCTTATGAAGAAATAATCCACCTGTACTGCTTCCACTGTAGTTGAAGCTTATGTTTAAAACGAAGTGGTAATAGAAACAGGTTTTCGTTGTGTCCCTACTATCTTAGATAGTGAGAGAGCGGAGGGGGGGAGGGCACTTATTGACAAGGGGTGCTTGTTTAATATTATGGCCAATTCGGTGGGAAGTTTATTCAGGGAAGGGTGCATATTAGAGTGGGGATGCTCATTCAAGGAAATGCGGTGATGGTAATGCGGATGTAGTGTCTAATGAAAGCTTTTGTTTTGCTTCACAGAAAAACAGAGTTCTTAAAGCTGAACTGAAGAAGTTGCGCAAAGAGGCCAAAGTGTAATCTTGCTTTTAAGATGAAATAAAAATATTTGTTTGAGAGGATTGGTGCTTTCAAAGTTATTTCTTTAATAAATGCGAAGTACATGTCACTGATGTTCTTGCCATATTTTACAACTTCTATGATCTATTACTGAACTGATCAACAGCAACATGGAATCTACGTGTTTCATATAATGTAAAAGAAGTAAAAACTTGTTGATGGTGATATCATCTATCTTCCAACAGATTATAAGAAAGAACAAATCTGAACGCTCGTATTATTCAGCTTACTGTAGAATTTTGTTTTTAACATATTTTGCTGTCATCGGTGAACAAGACAAACCTAAAGAAATTAGAATCTACTTGTTGAACTGACTTCCATTTACACCGATTCATTGTCTGCCCTACTCTTGGACAGGTGGTGGTGTCAGAGTTGACAGCGGTTTACATTCACCTTTGGGAAATTCTAGATCTTTTTCTCCATCTCTAAAAAGTAGAGAGACATACAAGAATATTAACAACAAAGAACTAACATCTACAACTCGCCCTCGGTGTTGGAGAAACCGGTTTTCCTTGGTCGTAAATGACTGTGTTAAAATTTTCCCTAAACAATTTTGTAATTAGCTCGTGACAGCTCGGGGTTACTTTAGAAAAGCTCTTGTTTAAAAATCCTTGTAATAACGAGAGACATTTAGGTCGAATACCGCTACTCTCTCAAGTCGTACCTAGGAGATAATACACGGCTCATTTCCATAACAACGGCTAATCATCGAGCCAGGTACGAAGGACTATTCCAAAACAAATAACTGACCCGTCCCTTTTTTAATGTGCCAAGTGGTGTATTACCTGGCTACAAGCCTGATTACCAGTTCCACCCTCCGTGAATGATCCACTCTTATTGGTTCAGCCTTGGTAAACTGTTGTGTACTGTGGCCTTGTAATGTTGTTCCACCTGATCTCCATGCTGGATCCGGTTCAACGACATTGGCACAACCGTGAACTTTACATGTAATAGGAAAAGGGCATTGACGGCAGATATACAAATATTCTAGGACATATTTACGATTGTATTATTATTGCATTTATATGGCAAGGTAGTCCTGGGGTAGATCTAAGCGTTCAGACTAGTTTTCTTATTTGATTGGGATTTTGCCCTGAGGTCCGTTTCCACCACAGAAACGGTCATAAGCTGTGCGCTTTTTGAAAGCTAGTAAAAATAAAATAAACAAGCTTGGTCTGAGTGCCATGAGATAAACTGCCTACTAACCTCGCTTGCTCTTGTCGTAAGGGAAATATTGGCCTTCGGTTGTTAAAATACAGACCTCCCTGCGCTCAGTCCATACTGCCAACCCACACCGAAGACCCCGGGCCAATAATCCTAAGTGCCGACCAACTCTAAATTTCAACATCTTTACCAGGAAAACCCACGGGTATTTGACTGTTTTCTTTGCCCAGGGGTTGGGGTATTTGAACCTTTCCCAGCTAGGGTGGAGAAGGAAGTGTCAAGTCTTTCCAAAGGAATACACGCGTTTTATCTTTTAATAGGTAAAGTTCACTTTCACTGACGAACAGCTCAGAAGAAAAGGTCTACAAGGTTTACAAGTTTTAAAGCTTGGTCAATGAGTAGAAAGTCACGACCCTGATTTTGTCTTTTGCATAAAAATTGACCATTAAATCTGGTCCGTGGGTGGGCCAATTGGGTTCCCTGAAGGGAGATTTTGAAGCTTGGAATTGATCGATGCATTAGCAAGATGATATAATTCAGAATCATAGCCGGGAAATATCGCACACAGTATCATCGAGGTGGGAAATTCGAATGCAAAATAATCGCGAGAAACAGTCTACTTAAATTCAGTAAACTGAAGAATGACTTATTCACGCATATTTTAAATTGAAAAGTTTCCAACATGGGATGGTACGCGTAGTAATCGCGTCCGACTCTCTCATTCCTCCTCTTCCTCTGAGGCCTTATTTCTCAGTCATAAATGAATTCTTTCTGTAGACATAGCAGTGAAATAGAAAAGGGGAGATCTGTTTATTTTGATTTGTCTGCTTCTATAAGGGACACATTTCGGTGACAGGAAATAATGTTCTTCCTTTTTGCACAGGGAAGTTCAGTAAGTAAAGAGGTTTTGGTTAATTGTACCGTATGACGTTAGAGAATGAGAGGGGAAATTGAAAAGTTGAAATACTTGATGGAAGTTATCTGATTATCAAGCGATTATCTGGCATTCGAAAGCTAAAGTATCCCATATGTATCAGAGAAAGAAACATCGAGAAACGAAACGTATCTTTGAGATACGAATCATATGCACCTAGAATCTCGCATCCCTGCCTAAATTCTTCAAGTCAAACAGAAATCAAATTCATATACTGTATGTATCTGATCGAGAATGGCTGATCCAAAGCTCCTCCACATGATCCTCATCACAATGACAAATACGAAAAAAAAGGTTCTGAGGAACACCCTTCATTTTAGCTTTTTCAGCCCCTGCTTTTTGGGAGGGGCCTGACGAGTCTCTAAAACTAGACAAATTGCTTTGCAATGCAAGCACGAAAATTACTCACAAATTCCAGAGAAACCACAGGATAGATCCTCTTCTGTAAATTACAAGAGTAATAGAGAGGTACTTAAAATTCATTAGAAATTACTTTTTAAGATTATCCTACTTAAACATGTAAGAGGCTGTGGTGCGGTGTAAAAGTGAAGTGAGCACTCGGGGAACTAGTATAATTCTCTATTAATAACCGTCTACGTAACAAAGGCGAGAGCTCTCATTGTTAAAAAAAAAAAAATGAGAAGAAGAAAAGCTGATCGAGTAGTTTAATGAATTTCACTACTAGTTCAGTAGTATATTCATATCTGCGAGGATTGCTTCTATTTTCGTTTCTTCAACCCCAGTGCACATATATGATTTTCATATATTTACAGTCAAAATCTTCCTTGTAAGTAGAATTTGATGCATGGAAAACTTAAGCATTCCTCTAATTTAATTTAATTTATTCGTAACAAAAATATACAGATACATAAAAAAGCAGTATGTGACTAGGGGCAGTAATAGGGCAAAGTCCCAATTGACAGTAAGCAAGCTAGTTTTTTAGATTATGCCACTTAAACATGTAAGAGGCTGTGGTGCGGCGTGAAAGTAAAGTGAGCACTCAGGGAACTAGTGTAATTCTCTTTTAATGAACCGTTAACGTAACATAAGCGATAGCTCTCAATGTTAAAAAAAATGAGATCGAGTAGTTTCATGAATGAAATTTTCCTTAAAATCAAAATTTGACGTATGGAAAACTTTGGCGCTCCACTTGAATTTAATTTATTCGTTACAAAAATGTACATCTACGAAATATTTATATTTTTAGCGAAAAACTTAAACTAGAAAAGAGGAAAATTACTCACCGCTTGCAGAGGAACCAACGGATTGAAATTTTGGGTACCCTGATTGAATTTAATTTATTCGTTACAAAATGTACAGATACATAAAAAAGAAGTTCGTGACAGGGGGCAGTAATAGGACAAAGTCACAATTGACAGCTGCCTCTGCCCCTGGCCCCCCCCCCCGATCTTAAACTTACTTACATCATGATCTTCCTCATCATGGCAAATCAAAGTAAAAAGAGAAACACTCCTGATTTTAGCTTTCTTTAGGAGGAGTATGACGGGTCTCTTAAATTAGACAAAACACCGAGTAATGCAAGCTACCAAATATTTATAGCACAAAACTTAAAACAGAAAAAGGGAAAATTACTCACCAGTTGCACGGAAACTAAGGTGTATAACACTTTGATACCCTAATTTAATTTATTCGTTACAAAAATGTACAGATACAAAAAAAAAAAGTTCGTGACGGGGGGCAGTAACAGGAAAGTCCCAATTGACAGTTACCCCCTGCCCCCCTGCCCCCCAAATCTTTTAAGATAACAAATTATTATTATCCTCCTGATAATGGCAAATCAAAACAAAAATTGCTCGAGAAACCCTTAATTTTAGCTGTTCTTGGCAAGAGTTTGACGAGTCTCTTAAACTAGATGAATTGTATCGTCATGCAAGCTACGAAATATTTGTAGTAAAAGACTTAAGTTAAAAAAAAAGGAAGTTACTCTCTCCATCTCAAAGTACCAAAGGTTAGCTCATCATCTATAAATTACAAGAGTAATACAGAGGTACTTGAAATTTACTGGAAATTAGTTCTTTAGAACTCAACTACGAGTCTCCTAAAATGGGCGGTTGACTTGACAAGCAAGCAAGCTATTTTTTGTGAGATTATTCTATCTAAACATGTTAGAGACTGTAGTGCGGTGCAAAAAGGAAGTGAGCACTCAGGGAACTAGTGTAATTCTCTATAGTGGACCGTTTACCTAACAAAAGAGAGAGCTTTCAATGTTAAAAGAAAAATGAGATAAATGAAAGCTGATCGAGTAATTTCATGAACAAAACTTTCCTTGAAATCAGAGTTTGACGTATGGAAAACTTTGGCACTCCAACTTAATTCAATTTTTAAAAAGGTTGAAGTCGTGAAAAAAAAGAGTTGATGAGTCTTCGTAGTCTTTACCTTTATTCTCATTTCAGTGTCCCTTATCAGATTTCATGAAAGTGAGCAGGATTTGATTGGTTCACCTTTGCTTAACAAGCGAGAGACTAGCTCAAGGTAAAATCGATAACAAATCAATACTAGCACTAATGATTGAGTTTTATCGCTACGATTGATGTTTTAGCACTAACGATTGAGTTTTATCACTAATGATTGATATCTTTGGCACAAATGCTTCCCATACCTAATTATACGCGCTGGCAAGTCTTAAACATTGTATTTCCTTTTTCGAGCAATTTGGTGAACATCGATCGATGATTTGACAAATAATAAAACGAGGCTACTCCGGTTACGCCTAAAAAATTTGCATATGAGTCAGAACAAGACGTAGTCGTAACAGGCAACCAAACTGCAACACCATTAAAATAAGCGACTAGAACTTGTTAGTTTTGTATAAAAGGCGAGGTGAAAAAAAAAGAATTTCGTGACGGGGGCAGTAACAGAACAAAGCCCCAGTTGACAGCTACCCCCTGCCCCCTACCCCCTGATCTTTTAAGATAAAAAAAACTCCCCCAAACTATCCTCCTCATAATGGCAAATCAAAACAAAAAGTGAAAATAGAAAAATGCTTCTTCATGCAAGTTACGAAATATTTGTAGGAAAAAACTTCACTTAAGGGTAATTGCTCACCTTTTCTACAGTGATACCAGAATTGTCTTTTTTCTGTAAAATACACGAGTAATAGAGATGTACTTGAAATTTGCTAGAAATTAGTTCTTTAGAGCTTAGTTGCGTTCTCTTTAAATGGACGGTTGACTTAACAAGTTGGAAAGCAATTTTTTCAGTTTATCCTACTTAAACATGTAAGAGGCTGTGGTGCAGTGTAAAAGTGAAGTGAGCACCCAAAGACTGGCGTAATTATCTAGCATAAATGGACCGTTTACATAACCAAAACGAGATCTCTCAATGTTAAAAAAATGAGAAAAGGGAAAGCTGATCAGGCAGTTTAATGAATAAACTTCTCCTTGTAACCAGAGTTTGATGTATGAAAAACTTTAGCGTTCGTCTAATTTAATTTATTCGTTACAAAATTTACAGATCCATAAAAAATAAGTTCGTGACAGGGGGCAGTAATAAGACAAAGCCCAATTAACAGCTGCCCCCTGCCCCCCCTCCCGATCTTTAACTCCCCCACATGATCCTCCTCATGATGGCAAATTAAAACAAAGTGTCTGAGCACTGAATTAACCCTCTTCTGCACTGAATTACCTGAAAACTAAATTTATCTTAACCAATCAGAACTGAGTAATTTTTTCATGTATCTTATCAGTAGCAAAAAAATTAAACTTATAGGAAAGGAAAATTACTCACCATCTCCAGAGTGTGACCCTGCTTCCATAGATACTAAAAGAGAAATTTACTCGAGATAAGTTATTTAGAACTCAAATGCGTGTATCTTAAAATGGACGGTTGAGTTTTACCACTAGTGATTAATATTTGGGACAAACGGCTCCCCATACCTAATTATACGCACCGGCGAGTCTTAAACATACTTGAACTACATGCATCTTGCATTTCATTTTTCCCTTTCCCTTTTCGAGCAATTTGGGGAACATCGATCGATGATTTGACAAATAATAAAACAAGAGGCTACTCCGGTTACGCCTAAAAAATTTGCATATGAGTCAGAACAAGACGTAGTCGTAACAGGCAACCAAACTGCAACACGACATTATTAAAATAAGCGACTAGAACTTGTTAGTTTTGTATAAAAGGCGAGGTGAACAAAAAAGGATTTCGTGACGGGGGCAGTAACAGAACAAAGTCCCAGTTGACAGCTACCCCCTGCCCCCTACCCCCTGATCTTTTAAGATAAAAAAAAACTCCCCCAAACTATCCTCCTCATAATGGCAAATTAAAACAAAAAGTGAAAATAGAAAAAATGCTTCGTCATGCAAGTTACGAAATATTTGTAGCAAAAAACTTCACTTAAGAAAAGGATAATTGCGCACCATCTCTACAGTGAGCCAAGAATTGTCTTTTTCCTGTAAAATACACGAGTAATAGAGATGTACTTGAAATTTGCTAAAAAATTGGTTCTTTAGAGCTATACGCGAGCGGTACTGTCTTAGTGAGGGCCAGATCCAACATGATGGTATTCCGTGTACGGGAATCAACCAGTTGCCCCAAGTAATTGTCTCGCACTAGTTTTGTAAAATAGCTGCAGATGGAGTCATTGTTGATGAAAGTACAGGTTTTCCAGTTGATGGTAGGGAGACTAACGTCCCAACAGGCCAAAAGCTGGTCGAAGGTTGCTTTGCTGACGAGTTGAAGGGACTTCGTGAGTGCCTTTAAAGTGTCTATTGTGGAGTTAGGTGGTCGGCAAAACCCAGCGACAAAAAGTTTATGTTTGAAATTAGGACGAATCTCGCAAAACCAAGACTCGTCATTGTTTTCCAAATCCTTGCGTACTCTGCACTCCCCTCCCCCTACTATTCATCACTAAAATTCTGTACCCTGAAAAAGACGTCTCCAAATGCTAATTCTTAAGATTTGCTTGACGGATAGCAATTGAATAGGGATTGCAGCATAAATGTTCATTTCCTGATTTGTTACACCTTCTCCACCCATTCCCATTGGTGCTTTGCTTACCTACAGCTCCTAACATCTGAGGCCTATTTGAAAGAGAAATAGACAGGGCAAATATTACTACGTTGTATCCACGCTTATTAAAGTTATCTCGGACAGAAATTCACGCACGCGCTCTAAACCTAATCAAGGTTTATAGTTTAACAAATTGCCTGTTTTAGCTTTACAACGTTGAGATTTTAGTAGGTCCGCTTTTCTCAGTGGTTTTGAATGAAAACCTTTTGTAGTCTAAATCGTCATTTGTCCTCTTTCTCACCACCTTAACAAATTGATTAGGGATTAAAGAAGCCAGTTCGACCACGTCGAGGTCAATGAACGCCAATTATAAATTAGATGCTAAAAGGAATCTGAGTCCTCGCAAAATAAAGTCACCTCGCGTTCTAAATGTACGTCTTTGTTCTTGTCTATGGCGGCTAAAAAGTTTACGAAGTATCAGGATATTTGCATTTCTATGCACTCAGTCAGCCATATTTTATACACTTACCCGTCGAGTATGATCCTATGCCTAGTACCGACCGAAGTGGGATGACTCGTCACCCGAAGCGTACAGCCATGCGCAACGCCGTAATCTAGATCAGAGAAAGTTAACCGAATATATTATCTCGCTTGTTACACTATCATATAAGGTGACGTTGCCGCAATAGTATCTTTCTTTCACCCTACGCCGCAGCCATTTAGTAACACTGTTATTATTAGTGATAGATTAACTTTGAGGAATAAAATATACCTTGTAACGGACCCTTGTCTTTATTCGGATCAAACTCTCGTCCATCTATTACAAATGTAACCCTGCACTTTCTTCTGTTGCGCCGTTTTAAGATCTTTGTAACCAAATCCCGGAATGTTTCTTGGGGATCACACTTCACACTGACTGATGAAGAGTTATCGGAGAAGAAAACTTTGACTTCGATGTAAAGAATCCTCACTGTCAACTCAAGCTTCGATCCAGAGCAAATACCAAGGCTTGATAAGGTTCCTTTGTCTTTAGAAGGGCAGAGGTGCTTTCCATTGAAAGTAAACGTAGCCTCTTCGTTTTCCTGCAGGTTACAGCACAAGGTAATTTCTTCTTTGACCGCCTTTAAGTTCTTTTCTTTGTCCACTTTCACGGAGTGTGAGTGGCCACTCTGATCTTCTACAGTTATGTGAATGTACTCGGGGATAATGACATTCACAGACGGACGTGGACTGCAGATAAGTTTATCAGGAAGATAGCTACTTGGTGCGGCTGACAAGAGGTTTCCCTCATGGTAAAGCTTTTGATCCCTGATTGGGACTTGAATCTTCCCTTCTATCTGTTCCATGAGATAATGGACCTTTACCTTGCCGGGATGCACCTTTATTGGAAAAGGACAATTGGAACACGCCTCGGCTGTTACTGTAATTGATATTTCTGCATCTATTAGTCTCAAATCCATGGGTTTCTCAATTATATCTCTGATGGAAAAAAAGAGAAAATTGACAAGATTTTATCCCTTACTAGTCCGCCATCCAAAGGATCATCCTATAGGCTTGTAGGCTTTATATTTCTTACCGTAGTCGTGTACCATTTGATAGGACCTTGTCGCTTTTAGCCAGAACTTGATAGGGGTCATCCATAACTCCCATCTGGTGCTGCAATTTACGTTTCAAATCACCAACTGTCGCCGATGGAGGTATGCTCGCATTCAAAGGCTGAGACGAATCAGAGGTGATCACTGGAATGTTAAGAAAAGCTTCAGGTGTGAACACGCATTTAACAACTCCATTTTCGGGCTGGCCAGATTCAATTCCTGCCTCTTTCGGTGCAGTTTTCACTCGGTAGAAGGTGAACTTCTTGGCCTCATAAGCTGGTCTTTCTATTGACATCTCTTCTCCACCACGTAGAGCCCATCCCCCTACGTCATAACCATCAATAGATATGTCGACATGGCAACCTGGAAAAAAGGTGCAAGTGGTCAATGATCTTATATGTATAAAATCGAGATCTTCATCATAGAGTATTGACGAGTTCAGTCTTCCATGCAAAAAGAAACGAAAGGGACTCAATGAAAAGTGAGAAAGAAATTGTATAATTGGTAGACACTTATAACGTCCCTTGACCTCCAAGTAAATGACCAGTTTTCAGGTGCAGTGAGGTGTTCCCCATGCACCAGCGAAAATAGAGTCACCCTGGTTATGATTTTCTGGGGTGGGACCGGTGCAGGTCCGTTCATCAGGGTAGGGGTGAAGTTCTTGTCAAGAAGAACGTGGTAGCGCAGTCAGTAACAGGAGTCCATTGAAATCTGACAGTATGTTTTCACCCCAATTTAACATGGTGATAAAGTTGAAAAATGTTTTTAAAACAGTAATATGTATGACTTTTACCATAAGCATGAGAATTTTTGACGTGTATTTTTTATTGCGTCCCACTCTTCATTTCTACAAATTCTCCATCAGGGGTCTTATAATGTTTTCCTCCCAAGATTTCCACTACGTAGCCCTCGTGAACCAGAAAGTTTACGTATCGAGCAGGTGCAGGTCCTGCAGCTGGATCAGGCTGGAGTCGATCAGACGATCCATGGACGAAAGCCCGAGAAGGTGCAGGACAGGGTTCCCGCGCGGATTCTAAAGAGGAGCCTGAAATTTAAAGAAGGAAAGAGATTTCACACACAAACCACATTGATGACAACAGCCAATCAGAACAAAGGAAAACATCAGAAATAGCCAATCAGAACAAAGGAAATCATCGGAAATAGCCAGTGAAAACTCCTAGTGGAAAAGAGAAACTGCCTCATACGCGAGAATCGGTTTTAGTTTCGAATCTGCATGATTGTTTCAGAAAGTGGTTCTAGATTTCTTGACCAATCACTAAGCGAAGATAAGCAAAAGCAAAGAAATCTCGGATTAGTTTTGACACTCAATTGGAAACTGGTTCAATTAATTTGCTATCCAGAGATCAGTTAAACTGCCCAAAGCATATATTTAAACGTTCACAAAGCAACAGTGACGCATAAAGTTTTATAAGTAGTTCACTTGTTGTCCACATTCCTAAAGTATTTAAAGTATTAATTTCCTTCCCTTTTCAGGTTCTCACCATTATTTGTAACAGTTAGCGAAGCATCACTTCTGACAGAAACAAGATGTTCAGCTGTACGGCCATCCGCATTACCGCCACTTAACCCTGTTGAAGTATTTCTAGGATTCGCAAGATGTGGCTGATCAACTACAGATCGAAATGTCATGACATGTTCGTCAGCTGCAGCTGCTGAGTTGGAAGAAAAGGCCCTATTCATTAAACAAAGCCTGCTCAACTTTAGGCCGATCCGCTTTTCTTGATACGTTGCTAGCATGATGTTATACCCCACGGGATTCCTTTTTTCCTAATCTAGGGCCGAGTTGGGTGGGAGGGAGAGGGGGAAGAACTTGGGTTAATTAAAAGCTCAAATCTCCAGGTTTTAAGGTTTCCACTGGAAAAAATTGTTGGGTTAAAACTTAAAATAAGATTAGAAAAAAAGTTCTCTATTATGGAGCGATACTCAGAATGAACCAGTTCACTAAGTTTATTCGTATCTGTACCTTTTCGGGCACCATTGTCAGCAAGATCACTTCCTTTTGGTTCCGGATCACTACCGTCCCCTACCCCGTCAGGAACCATGTCACCTTGCCCATCTAGTTAAGACAAAATCGTAACAAATATAAAAGAATTCCCTGTGTCTAAATAATTTTACCTGAACTCACTTCCTTAATATTTTAATAGTAATTTATGCCTTAAAAAATTTTAGGTTTGGGAATTAAAAAGTGAGGTGTGCAGAGCTCTGTAAGGCGAAGTATTCTAAGATGTTTATGTTGCAACTTGATTACTGCGTTGTCGAATTCAGATCGAACTTTTAAGTATTAAAATACTTTTACGGGTAAACGATATTTTTTATTCAGATATTCCTGTTGTTTGTAAATATTAAATAAAGCAATTCGAGTAAGTTTCCAGATTTGCATCAAAACACTTATTTGTTTTTTTTTTCTAAGAAACTCGGATCTAAAGACTGACGTTTGCGACCGATGCGACAACGAGTGAGTAATGTTTTTCTCTACAAGATACACCCTATACAGAATTACCGTCAGTCTCATCCGGATTGTCATCAGCTTTGTGGAGTTTTCTTGAAAAAACCTGAATGCTTTGCGCAAGATCCACTCTGCCGATCGCTTTAAACCCATCATATAGCAAAGTCAGATTCTGTGGACCAATGTGTACATCTTGTTCGAGTGCTTCAAATAACTTCAGTCCGCTTTCTATGTTTTCTGTCAATCTCCTGGGAAGACGATCCCCTACAGCATACATCAACCGCTCCAGATCTTTGTTAGACAGTTCCATCGACATTTCTAGGAGAAGTCTCCTATATGGACTTATGCAATTTTCATCCTTTGCGGAGGCCATCTTCAACTTTACTCGGGCGGCGACAAAAGCAAAATTGTTATTGAAGAAGTAATGAAGAAATATAGCATGGCGGTTGTGTCTTCCTTTGTAGCGATGTCCTCACATCTTATAACCAATAGAATGCGGTTTTACTTCTTCCAATCAAAGTGCGTTAACTGTAGTCGCGTCTTCCGTGTGTCACTTCCCAACTAGGGGAGGGATGCAATGCAAAAGTGTAGAAAGATCGTTAAGAGCTTGAGAACTTCATGGGCTATCCTTGTTTCATGGGCTGTCCTTGATGCCTTTTGGGACGCTTCTGATTGGTGAAAGAGTAAGATTCTGGTAGCTTTTTTAAGTGCGAGGTATTAGGGAAATTTTCTTCCATATATTAGAAGGCTTAGGAAGACGAGAATTTGACATTGCCTCGTGGTTTTCCTTACTTTTCTGTCAGAGCTAGTTCAGTAAGGTAAGGTTTTCGTTGCATTTCATGCTAGTATCTTTTTAAAATTTAAATATTACAACCATTCTTCAAAGATCGCGTTCAAGTTTTGTGTTAAATTCCTGTAGATTTCATGTTGCTGCGTGATACCTAGATTCATTGAATCCTTCTGTGTCGAGGACTGACTTTTTTATTTTGTTTGGGCCATGCAAAATCAGATATTACACGATTACAAAACAGGACAGATGTCGGTGTTTCAATGATCAAAAACTTGTGACTTTCTTCCAGCCTCATAATAATTTGTACTATGTTACATGTAGCAATCTCATAGTGTCTACACTGATGGCTATTATGGATACAGTGGAAGACATGTAATCATTGTAAATGTATAGGGCTACACAAAAATTCAGCTAGGATGTATGGTCGGTGTCAAAGTTCACATATCCTGGAAAGTTAACTCACAAACTTCTTACACATATGATGAAGATCTGGTCTCTTATAAAGGATAGGGTGGTGGCTCCTAATGCTCTCCAGCAAGTAACAGTTGGGTTACAATGCGTTAAATCATTCTCTTTGCTCACCCAGAGGGACACAAATTTGAAGCAAAATTACTCTTCACTCAATAATATGTGCTTTTTTTATTAATATCAGTGGCAGACATATGCCACTTTCTTTCTTTTGGTCTATTTAGAATAAAGCCCCTTGAACTAAATTATAAGGAATATACCACAATAATATGTATTTTATATGTTACACATTTTACATACTTTTTCAATTGAGTGTTACAAACATTAAAATTAAATAAATACTAATTCATACACAAATGAATACTTAATTCAATATAGACTATTGCCCATTATTAGTGATTATTGCTCCTACAGTTGTTAGCAAGAACTTGGTCTTGTTGGCGTTCATTGTGAGTGTTTGATAATCCATATATCAATGGAGACACTCTCTGCAACTATCTCCAGTCTATGAAGAAAATACCAATCCTTTCACCCTTACTTAATATCATTCATACAGGCATGGATAAGGACTAGCAGCAAAGCAAAGTAATCAAAAGTGCTGATGAGGTGGTAAGCTCCATTGTAAACATTTTCTTGGAAAATTATGCGCTAGTTATAAAAGTTTTGTTAATGGTATGAATGAAAAATGCATTTTGTGTAAAGAAAGATAAAATTTAGCTCCTAAGTTATGGTGAGATGATATGTCACTATCAATTTGGCTTCTATTAAAAGTAAAAGAATTAAACTAAGGATAAAACTAAACCACAACATACCTATACTAAACCCTCATTTATTTGTATCAATATTATTATTTTTTCAGGTGTTTACCCAATAGATTCAATCCACTTACAGGGTAAGGCACATGTAGAAAGCAATATTTCACAAAACAACAACATTATGTATGCAAAGTTTAAATTTTCCAGACCTTTTCTGCTTGATTTTTTGAGTGGTTCCAGGATTTTCTTGCACAAAGAGTTCTAGGTGAATGTACCAGTCACCATGTTTTTTGGTATGATGGTTTACATTGATTGCTGTGCTCTACATTCATCATTGAAGTACCAATTAATTCCTTTGCCATCAGTAATCACTTTAAATATACTGTGTCAGAAATCACAGCACTGTGCTCCAAAATGTAATGTTGTCCTGGGCACCATTTCATATTTTTGAGCAAGGGAAAGGTAAAAATCAAACAAGACCACACAGACATCCTCTACGAGACAACATTGCTATGTATAATGTTTATATAGTTATTTATGTAAAAGCTGCTCTATTCATGAGATTAGTGTCAATACTCTTCCTTGTAGCAGATATAATTTTTAGCCCACTTGAGAAATAAGTGGCCTAAAATGGACTCTCTCCAAACTTTTAAATTTCTAGGGAAAGGTTCCATAGACTTTGCCATCCAATAGGGAATAAATGGCTGCCACACTGTCATTTTAATCCCTCCCAGCTGCTCAAACATTGTCCCTCCTTTCCACAATATTACCAAAGCCCCCATATGTGTAGTAATAAAAACATTGAAGTGAAGTGTGCAATCTTGGCAAGAGATGATAATCATGTATACTTTTAAGTGATTCATCCTAGCGGATGTTTGGTGAGGTATTGCATTCTGTGCTCAAATTCTAGTTCACATAGACCTGGGGAAAAAGAATGGGGTGTAATAGTCAGGTTGGTGAATTGCTACAATCTCTAATTCAATACCACTACTCATTTGGTTATCAATCTTGCCAATACTCTTTCTGGTTATTTGGGTTTTTATGGAAACTCTTCCCATTGAGAAGAAGCATTGTATGTGTTTGCAAATTAATAGAAAAGAAAAGTAAAAAAAAATGAAAATAGGGGAGGAACAGGATGGTACCAAAGACAGTGGTACATTTTTTTTTTGAATTAGGGTTTTAGCCTAAGTATGTCTAAGTTTCTGCACTTGTTGTTTAGTCTTGTGATTTCTTACTTAGAAGTGAGGTAAAATTGTTTGAATTTGTTTTTTCATAACAGCCACTTGAGTCTGTAAATGGAAATAAAACACAGAAAAATGATGGTAAGGAACACATTGCTAGCACTATAAAGTACTGAAAGTAATTTGTAACTCTCCATATTTGATATTTACAATTGACATACTTTGCACAAGTGTTGTGTGATAAGTGAAGAAGTTAACTTTATTTTAAAAATTAAATCACTTTAAACTGCAGTGAAAGCTATTAATTTTATAGTTATAAAAGTATCAAAGGTAACCCCTCTGAGAACCTTCCCCATTGTCTGTGTTATAGAGGTGTCCACTAAATATAGGCAAATTTATAAGGAAATCTGGGAAGAATAGTATGCAACTAAATGATGCAAGTTTCAGCCAGTTGAGGGTTCTTGCTTTTTTTTTATTGTGGTGCTAATAGTGTCTCAGTGTTTTGCAAGGCCATGCTTTAAAAAAATGACAGGAAGGCCTTAAAAGCTTACTGAGATCTTTATGAAGATGGAGGGTTATTTTATTGGCAGTTACATGTAAAGATAGGTTGTGAGGGCCACTTGCCAGGAGTAGATTTATAAGTTCAAAATACCACATTTGAGCTCAAATTTTACACAGACATTATTCAGGTATGATGGAAATTTAAAAGCACGCTCTTGTCTCATTCATAAGCGATGCTACATACTCCACAGGTGTCAAATTTATTAAATTTTGTATTCAGAATCACTGTTGGCCTTGATGTTTTTAACATTATGTAACATTCAAGATTATATAACATTATGTATCATATTAAATAAATTTTTCAGTTTTGATCTGAGCAATTAAAAACATTATTGTCTTGTTTCCAAGGTTTCCAAGGAAGGTTTCTTCGCTTCATGCCTGGGTCCTTATGTACATTATTCTGTTTTATAGAAAATAACAGTTAACTTGAGCAGGAAAACTCTGATCAGCTAAGAGATGCTAGAAAATAATTGTGCTAAGAAATAACAGTTACCTCCAGCTGGAAAACAAAAAAGACAGAACATCTTCCACGGCCTCAACTCCAGTTACTTGTAGAAAGGTCATCTCTGAACCATTAAATAGGATCTGTTTTACCAGTTATGTACAGTTTGCAATACATTAATGAGAGAAAAAATCTTAACCCTCTAACCCCTAAGAGTGACAAGCTTCAAATTTCCCTTTTCAATATCACCCCTGAATCAAACATTAGGGTCACAAGAATCAAGGAAATGACCAACAACTTATAAAACTCTTGATTTTTAAACAAATTCTCCATGTCAACAGCTCAGGAAATGTATAGGGAACAGTAGGAGAATATGCTTACTGATGTTTGGGTGTAATTGGGTTAATCAATAAATGTATGTTAAAGGTAGCAATCTTCTATAGCTATTACTTATTCACAAATACTTTATTTTATTTAGCAGATTGTAGCTTCAATGGATGCCAGAAATATGTTTATGAAAAACTGTTAGATACTGTTTTGTGAATTGTGCTGGTGAAGACAGCAGTGCAAGAATAGGTGAAGATGGAATCAAGAAATGCAGAACAGGAGTGAGTCAATTTAGTCCTGAAAAAATCATGGAAGAGGTTTCTTCTGGTTTTGGTGTTGCTTTTCCTGGTAAGTATGAATCAGGGGATTTTGAGGAGGATTATGAAGATATGGAAGATGATCCATTTGTTTCCCTCCTCCTCTTCCCCCATTAGACATTCAACTACTGGACAAAGACACAGAGTTGTCAAATGAAAACAATATTCAAGGTAATTAATGATTATGTTGACCATTTTCACTCTTTGTCTCTTCGTTTTTGTAAGATGAGTTTTTTGCTACATTGTTTAGAAATAAAATCAGTAAGACAAGCTATTTGGCACAGTGTAATACTAATAATTAAACACCTAACAGGTCATGTGTTCACTCTAACAGTTATATCCAAAATTCCCCAGCTCCAAATTGTGAATAATAGCTAGACATGAACAGGCCAGAGAACATCAACAGAGAATGTGACCTCTTAACCCTTTAACTCCCAGATTCAATTTGTAATTCTTCTCACTGTCAGCCATACAATTCTTATAATGTTACTTTAGAGAATTTAGTATTGGATCAACTAATTATTTCCAATGTGATACTTTTCTCTATTCTCATCACTTATCTGGTTGATATTGTGAGGAGAAATTCTTTCTTGGTCACTCATGGGAGTTAAGGGGTTAAGTATATTCACATCAGACCCATGAATTTGTCCACAAAACCTCCTTTGGAATTGTTAAGTTCCAGAGTTTCACATCCAATACATTTCCAGAGCAGTAAAATTTTAAAAAATGACACAAACATTTAAATTGCATAGAATCTATTTAAAACCTTTACATTTACAGCAACCCATATACAAAAGAAGTCTTTCCAACAATTATGAATGAATGGGTGAGTAAAATAGCCTTGACTCCTCAATCTAGTGTCAACTTCTTTATTTTATTCAAAAGTATATAAGGGCAAATTGGAAGGACAGAAAGAGTTACTTTCTGTTATCTGTGAAATAGTATTGAACAATTAGAGCCAAATGGTTGCAAGTGAGTAAAAGGATAGGATGGAGTTATTGTATATTAGTGCACTGTAGTCTACTTTATATTTCACAAATTCCGAAAAATCCCTATTTCACCTGTTTCTTTGCTTGAATTATTTGTACTGAAGATGTTTATTTCCATAGAAGTGTTGCATGTTCAAGTACAACTAAAGGAGTTTTTTTTTTTTAACTACCCATTTGTTTGCCAGATGAGCAATTTAAGCTTGAATTTTTAGTTAGGTTAATTACAGTTTGCACATGTGGTTAGAAAAAATATTCAGCACCAATCACTCCTGCCTAAATGACACAAAAAGTGTTTATTTGTTCCAAATACTTACTGTGTATCCTATTTATTCTATTTATCAACTCTTGTCAACAAAGGATATCATAGCAGGAAAAAGGTAACCAAAATTTATATGAAAAAATAAAAAAGGAACAACTAGAGTGATTTTACTTAACCCATGAAACAGTATGTAAACAAACCTGTATGACACCAGCACGCATGTTTGATTGTTGGATCACCCCATGTTGTGTGTGGAAAACATGACATAAACCAAAAATGTTTGTAATGTACAGTAGTTTATGACCAATTTTACCGGTTGGATAAAATCACTCTTTATATTCATCTACAGTATCTTGTTGAGAAATAAACTGTGACAAAGCTTTGACTTAGCATTAGCATGAATAATAGTTACTGCTCAATTGTCTTCTTTCGTGATGCATGTTAATAGTGGCAAGAAAGTTATTGCTTTTTAAATTTTGTCATCTGTTAAAAATTTAATTAAATCTGAATCACTTAAGTTTGGTTTTCTTCTCTTTTCTCATATAAGCATCCCACTTTTTGGGCAGATGTCTCTCTGGAATGAAATCCTTTTGGAATGGCTTCTTTTGCACTCAACCCTTCAAATATTCTATTACAATGTTTTATCTGACGGCGCATAGTACCCGTAAGCCTCTATGTAGACGTTCACTTTGCTTGTCAAGCAAAGATAAACCAATAGTTTGCCGTCAATATATGCACATGCATCTGTGTATACAGCGACTTCTGGGAAAATTTCCAATTGCCTGAAAACATTTTAAACGCTAAATTGAGTTAAATTCTAAGGGTGTGAGTAATATGCAGACCGGTCTCAACAACCAGAACATCACAGTGGTGAAACATAGCACCAAAACTTGCAGACTGATAAATATTTTATAGGGAAGGCTACATTCTCTTTTCCAGCGCAAAAATCTCCTCAGGCTCAGTGATATTTGTCGAGTCCCAGGCTTTGTGCAGGGATTCTATAATGTACCGGCTCAAATTATTGACTTCGCCCGAGGGTAACCTTCCGACACCTACCCCCAACCCAACATTCTTTTACGCGAATAAAGGGTGCAATTCCGGCGATCTAACTTACGAATGCGGTATACCTGTTCATCCCTATTTCCTTGTTTTGAGCGCATTCGAAAATCAAAACAGTTAAACAGCTCGTACCCTGCATATGCAAAGTATGCCAACTTGACATATCCAATATTGATCGCTATTTTCCATTTTTAATTGAATTCTGACAATTTATCCAGCATGTAGAATATATCCTAACATGCCAAATCCAATCTTCACCCCAATTTTCCATTTTCTGAACCAACCTACAAGTGGATAATATCATAACTTTTCGATATCCAATCTTTACCCCAATTTGTTGAATTAACTCTACAAAAACGGGGTAAATCGTGACAATTCTTTCCACGAGTGGTTAATATCATGACTTGCAATGTCCAATCTTTACCCTGATTTTCCATTTGTTCAACGACTTCTAGAAAAACGGGATAAGTTCTGACAATCCATCACGTAAGTGGAATATAACCTAAGTTGTTATGTCAAATCTTTACCTTGATTTTCCTTTGTTTTAATGAATTAGTTATAGGAAAACGGGGTAAACTCTGAGAATTTATATAACCCTTAGCTCCCATATTCTATCTTTACTCCGAGTTTCCAATTTTGCCATATCAAATCTTTAGACGTTAAAAGCGGTGTCAACGACAGCTTTGTCTTTGAAAAGACTTATCATGTCCTTCATAACTTGCACTCTCCTTGTCTTTACGACCCTGTAGAAAAATGTTTTCATTTTAATTGTTTACAAATGTTACATCAAGTGAAGGACGCGTTGGTTATGGCGCAAGATTTAAATGTGTCAAAAAAGGGTGTGTCACGAGTTTTCCTTCTTTAAACAGTGGCAAAATCTCTTTTAAAAATTAAGCTCACCCAAACACGTCCACTCTGTGCACTAATGAGAGGCTTACTTGCAATGTGATTCTGAGTTGCTTTGCTGCTCTTCCTCAGTGGTATTATCACCGACTACGACAATGTCATCACGGGGCATCCCAATTTCTTATTTGTGCAGGTTTGAAGCGGTTGCGACCGTCACAAGAATACGTTATCAAGTCAAACTTTTTCTTAAGTCAAAGTAAGACATACAAGGTCACTTAGCTGGAACAGGACAGTGTAGAGCTCGGTCAGTAGAAAGCCAATAGGCCATTTTCGATATACTAGAATTCTAACTTGGCTCCGAGGCTTGGGGGAATAAAACAAAAGAAATAATTTATTCATACTTCAACTTCGATGCTATTGCTTTTGTTTTGTTCCCCCAAACCTCGAAAGCAAGTCTGAATTTTAATATATGGAAAACGGTTTACTCAAGTAATCAAAACTCCAATTGCCGTTACTTCAGTGATGAAGATTTTGCCAAAAAAAAAAGCGCCATAATTTATCGGTCTACATTATGTTTTCTTTATAGCGGAGCTCGCAAATCGTAGCCCCATAATTATACAAAATAGTAGTAACCCATGAAGCCGAGAAAATTTGTATGTACGACCGTACGACCGACCGCACAAGGTGCTACTTTTAGCATGCGCGGCCAACTGTACCACGGGCACTATCTTGTAATCAGTCCTCTACACGGACACGGAGAAGTTGCGAATGAAAGTCCATTAATATTACCACGAACTTTATCCATAGTAGGGGCTTTAGTTTTGTTGAAGAGACGTGCGGGAAAAAAAATGTGAGCTCCACTTTTAGGCTTGCCTAAATCTATATATTATATCTTCCTGACCTGTTCTTGCGCTAACTGGGCTGAGTAGTTCTGACGGAAATGCCGCCCTCGGTCTGCCGATAACCTACTGGTACCCATCTCAGTCGAGGTAGCGCTATTTTCCTGTAAAGAACACCAGACAGCTACACTATGTAAATCATATGGGCGTTTAGGGCGAAAGAGTACCCGTTTGTATCGTTATTATCATCGTTCTATATATAACAACAGCAGTACTGTCTATAAACCAACCATTTTCTTCTTTTTGTGCCTTGGAGCAATGCCGTTACTGCAAGAACAATTTTGAAAAGGACATAGTGAATAGTACTGATTATAATTATCCCTCGTTACCGCAAGAACCAGCAATAATTGTCTTCGATAAAATAATATATAATGGAGAATAATTTAGCCAAGCGAAAAAGTTGGCTCGAAAATGATGGCGATTGGCTAAAAATTGCCGAAGGAGAGGTGGACAGTGGCGCACAATATAATTAGGAAAGGTCTTAAGGGTATAACTTTCGTAACGCTTGCTTAATTGCTTTTTGGTCGGGAATGGTTTCTTGGTCATTAAGGCATTAATAATAGAATCTAGGTACAAGTACTAAGGAGAAAATTTTCTTCTTTGTTTTTGATAAAGTGGAATAACCCCCACTTATTCCGTACATGTACATTATGTGATCCTGTTATTCTTTAAGAACAAGTGGGAGGATTTAATATCGACACCGAAATAAGGATAATTTTGAAGTTACTTACTTTGGACTGTCATCCTCCTCGCTATCCATCTCCCCAGCTAATAGATGTAAGGGCGGTGTTGTCCCTATTTCACCTAGGGCGAAGAGGGAGTCGTCCAGTGCAGGTTCGACATTTCCATGTCGACCAAATCCGTCTTTTAAATGTAATTTCTGGGTCGTCATCACATAATGGAATTGGATCGTCTCTTGGATTCATGAATAGGACTTTACCTTCCGCATCCTCTGCAGGTAAGGAGGGGTCTAACACATCGCCTGGTGTAGTGCAGAGGGAGAAGTAAACTGGAAATAACTGTAGAGAGCCAATCCAATCGTACAGTGCAGCCATTGCTTGGTATGGTTTGAAAGCTCGCTTTACCATTCCCAAGTCGATGCGACGCACACGAACGACAACTTGTGGTTCATCTATGCCCGGTTCCTCTAACACTCTACCTAATCGAGCAGCATGAATTCCTCGACCTTCCTCGCTCTGCTTATTTCTTCCATCAACGCTTCTTCTTTCTGTTGCTTTTTTTGCGCAGTCGATGCGTAGGCTTTCTTCGTACTTTTCATCTCGCGTCTCTTTGAGTTGGGCCCGTTCTTGCGAGCTTCCTAAAAGCCTGGAATTCCTCACCTCGGAGTGCGACTCTCCTACTTTCGTCTCCTCTGATAGAAGTTCTTTTCTTTTGGTTTTCAGATACAGGCGAACACGGGTAAGCTTGTAGAGATTGAAATATGACTGAAGGGAGAATTCGATCTCTTTCCCTTCAGGGGTGATAAGCTTATCAATCTTCTCACCGTTAAAGTTTGCTAGATCGTAATCCATTTCAAGCCATCTTCCAAACGTGGATCCTCCTTGAGGAAAAAACAAGTTGCGAGCCTCGTCAACAATGTCGGACGTCCTGCTACTCCCAGGCAACGAAATTGACCTCGTTCCACCCCCAGTAGACTGTCTTACTGCGAGGTATCTTCCCTTCTCCTCCGAGAAGTGCAGCCAGCCAATTTCGAACTTTCGCCATCGTGGCTTAACGTTGGAACTAGCGGAAGCTATTTTGCTCTGCGACGCAGAGCCCTTAAGACGTGATCCCTTAGTTGATCTCAGTTTTTCAATTAAATGTTGTTTTCTCTCCTCCATGTCCTTATTTTCCCCCTTTTTTTCTTTCCTCTCACAAAACAGACAGAGAGCGTACAGGTCGCCTTTTGTCTTTTAGCCCAGCTCCAACAGGAAGAACTCTGGGCAATATATCACAGCAGAACCGTCCATCTTAAATAAAAATACATCACCATTAATAATAACGATGACGAGGACGATAATTATAATGTACTCACAACGAGGATCCATGATATAGCTCCTGACTCACATGATATTCAAAATTTCCACAATCTTTTTGCTTCCCTACTTAACGTATATTAGGCGATAAAGCAGGAATCAAGAATCCGTGACGGGTCTAGCCTCCTACATAGGGTAAGGCGATCCCCTATTGAAAACGCCGTCGTGGGAGGCCATGACGTGTCACGCAATCGTTCCAAAAAAAATTTCCTTTCATTCTGTGCTTGCTCTTTTGATCTTTCGTCGGTAACTCAACTGCAAGCTCTCGTGGTCAGCGTAGTTACTTAAGAGCCCTACTGAGCTAGTATATGTGGGTGTTCGTGCTTTTACTTCATATTATGTTACAAAGTGACTGCCGTAAGAAAATTGTGCAACACCTTTTGCAATTAAACTGACAACATATCCATTGCAGATTTCTGTGTTCGTTTACTCTTTACGCTTCATCATTATTTTTACAAAATGAATACTGTATTTCAAATATTTGTGGATCAACTTAACTCTTACCCATGGGATAGTTATGTGAGGCTTATTAGTGCAAGATATTTTGGTTTTATCAACTGAGTTGATAAAGTAAGTTGGCCACCATAAAGAGTTTCAAAGCTTATGTTTTGAGTGTTAGTCCTTTGTCATTCGCCTGGACAGCTTACATGATCAACTCAGGTGACTGAACCAAGTTATCTTGTTAAACTCCCCCACTGATGCAGTACCACAGTTTCTTTAGAAACTTGCCCCCTTTATTCATTTATCAGTGCAATGACTCGGGACTATTTTGAATTGACATTGCTAGCCTTTCTCAGAATAAGACATAAATAAAGTGTGACCAATTGTGTTGGGCTTTTTGAGGGTGTTGTACCTGCACACAGTGTACCTGTACAAAATGTATTCCTCCAATAAGTGCTCGAGTGCTTTGTTGAAATTTCCGTGTAAAGGAGGGGCGCTTATGAAGAAATAATCAATCTGTACTTCTTTCGCTTTAGTTGAAGCTTATGTTATAAACGAAGTGGCAATAGAAACAGGTTTTCGTTGTGTCCCTACTATCTTAGATAGTGAGAGAGTGGAGGGGGGGAGGGTGGGTGGGCACTTATTGAAAAGGGGTGCTTGTTTAATATTATGTCCAATTTGGTGGGAAGTTTATTCAGGGAGGGGTGCATATTAGAGCGTGGATGCTCATTCAAGGAAACGCGGTGATCGTAATTTGGATGTAGTGTCTAATGAAAGCTTTTGTTTTGCTTCACAGAAAAACAGAGTTCTTAAAGCTGAACTGAAGAAGTTGCGCAAAGAGGCCAAGGTGTAATCTTGCTTTTAAGATGAAATAAAAATTTTTGTTTGAGAGGATTGGTGCTTTCAAAGTTATTTCTTTAATAAATGCGAAGTACATGTCACTGATGTTCTTGTCATATTTTTACAACTTCTGTGATCTATTACTGAACTGACCAACAGCAACATGGAATCTATATGTTTCATATAATGTAAAAGAAGTAAAAACTTGTTGATGGTGATATCATCTATCTTCCAACAGATTATAAGAAAGAACAAATCTGAACACTCGTATTATTCAGCTTACTGTAGAATTTTGTTTTTAACATATTTTGCTGTCATCGGTGAACAAGACAAACCTAAAGAAATTAGATTCTACTCGTTGAACTGACTTCCATTTACACCGATTCATTGTCTGCCCTACTCTTGGACAGGTGGTGGAGTCAGAGTTGACAGCGGTTTACATTCACCTTTGGGAAATTCTAGATCTTTTTCTCCATCTCTAAAAAGTAGAGACATACAAGAATATTAACAACAAAGAACTAACATCTACAACTCGCCCTCAGTGTTGGAGAAACCGGTTTCCCTTGGTCGTAGGTGACTGTGTCAAAATTTTCCCTAAACAATTTTATACTAAGCTCGTGACAGCTCGTGGTTACTTTAGAAAAGCTCTTGTTTAAAAATCCTTGTAAAAACGAGAGACATTTAGGTCGAATACCGCTACTCTCTCAAGTCGTACCTAGGAGATAATACACGGCTCATTTCCATAACAACGGCTAATCGTCGAGCCAGGTACGAAGGACAAACTATTCTAAAACAAATAGCTGACCCATCCCTTTTTTAATGTGCTAAGTGGTGTATTACCTGGCTACAAGCCTGAGTACCAGTTCCACCCTCTGTGAATGATCCACTCTTATTGGTTCAGCTGCGGTAAACTGTTGTGTACTGTGGCCTTGTAATGTTGTTCCACCTGATCTCCATGCGGGATCCGGTTCAACGACATTGGCACGACCGTCAACTTTACATGTAATAGGAAAAGGGGCATTGACGGCAGATATACAAATATTCCAGGACATATTTACGATTGTATTATTATTGCATTTATATGGCAAGGTAGTCCTGGGGTAGATCTAGGCGTTCAGACTAGTTTTCTTATTTGATTAGGATTTTACCCTGCGGTTCGTTTCCACCACAGAAACGGTCATAAGCTGTGCGTTTTTATGACTGAAAGCTAGTAAAAGTAAAATAAACAAGCTTGGTCTGAGTGCCATGAGATAAACTGCCTACTAACCTCGCTTGCTCTTGTAGTAAGGGAAATGTTGGCCTTCGGTTATTAAAATACAGACCTCCCTGCGCTCAGTCCATACTGCCAACCCACACCGAAGACCCCGGGCCAATAATCCCAAGTACGGCCTTACACTTGGTTATGTGCCGACCAACTCTAAATTTCAATATCTTTACTCGGAAAACCCACGGGTATTTGACTGTTTTCTTTGCCCAGGGGTTGGGGTATTTGAACCTTTCCCAGCTAGGGTGGAGAAGGAAGTGTCAAGACTTTCCAAAAAAATACAAGCGTTTTATCTTTTAATAGGTAAAGTTCACTTTCACTAGCGAACAGCTCAGAAGAAAAGGTCTACAAGGTCTACAAGTTTTAAAGCTTGGTCAATGAGTAGAAAGTCACGACCCTGACTTTGTCTTTTGCATAAAAACTGACCATTAAATCTGGTCCGTGGGTGGGCCAATTGGGTTCCCTGAGGGGAGATTTTGAAGCTTGGAATTGATCGACGCATTAGCAAGATGATATAATTCAGATTCATAGCCGGGAAATATCGCACACAGTGATCATCGAGATGGGAAATTCGAATGCAAAATAATCGAGAGAAACAGTCTACTTAAATTCAGTAAACTGAAGAATGACTTATTCACGCATATTTTAAATTGAAAAGTTTCCAACATGGGATGGTACGCGTAGTAATCGCGTTCGACTCTCTCATTTCTCCTCTTCTTCTAAGGCTTTATTTCTCAGTCATAAATGAATTTTTTCTGTAGACATAACAGTGAAATAGAAAAGGGGAGATCTGTTTATTTTGATTTGTCTGCTTCTATCAGGGATACATTTCGGTGACAGGAAATAATGTTCTTGCTTTTTGCACAGGGAAGTTCAGTATGTAAAGAGGTTTTGGTTATTTGTACCGTATGACGTTAGAGAATAAGAGGGGAAATTGAAAAGTTGAAATACTTGATGGAAGTCATCGATTATCTGACTATCAAGCGATTATCTGGCATTCGAAAGCTAAAGTATCCCATATATATTAGAGAAAGAAATATCGAGAACCTAAACGTATCTTTGAGATACGAATCATATGCACCTAGAATCTCGCATTCCTGCCTAAATTCTTCAAGTCAAACAGAAATCAAATTCATATACTGTATGTATCTGATCGAGAATGGCTGATCCAAAACTCCTCCACATGATCCTCATCACAATGACAAATACGAAAAAAAAAGGTTCTGAGCAACACCCTTCATTTTAGCTTTTTCAGCCCCTGCTTTTTGGGAGGAGCCTGACGAGTCTCTAAAACTAGACAAATTGCTTCGCCATGCAAGCAAGAAAATTACTCACAAATTCCAGAGAAACCACAGGATTGATCCTCTTCTGTAAATTACAAGAGTAATAGAGATGTACTTAAAATTTAGTAAAAATTACTTATTTGGAACTCAACTGCGTGTCTCTTTAGCTGGACAGTTGACAAGTAGGCAAGCTATTTTTTAAGATTATCCTACTTAAACATGTAAGAAACATGCAATTCACGACTTAAAAAGAAGTACGTGACGGGGGGGCAGTAACAGGACAAAGTCCCAATTGACAGCAAGCAAGCTAGTTTTTTAGATTATGCCACTTAAGCAAGTAAGAGGCTGTGGTGCGGCGTAAAAGTGAAGTGAGCACTCAGGGAACTAATGTAATTCTCTTTCAATAAACCGTTTACGTAACTGATGATCGAGTAATTTCATGAATAAAATTTTCCTTAAAATCAAAATTTGACGTATGGAAAACTTTGGCACTCCACTTGAATTTAATTTATTCGTTAAAAAATGTACAGCTACGAAATATTTATGTTTTTAGCGAAAAACTTAAACTAGAAAAAAGGAAAATTATTCACCGCTTGCAGAGGAACCAAGGGATTTAAATTCTGGGCGCCCTGATTGAATTTAAATTATACGTTCCAAAATGTTCAGATACATAAAAAAGAAGTTCGTGACAGAGGGCAGCAACAGGACAAAGTCACAACTGACAGCTACCCCCCCCCCCCCCCCCCCCCCCCCACACCATCTTAAACTCCCTTACATCATGATCTTCCTCATCATGGCAAATCAAAGCAAAAAGTGTCTGAGAAACACTCCTGAGGAGTATGACGGGTCTCTTAAATTAGACAAAACACCGAGTAATGCAAGCTACCAAATATTTATAGCATAAAACTTAAAACAGAAAAAGGGAAAATTACTCACCAGTGGCACGGAAACTAAGGTGTATAACACTTTGATACCCTAATTTAATTTATTCGTTCCAAAAATGTACAGATGCATAAAAAAATAAGTTCGTGACGGCGGGCAGTAACAGGACAAAGTCCCAATTGACAGTAACCCCCTGCCCCCCTACCCCCCCAAATCTTTTAAGATAACAGATTATTATTATCCTCCTGATAATGGCAAATCAAAACAAAAAGTGTCCGAGAAACCTTTAATTTTAGCTGTTTTTGGCAAGAGTTTGACGAGTGTCTTAAACTAGATGAATTGTATCGTCATGCAAGCTATGAAATATTTTTAGCAAAAGACTAAAGTTAAAAAACAGAAAGTTACTCACCCAGTCCCAAACTAGCACAGTTTCGCTCATAACCTTTCAATTACAAGAGTAATACAGAGGTACTTGAAATTTACTGGAAATTAGTTCTATAGCTACCAAATATTTATAGCATAAAACTTAAAACAGAAAAAGGGAAAATTACACGAAAACTAAGGCGTATAACACTTTGGTACCCTTATTCAATTTATTCGTGACAGAGGGCAGCAACAGGACAAAGTCACAATTAACAGCTACCCCCTGCCCCCCCCCCTTTTAAGATAAGAGATTATTATTATCCTCCTGACAATGGCAAACCAAAACAAAAAGTGCCCGAGAAACCCTTAATTCTAGCTGTTTTTGGCAAGAGTTTGACGAGTCTCTTAAACTAGATGAATTGCGTCGTCATGCAAGCTACGAAATAATTACAGCAAAAAACGTAAACTTACAAGAAAGGAAAATTACTCACCTTTACGAGGTCCTAAGAGAAATTTATACACTCAAAATAAGTTATTTAGAATTCAACTGCATGTCTCTTAAAATGGAATGTTGACTTGATAAGTAGGCAAGCTAGTTTTTAAGATTATGCCACTTAAACAAGTAAGAGGCTGTGGTGCGCCGTAAAAGTGAAGTGAGCACTCGTGGAACTGTGGAGTGCTTTGATTGAATTTAACTTATTCGTTACAAAATGTACAGATACATAAAAAAGAAGTTCGTCACAGAGGGCAGCAACAGGACAAAGTCACAATTAACAGCTACCCCCTGCCCCTCCCCCCCCGCCATCTTAAACTCCCTTACATCATGATCTTCCTCATCATGGCAAATCAAAGCAAAAAGTGTCTGAGAATCGCTCCTGATTTTAGCTTTCTTTAGGAGGAGTCTGACGGGTCTCTTAAATTAGACGAAACACCGACTGATGCAAGCTACCAAATATTTTTAGCATAAAACTTAAAACAGAAAAAGGGAAAATTACTCCAGTTGCACGGAAACTAAGGCGTCTTTGGTACCCTAATTTAATTTATTCGTTACAAAAATGTACAGATACATAAAAAAATAAGTTCGTGACGGGGGGCAGTGACAGGACAAAGTCCCAGTTGACAGTTACCCCTACCCCCTGCCCCCTACCCCCCTGATCTTTTAAGATAACAGATTATTATTATCCTCCTGATAATGGCAAACCAAAACAAAAAGTGCCCGAGAAACCCTTAATTTTAGCTGTTTTTGGCAAGAGTTTGACGAATCTCTTAAACTAGATGAATTGCATCGTCATGCAAGCTAAGAAATATTTGTAGCAAAAGACTGTTTTTGGCAAGAGAAAGAGCTGTTTTTGGCAAGAGTTTGACGAATCTCTTTAACTAGATAAATTGCATCGTCATGCAAGCTAAGAAATATTTGTAGCAAAAGACTTGAGCGAAAAAAAAGAAAGTTACTCACTCCATCTCGAAGTACCAAAGGTTCGCTTATCATCTATAAATTACAAGAGTAATACAGAGGTACTTGAAATTTACTGGAAATTAGTTCTTTAGAGCTCAACTGCGAGTCTCCTAAAATGGGCGGTTGACTTGACAAGCAGGCATGCTATTTTGTGAGATTATTTTATCTAAACATGTAAGAGACTGTGGTGCGGTGCAAAAAGGAAGTGAGCACTCAGGGAACTAGAGTAATTCTCTATAGTGGACCATTTACCTAACAAAAGAGAGAGCTTTCAACGTTAAAAGAAAAATGAGATAAAGGAAAGCTGATCGAGTAATTTCATGAACAAAACTTTCCTTGAAATCAGAGTTTGACGTATGGAAAACTTTGGCACTCTAACTTAATTCAATTTTAAAAAAGGTTGAAGTGGTAAAAAAAAAGAGTTGATGAGTCTTCGAAGTCTTTACCTTTATTCTCATCTCAATGTCCCTTATCAGATTTCAAGAAAGTGAGCAGAATTTGATTGGTTCATCTTTGCTTAACAAGCGAGAGACTTGCTCAAGGTAAAATCGATAACAAATCAATACTAGCACAAACGATTGATTTTTATCGCTACGATTGATGTTTTAGCACCAACGATTGAGTTTTATCACTAATGATTGATATCTTTGGCGTAAATGCTCCCCATACCTAATTATACGCGCCGGCCAGTCTTAAACATTGCATTTCCTTTTTCGAGCAATTTGGTGAACATTTATCTTTGGTGTCTAATTTAATTTAATCGTTACGAAATTTACAGATCCATAAAAAATAAGTTCGTGACAGGGGGTAGTAACAAGACAAAGCCCAATTGAAAGCTGCCCCCTGCCCCCCTCCCTTCCGATCTTTAACTCCCCCACATGATCCTCCTCATAATGGCAAATTAAAACAAAGTGTTTGAGCACTGAATTAACCCTCTTCTGCACTGAATTACCTGAAAACTACATTTATCTTAACCAATCAGAACTGAGTAATTTTTTCATGTATCTTATCAATAGCAAAAAACTTAAACTTATAAGAAAGGAAAACTACTCACCATCTCTAGAGAGTGACATTGTCAATGGTACTAAAAGAGAAATTTACTCGAGATAAGTTATATAGAACTCAAATGCGTGTCTCTTAAAATGGACGGTTGAGTTTTACCACTAGCGATAGATATTTTTGGCACAAATGGCTCCCCATACCTAATTATACGCGCCGGCGAGTCTTAAACATACTTGAACTACATGCATCTTGCATTTCATTTTTCCCTTTCCTTTTTCGAGCAATTTGGTGAACATCGATCGATGATTTGACAAATAATAAAACAAGAGGCTACTCCGGTTACGCCTAAAAAATTACATACGAATCAGAACAAGACGTCGTCGTAACAGGTAACCAAACTGCAACACAACACCATTAAAATAAGCGACTAGAACTTGTTAGTTTTGTCAAAAAGGCGAGATGAATAAAAAAGAATTTCGTGACGGGGGCAGTAACAGAACAAAGTCCCAGTTGACAGCTACCCCCTGCCCCCTACCCCCTGATTTTTTAAGCTAAAAAAACTCCCCCAAACTATCCTCCTCATAATGGCAAATCAAAACAAAAATTGAAAATAGAAGAAAAAGCTTCGTCGTGCTAGTTACGAAATATTTGTAGCAAAAAACTTCACTTAAGAAAAGGATAATTGCTCACCATCTTCAAAAAGATCCAAGTCTAGCATTTCTTCTGTAAAATACAAAAGTAATAGCGATGTACTTGAAATTTGCTAAAAATTAGTTCTTTAGAGCTTAGTTGCGTGTCTCTTTAAATTGACGGTTGACTTAACAAGTAGGCAAGCTATTTTTTCAGTTTATCCTACTTAAACATGTAAGAGGCTGTGGTGCAGTGTAAAAGTGAAGTGAGCACTCAAAGAACTGGCGTAATTATCTATTAATGGACCGTTTACATAACAAAAACGAGAGCTCTCAATGTTAAAAAAGAATGAGAAGAGGAAAGCTGATCAGGCAGTTTAATGAATAAACTTCTCCTTGTAACCAGAGTTTGATGTATGGAAAACTTTAGCATTTGTCTAATTTAATTTATTCGTTACGAAATTTACAGATCCATAAAAAATAAGTTCGAGACAGGGGGTAGTAACAAGACAAAGCCCAATTGAAAGCTGCCCCCTGCCCCCCCCTCCCTTCCGATCTTTAACTCCCCCACATGATCCTCCTCATAATGGCAAATTAAAACAAAGTGTCTGAGCACTGAATTAACCCTCTTCTGCACTGAATTACCTGAAAACTACATTTATCTTAACCAATCAGAACTGAGTAATTTTTTCATGTATCTTATCAATAGCAAAAAACTTAAACTTATAAGAAAGGAAAACTACTCACCATCTCTAGAGAGTGACATTGTCACTGGTACTAAAAGAGAAATTTACTCGAGATAAGTTATATAGAACTCAAATGCGTGTCTCTTAAAATGGACGGTTGAGTTTTACCACTAGCGATAGATATTTTTGGCACAAATGGCTCCCCATACCTAATTATACGCGCCGGCGAGTCTTAAACATACTTGAATTACATGCATCTTGCATTTCATTTTTCCCTTTCCTTTTTCGAGCAATTTGGTGAACATCGATCGATGATTTGACAAATAATAAAACAAGAGGCTACTCCGGTTACGCCTAAAAAATTACATACGAATCAGAACAAGACGTCGTCGTAACAGGTAACCAAACTGTAACACAACACCATTAAAATAAGCGACTAGAACTTGTTAGTTTTGTATAAAAGGCGAGATGAATGAACCAGTTTTCGAGAACAGCATGTTCACCGATGATAAAAGCTATGAAATAAGCATTCGCACGTGGGTTCGTATTCAGAACGCGACAACTGGTCACAAACGGGCGCCTTAGCTGATTCTGCCGAAATAATACAGTACCGCTATACGCTATACGCGAGCGGTACTGTATTAGTGAGGGCCAGATCCAACATGATGGTATTCCGTGTACGGGAATCAACCCGTTACCACAAGTAGTTGTCTCGCACTAGTTTTGTAAAATAGCTGTAGATGGAGTCATTGTTGATGAAAGTACAGGTTTTTCAGTTGATGGTAGGGAGAATAACGTCCCAACAGGCCAAAAGCTGGTCGAAGGTTGCTTTGCTGACGAGTTGAAGGGACTTCGTGAGTTCCTTTTTTAGTGTCTAGTGTGGAGTTATGTGGTCGGCAAAACCCAGTAACAAAAAGTTTATGTTTGAAATTAGGACGAATCCCGCAAAACTAAGCCTCGTCATTGTTTTCCAAATCCTTGCGTACTCTGCACTCCCCTCCCCCTACAATTCATCACTAAAATTCTGTACCCTGAAAAAGAAGCTCTACGTTTATTTTTGAGGTCTTAGAACTGTTGCAGTTCTCAGTTTCTGGCGACGAGAGGTCATTATAAAATGCTGAATAAATGAATGAACATGCGACAAAAGAAAAATTAATACATGATTAAGACATGATTGAATGGATGGATGCAACAAGTAGGGTAATTTTACGACAAAAAGCGAAAAAAAAAGGCAAATTCCCACAACATCGTGAGATATTTTTAGATATTATGAATACAATTTTTGACGTCTCCAAATGCTAATTCTTAAGATTTGCTGGACGGATAGCAATTGAATAGGGATTGGAGCATAAGTGTTCATATCCTGATTTGTTACACCTTCTCCACCCATTCCCATTGGTGCTTTGCTTACCTACAGCTCCTGCCATCTGAGGCCTATTTGAAAGAGAAACAGACAAGGCAAATATTAGTACGTTGTATCCAAGCTTATTAAAATTATCTCGGACAGAAATTCATGTACGCGCTCTAAACCTAATCAAGGTTTATAGTTTAAAAAATTGCCTGTTTTAGCTTTACAACGCTGAGGTTTTTAGTAGGTCCGCTTTCCTCAATGGTTTTGAATGAAACCCTTTTGTAGCCTAAATTGTCATTTGTCCCCTTTCTCACCACCTTAACAAATCGATTAGGGATTAAAGAAGCCAGTTCGACCACGTCGAGGTCAATGAACGCCAATTATAAATTAGATGCTAAAAGGAATCTGAGTCCTCGCCAAAAAAGTCACCTCGCGTTCTAAATGTACGTCTTTGTTCTTGTCGATGGTGGCTAAAAAGTTTACGAAGTATCAGGATATTTGCATTTCTATGCACTCAGCCATATTTTATACACTTACCTGTCGAGTATCGTATCGCCAGTACTGATCGAAGTGGGATAACTCGTCACCCGAAGCGTACGGCCATGCGTAACTCCGTAATCTAGATCAGAGAAAGTTAACCGAATATATTATCTCGCTTGTTACACTATCATATAGGGTGAAGTTGCCGAAATAGTATCTTTCTTTCACCCTACGCCGCAGCCATTTAGTAACACTTTTATTTTCAGTGATAGATTATATTTGAGGAATAAAACATACCTTGTAACGGACCCTTGTCTTGATCCGGATCAAACTCTCGTCCATCCATTGCAAATGTAAGCTTGCACTTACTACTGTTGCGCCGTTTTAAGATCTTTTCAACCAAATCCCGGAATGTTTCTTGGGGATCACACTTCACACGGACTGATGAAGAGTTATCGGAGAAGAAAACTTTGACTTCGATGTAAAGAATCCTCACGGTCAACTCAAGCTTCGATCCAGAGCAAATACCAAGGCTTGCTAAGGTTCCTTTGTCTTCAGAAGGGCTGAGTTGCTTTCCGTTGAAAGCAAATGTAGCCTCTTCGTTTTCCTGCAGGTTACAGCACGAAGGAATTTCTTCCATGACCGCCTTTAAGTTCTCTTCTTTGTCCACTTTTACGGAGTGTGAGTCGCCACTCTGATCTTTTACAGTTATGTGAATGTACTCGGGGATAATGACATTCACAGCCGGACGTGGACTGCAGATAAGTTTATCAGGAAGATAGCTGCTTGGTGCGGCTGACAAGAGGTTTCCCTCATGGTAAAGCTTTTGATCCCTGATTGGGACTTGAATCTTCCCTTCTATCTGTTCCATAAGATAATGGACCTTTACCTTGCCGGGATGCACCTTTATTGGAAAAGGACAATTGGAACACGCCTCGGCTGTTACTGTAATTGATATTTCTGCATCTATTAGTCTCAAATCCATGGGTTTCTCAATTATATCTCTGATGGAAAAAAAAAAGAGAAAATTGACAAGATTTTATCCCTTACTAATCCGCCCTCCAAAGGATCATCCTATAGGCTCATAGGCTTTACAATCCTTACCGTAGTCGTGTACCATTTGATAGGACCCTCGCGGTTTTAGCCAGAACTTGATAGGGGTCATCCATAACTCCCATCTGGTGCTGCAATTTACGTTTCAACTCACCAACTGTCGCCGATGGAGGTATGCTCACATTCAAAGGCTGAGACGAATCAGAGGTGATCACTGTAATGTTAAGAAAAGCTTCAGGTGTGAACACGCACTTAACAACTCCATTTTCGGGCCGGCCAGATTCAATTCCTGCCTCTTTCGGTGCAGTTTTCACTCGGTAGAAGGTGAACTTCTTGGCCTCATAAGCTGGTCTTTCTATTGACATCTCTTCTCCACCGCGGAGAGCCCATCCCCCTACGTCATAACCGTCAATAGATATGTCGACATGGCAACCTGGAAAAAAAGCGCAAGTGGTCAATTATTTTATATATATATATATATATATATATATATATATATATATATATATATATATATATAAAATCGAGATTTTCATCATAGAGTATTGACGAATTCAGTCTTCCATGCAAAAAGAAACGAAAGGGACTCAATGAAAATTGAGAAAGAAATTGTATAATTGGTAGACGCTTATAACGTCCCTTGACCTCCAAGCAAATGACCAGTTTTCAAGTGCAGTGGGTGTTCCTCATGCACCAGCGAAAATAAAGAGTCACCCTGGTTATGATTTTCTGGATGGGGACCGGTGCAGGTCCGTTCATCAGGGTAGGGGTGAAGTTCTTGTCAACAAGAACGTGGTAGCACAGTCAGTAACAGGAGTCCATTGAAATCTGACAGTATGTTTTCACCCCAATTTGACATGGTGATAAAGTTGAAAAATGTTTTTAAAACAGTAATATGTATGACTTTTACCATAAGCATGACAATTTTTGACATGTATTTTATATTGCGTCCCACTCTTCATTTCTACAAATTCTCCATCAGGGGTCTTAAAGTGCTTTCCTCCCAGAATTTTCACTACGTAGTCCTCGTGAAGCAGAAAGTCCACGTATTGAGGAGGTGCAGGTCCTACAGCTGGATCAGGCTGGAGTCGAGCAGACGATTTATGGACAAAAGCCCGAGAAGGTGCAGAACAGGCTCCCCGCGCGGATTCTAAAGAGGAGCCTGAAATTTAAAGAAGGAAAGAGATTTCACATACAAACCACAATGATGACAACAGCCAATTAGAACAAAGGAAAACATCAGAAATAGCCAATCAGAACAAAGGAAATCATCAGAAATAGCCAGTGAAAACTCCTAGTGAAAAAGAGAAACTGCCTCAAACGCGAGAATCGGTTTCAGTTTTGAATCTGCATGATTGTTTCAGAAAGTGGTTCGAGATTTCTTGACCAATCACTAAGCGAAGATAAGCAAAAGCAAAGAAATCTCGGATTAATCTTGACACTCAATTTGAAACTGCTTCAATTAACTTGCTATCCAAAGATCAGTTAAACTGCCCAAAGCATATAACTAAACGTTCACAAAGCAACAGTGACGCATTAGGTTTTATAAGCAGTTCACTTGTTGTCCACATTCCTAAAGTATTTCTGTCAATTTCCTTCCCTTTTCAGGTTCTCACCATTATTTGTTACAGTTAGCGAAGCATCACTTCTGACAGCAAAAAGATGTTCAGCTGTACGGCCATCCGCATCACCGCCACCTAACCCTGTTGAAGTACTTCTAGGATTCGCAGGATGTGGCTGATCAACCACATATCGAAATGTCATGACATGTTCGTCGGCTGCAGCTGTTGAGTTGGACGAAAAGACCTTATTTGCTAGGGAGAACTTGGGTTAAAAGCTCAAATCGCCAGGTTTTAAGGTTTCCACCGGAAAAAAATTGTTTGGCTAAAACTTAAAACAAGATTAGAAAAAAAGTTCTTCACTGAGCGATACTCAGAATGAACCAGTTCACTAACTTTATTCGTATCTGTACCTTTTCGTGCAACATTGTCAGCAAGATCACTTCCTTTTGGTTCCGGATCGCTACCGTCCCCCACGCCGTCAGTTACCATGTCATCTCGCCCATCTAGTCATAACAAAATCGTAGCAAATACAAAATAATTTCCTGTGTCCAAATATTCTTTTAAAACTAATTATCTGAACTCACTTTATTGATATTTTAGAAGCAATTTATGGCTAAAAAAATTAGCTCTGGGAATAAAAAGCGAAGTGTGTAGAGCTCTATAAAGCGACGTGTTCTAAGATGCTTACGTTGCAACTTGATTGATTGTTGAAATTTCCGCGTTGTCGAATTCAGATCGATTTTTTTAAGTAAATAAAATTGAAAAACTTAAAATAAGACACTCAAAACGTAAAATAATATTAAAAAAAGTTCTTTATTATGGAGCGATACTCAAAATGAACCAGTTCACTATGTTTATTCGTATCTGTACCTTTTCGTGCGCCATTGTCAGCAATATCACTTCCTTTTGGTTCCGTATCACTACCGTCCCTTCCGCCGTCAGTTTCTATGCGCTCTCGCCTGTCTAGTCAAAACAAAATCGTAGCAAATACAAAATAATTTCCTGTGTCCAGATATTCTTTTGTAACTAATTATCTGAACTCACTTTATTGATATTTTGGAAGCAATTTATGGCTAAAAAACTGAGCTCTGAGAATAAAAAGCGAGGTGTGTAGAGCTCTATAAGGCGAAGTGTTCTAAGATGCTTACATTGCAACTTGATTGATTGTTTAAATTCCCGCGTTGTCGAATTCAGATCGATTTTTTTAAGTAAATAAAAATAATAAAATACTTTTACGCGTAAAGGATTTTTTTAAAACCAGACATTCCTGTTGTATGATAATGTCAAGCAATTCATGTACGTTTCCAGATTTTCATCGAATCATTTACTTATTGTTTTCAACAAACTCGGATCTTTAGACTGAGGTTTGCGACCGATGTGACAATGAGTGAGCAATATTCCTCTTAAGATACACTTTTTACAGAATTACCGTCAGTCTCATCCGCTCTGTGGAGTTTTCTTTGAAAAAACTGAATTCTCTGCGCAAGATCCACTCGACCGATTGTCTTAAAACCATCATATAGCAAAGTCAGATTCTGCGGACCAATGTGAACATCTTGTTCGAGTGCTTCAAATAACTTCAGTCCACTTTTTATGTTTTCTGTCAATCTCCTGGGAAGATGATCCCCTACAGCATATATCAACCGCTCCAGATCTTTGTTAGACAGTTCCATCGACGTGTCCAAGAGAAGTCTCCTGTATGGACTTATGCAATTTTCATCTTTCGCGGAGGCCATCTTCAACTTTGCTTGAGCACCGACAGAAGCAAAAATGTTAATAATTTGCTAACTCTTCCGCTCTTACCCAGGTTTTCCTCTGTCTGTGAACTCACGGGATCTGGAGGCGAAAATGATATAAAATGGCGGCCCAAGTTTCATGCAAGAAGTTCTTTTGATGGAAATTGTTTGCCTTTTCACGGATGATCGCCAAACTACAAAGTCTGCATGGAACCTGATTAAAGTATTTCAACGATTAGTTAGTTTATTCCTAGGGAAGTAACCCTGTCATGGCAAACATAGGATTTGACGACTCTCCATCAGACCGACTGGAGGGAACACAAGTTCATTCTGTTGTCGGTGGCTTGATATTAAAAGGAAACAGCAACAGAGCGTCTCAATCCCCCAAGAAAAGCGTATTAGGGCTACAAAAGCTCGCTGAGGAGAAAAGAAAGCGAAAATTGGAGGAGGATGGCGAGGAGACGAAGAAGATCAAAGCTCTTTCTTCATATCGCGACGAAGATTGGGACGAATCGGAGTTCACGGGAGAAGCGCGAATCAGCGCTGGAAGTAAAGGATTTAAGTCGAAATCACGACATTATAGATCTGGATTGGCTGAAACCCCTTCACACACTGGAGGTGTTAATGCAGATATAAGAGAAAAACAGCTCCAGAGACTCGAAAGAGATCGTGACTCCAGAAAAGGTGGTTTGTATGCTCAATCTAGGCCAAAGGACAGAGAAAAAGATTATAGAAAAGAAAGAAGAGATAAAAACGATGATAGAGAAAGAAGAAGGTATGAAAAAAGACAGCAAAGTAGTCGAAGTTCTCGAGAGTACCACAGGGATGGAAGGGAAAATTATTTTAAAGAGCCAAGATCGAGCCGCAGTGACTGGGAAGAGACGCCATACAGAAGTAGTCGGTCAAGAGATGAAGGTTATACTCCTAGACACAAATCAAAAGGTAACCGTATCTTTTTTGCAGTTGATTTGATAGCCTTTTTTTCAAGGATAATTGATAAATTAGTATTATCAAGTAAGTTGGTAATGTCTTTTCAGCACTCATAAAGTCTAAAAAACACAAAGACATAGTTACAATGATCCTTCCTAGAACTTCGTGTATTTACTTTTTACCTAAAATCCACAAACCTAACAACTCAGGTCGACTCATCTTCTCTGCCTGCAGTTGTCCCACCAAACTTATTTCCAGCTATTTGAACAAAATTATATCACCTATCGTCAAAACCTCATCATCATACATTAAGGACAGCCAGCACATGCTTGAAATTTTTTGTGAGTTTAATTTCTTTGGCCGAAACAAACTTGTTTTCACTATGGATATTACATCTCTTTATACTAACTTTCCCAATGATGGAGGTCTCCAGGCCCTAAAACATCTTTGTAATCAAGGTACTGGTAAGGAACCTAGAAACACTACTCCATTAGTCGAACTAGTCCTAACACTCAATTGCTTTTCATTCAGTGGTAACTAATACACACAAACCAATGGTATAGCCATGGAGACCAAATGGGAGCCAGCTATGCCAATCTTTTCCTGGGCTTTATTGAACACCAATTTTTCAGTCAATACAATGGCCCCAAACCTGAACTCTACAGTTGCTACATTGACAACTGCATCAATGCTACCTCCTCTACCAGAAAGGAGCTCACTCAATTTTTAACTTGCAGCAACTCCTTTGACTCAGCACTGAAATATAACTAGGAAATCTCTGACTCTTCTTTGGCTTTTCTAGACATTAAAATTTCAAAATAAGGCAACAGTCTATGCACTAGTGTTTACTACAAACCTACAGATTCACATAGGTACTTGCTTTATTCATCCTTGCATCCATCACATGTCAAGAATTCTATACCTATTTCCCAAAGTTTCTCAGACTTTGTAGTTTAGGTAGTGTTGACTCTTATTTTTCCAGAAAATCCGAGGCAATGTGCCAGTTTTTTGACAAACATGGGTATCCTGTTCCTGTTGTTCAAGTGGGTCACCACAGTGCTTAACAAATTGATTGACAGCACTACAAATTGTTCAGAAGGAAAACACTGATTGCTTTCAATTCACTCCCACATTTCACCCTCAAAACCACTCAGTTAAATCTATCATTCAGAAAATCTCTAAGTTTCTTCAGTTCTTCAAAACAACTCAGAGACTGGTACTATCTTTTTGCAACCTCTACTTATCTCATTCAAACACAACAAAAACATTGGGAACTCTTTGGTCAGAAGTTCATTTCAAACCAGTGACCAACGTAGAAATTTCAAACATGCTCTCTCACAATGCAAAACTTGTCCTTTCATTTACAACATAGAAAAAATGTTGGGATCCAAGAGATCCATTAAGATCACTGATTACTTCACATGCACCTAAACTTACACTTATCAAAAAAGTTATACATCGGTGAAACAGGAAGACAACTAGGTGACTAATTTCAAGAACACTTTTGCAATGTAGAAAGAAATGACAAGAACGCATCCAGTCATTAGACACTTAAATCTCCCTTACCATTCTAAGCAACATATGGCAGTTTGCTGCCTTACCCTACATCTGGGCAGTTCGGAAGGCAGCAAAACTTTAGAAAAAAAATTTATCTTTCAAATAGGCACTCTTAATCACCACAGTATCAACAAGCCCTTTTCATTCAACCAATTTATTCTTGTTTTATCATTGCTATATTCCCACTCATAGCATAGCTCCATTTTCTGCATATAAAGACTCATGCAACCCACAATTGCTACAACAAAAACTCGAAATGTCAGCTTTTAAACTCTTTATGGTGGCCAATTTATGTTATCAACTCAATTAATAATACTAAATTACCTTACTATACTCTCTCACTGACACAGCACCACAATTTCTTTAGAAACTTTCCCCCTTTATTCTATTTTTTAAGGGTTTATTCTGAAACCCTTCTACATTCCAAACCAGGCCTTCTGCCCTTATTCAGATTTGTCCTCGTAACCTCTATCACTAGATATATTAAATATAAATTTCCCCCCATAGAATAATCTGCCAGTCACACTTTGAAACCCTTTGAAGCTTAGGCACATGGGAGGACAATAAAGTACCACACACAAAAATATTCCTCTTTAAAATCCATGGTACATTGCTGGTATAAATGCATGCCTTAGCTAAAACTGGGAACATTTGATATTCTCTGCATGGTATTCCACAATTTTAAAACCTCACATCCAATATGATTAAAATCTTGGGTAAAAGTAAATTGGAGGTGGTAGAGCATTCAACATTTTCCATGTTGAAGCAGCTTTGACGCTGCAAACAAATTTTCCTGCCTTCTGCAAACTATTTGATTGATAATAAGCTCACTAGATACCATTTGGTTGGGAAAAATGTTATAATTTATTTGTCCTTGTGAGTTACTTGTTCCAAAAAGCTCTGAATTTTTTTGCAAAATTTGTTCCCAAAAAACTGATCACTTCTAGGAACAGATAATGTCTGTGGATAAATTCATATAATTGCCTATTGTTGATGTATTTTAGTACACCAAAAAATTGCATTGATGTCGCATTATATTGTTCTCTTGATGGTTGTCTCTTATCTTTGTGTTCTCTGTAAGACCTTGCAAAAGATTTATTCCTGTCTTACATGTAGTTATGTTTTGTTGACAGACATAAGAACTCCTTCACGGAGCAGTTGGGATGATGAAGATGCCACACCCAGCAGAGCTAAATGGGAAATGCCATCTCCCAGCAGATCAGTGTATGAAGACATGAAAAGTGAAAGAAGGTAACGAAAACTGTGAAGTGTTCCTATCAGTACCCGATTGGTCTTCATTTTCCCAGATAGTTTACGTACAAAGATTGTACAAACCAGGATCATTATTTAGGAGTCAGGTGTCTGACACATAAAGGTTATGAGAATAAAGGAAACCATTGCTGACCAAAAGGAGTTCTCAATTGTTTTAAAAATTCTCCTTATCAGCACCTTTGGACATGTATAGAGAACAATGTAGAGAATATGCATACTGATGTTAGAGTGTAAAGGTTTTTAGGAGTCAGGTGTCCCTGAAAGTTTGCTGGTTCTAATTTCCCCCTTTTGCTGGAGGGATGCACCTTGAAAATTACATTTCTTGCTTGAGAAAACAACAAAGAAAGTCAGTTATGGTTGTTTTTGCTGTTTTGTTTGTGCAGGAGGCAAGGGGGGTGGGGCAGTAAGGGAGCATAAGACAGATTATCCTTCTCCCAGCAGCTGTTGGGGTTCATCATTTCACTTATAACCTCCTTATTATCTTTGTATCTCAGACTGATACAGAGATTTTACTATCATTACCTGCAGTTCTGTTAGAGTTTGTGTCTTTTACAGTCCCTTAATTTGTTGCTTCCTTGTAAAGGAGCACTTATAAGTGTTTTTCAATCAATGGATTTATTCTGTAAAGTCCTAGCATTTATAAAAATAAGTGGAATAATTTACTGCCCTACAGATCCCATCGAAGAATAGATGACACTCCTCGCTTCACCCCTACACATAAATACAATGTTTGGGAAGATGATCGCCGTAGCACTGGAGCTACTCCTAGATTCTCCAAAGGAAAACGTGAGACAAAATTACAATATAGCAATGTTATAACAAGGAGTATGTTATGAAAAGACCTCATCATGCCAAATCTGTGGAATAAAGTAGAATAAATTAATTTAGTAGCATTAATTTAGGTTTTGCCCTCTCATTTGTAATTATCTTGATAGACTAATCTGTCATTAGATTAAAAATTTAATATTTATAACCCACATATTTCCTTCAAAAATACTTAAATTTATGGTTAAACCAAGTAGTTATTGTGACAGAATAGTCACATTGTGGCAGGTTCTTGTTTATATCAGGAAGTCTTTGATCAAGATGTTACTTTCTTGACATAGGTTATCTGATGATGTTAAGCAGTTCAAAATTGTATTAACTTAAACAAATCATTGGTTGACTGATACATAAAAATGAAACATGCAGGTTCTGAAGATGACAAGGAATCGCGATTTCCTTCTGAAGTTGACAAGGAGGAATGGGAAGAAGAACAAAAGGTGATTAATGAGCCATTAGCACAGAAAACTGTTTCACTCCCAATATCTCATTAGTAATTCTCCTCAGTGTCTGCCACACTATTATTATGATGCAAGTTTGGAGAATTTGGTATTGGATCAACTAATGATCCCCTAATTGATATTTTTGATTATTCTCATCACTTGTCTGCTTCACTTGTTATTGTTATTGTAAGGAGAAACCATGTCTTGGTCACTTATGGAAGTTAAAGGGTTAATAAGATTTTGGCCTGTTGTGCTGTTGTCTTATCAAGGCGTAATTGTTTCTTTGACTGGCCGTGTTTGGTATAAGATAAGAAAGGATGGTGGGAGAAGGGGATGGGGAATGGCAAGATGACATTGCCTTCCCCTCTCCCCTCTCCTTCCTTTGGCTGGCTCATCCCTTTGGTAAAAAGGCTCATCCCTTTGGTACAAAGGGATGAGCCAGCCAAAAGGAAGGAGAGGGGAGGGGGTGGGGCAATGTCATCATGTCAATGTCATGAGTACTTTCCCCAGTTTTCTGCTGGTGTAAAAATCAAAGATGGCGGCTTTGATCTTCAAAGGCAGGGTATTTGGAGAAAAATTTCAAACAAAGAGTTGCTTGTACAGCTGGCTAGGTAGAAAAAACATGATGAAAAGTGAATTACTGTATATTATTTTACAGAGGCTGGACCGAGCTTGGTATGATATGGACTCTGGTTATGATGAAACACATAACCCTTTTGCTGACGTCAGTGATGAATACACCAAGAAAAAAGAGGAAAACATGGCCAAGAAAGCAGTTAAGAAGATGTCAGCACAACAGAGGCAAATAAACAAGGTGAAATGTGGACATGTTTTAGTGCAGCAGAGGAAATCTAAAAGTGTTTATCATGTGTAGTAGCAAGTGCAATTTTAGCTGGTGTCTAAAGTGTTAACCCTTTACACCCTAACATCAGTTTACATATTCTCCATACTGTTCTTCATACATTTCCTAAGTCACTGACAAGGAGAATTTGTTTAACCATCAGTTTACATATTCTCCATACTGTTCTTCATACATTTCCTAAGTCGCTGACAAGGAGAATTTGTTTAACCATCAGTTTACATATTCTCCATACTGTTCTTCATACATTTCCTAAGTCACTGACTAGGAGAATTTGTTTAACCATCAGTTTACATATTCTCCATACTGTTCTTCATGCATTTCCTAAGTCACTGACAAGGAGAATTTGTTTAACCATCAGTTTACATATTCTCCATACTGTTCTTCATACATTTCCTAAGTCACTGACAAGGAGAATTTGTTTAACCATCAGTTTACATATTCTCCATACTGTTCTCCATACATTTCCTAAGTCACTGACAAGGAGAATTTGTTTAACAATCAAGAGTTTCTTTAATTGGTGACCATTTCCTTTATTCTCATGACCTTAATGTATGATTGCAGTGTGATATTGTAAGGAGAAGTTAGATGCCAAAGGGTCAAATGCTACTTAGGTCCTACAGAGTTAACTTCATTCTAACTTTATTGTAGTAATTGTAGATTCAAAAGTAGCATTTTCATAACTCATGATCGTGAAAAAAGATTTTTCCTATAATATTGGCTCTTAAAGTTCATTAGCATACATCCCACAAAGCAGGTTGGTCAGAATTCCAGTCATCAACAAGTCTTCAATGAAAGTGTATGATGCTTCTTAAGATATCCCCAGCCATACCTCTGAGGATTTGTAGTTTGTGACTTATTAATGGAAGAGGTGTCAGTGAAAGGCTGTATGTTTGGTGTACATTCATTTACTTACCATCTGAATGTGTTTAATAACATTCCAATTAAAACCATTTTTATTCAGGATAATGACCTCTGGGAGACCAACAGGATGTTGACAAGTGGTGTGGTGCAGAAGTTAGATGTTGATGAAGACTTTGAAGATGATCAAGAAGCCAAAGTCCACCTGTTGGTGCATAACATAGTGCCGCCTTTTCTTGATGGACGCATTGTCTTCACAAAGCAACCAGAACCGGTCATTCCAGTCAAGGTATTATGCTATAGTTAGTACGTACACTATGATTGGTCAGTTCAGCGGGCCGTACTGTGGCCCGCTTAATTCAAAAGTTTTGTCGAATTGAAATCTTCTCCTCGATTTGAACCTAGAGATAATATAAATACCGTAATGGTTCGATTTGGTGCCTTCCTTCCAATGAGCGCTCCCTCGAAATAGGAAGGATCTAGGGAAAACCGGTCCGTCTTCCAGCTTTCTGATCTTTTTCGAATGGACTTCAGAGCTTTGTTTCGCACGTTCTACTGTTTCTCGAAATAGAATAAGCGCCCTGTTCCTTATAGGAGATATTTTTCGAAAAAGCGCCCTCCCTTTAGGTAACCAAAGTAAATAAGCACCCGGGGCACTAAATCGAATCATTACGGTACCTTACCAACCTCGTCTTCTTTGCAGGATTCCACTTCAGACATGGCTATGATTTCAAGAAAAGGTTGTCATGTTGTACGTGTTCACCGAGAACAGAAAGAACGACAGAAGTCACAACACAAACACTGGGAACTGGCGGGAACAAAACTTGGCAACATTCTTGGTGTTAAACAGGAGGAAGATGAAGTATGTTGGAATTTGAATTTCGACTTTGTTTAAGAACATTTCATGTAAGAAATTTGTTATTGAAAAAGAAAAAAAAAGAGCTTTAAAGAAATGTTGGTTTTCTTGTGCGGCGTTTGTTTCATCTAAGTTTACTCACAATTTATTACAACTTCTTACAAACTTCACGAAGTTAGTAAAGTAAAAGTAACTATTTTTCTTTGTCTTCAAGGATACAAAACAAGACGAGGAGGAAGATTACAAAGATAATCAGAAGTTTGCTGAACATATGAGGGATAAAAATGAAGCCAGCAGCGAGTTTGCTGCGAAGAAATCAATCAAGGAACAAAGAGAGTATTTGCCCATATTTGCGATTCGAGAAGAGGTACGTAGGAAGCCATGTCAATCTGTGAAACATCACTACGATATGTAAATAAATGATATGTAGTGTCTTTTTTGTTAAATTTTGTGCATTTGAACAGGAATTTGGAGCCGTCGTATTCGTTTATTTTCCAGCTGAACCGTACGGGCCTGGATGCGGTTTTATTGAAAATTATTTTGAACAAAATAATTCTAATGCGAGGGCCGCGCTCGAAGGCGCGAGCAGTGTTAGAAAAAGCTGTACAACTCAGCCGTCTGCCTCGCAAGATGCATGGTAGAAAAAAAAAACGTAAGAAAAAAGGAAGAAGGAGATAAAACGGCAGTCATGTGATGAAATGCTTACTTATTGTAGGTCAAGACGTACCGACCAGCGCCATTTAGCCCTTCCACTTTGTAATAAGTACATGATATGTAGAACTCACGTTGCGTGTGTGAATTTGTGCTTTTAATCCGGTTTAAAACTACTGTACCTGTTCTTTGCAGCTTCTGAACATCGTAAGAGACAATCAGGTGTTATTGTGGTTGGTGAAACAGGTTCTGGAAAAACAACACAGCTTACTCAGGTAAGAAAAAACGTGAATCGCTCGACGCGAAAACAGCGCTGTTGTGAGGTACTTAACGAGTTCACGTCTGCTGTACCACGACAAATACGTCTCCCTTTGTCATCGCTATGGCTGCACAGTGAGGTGTATGTTACTCTCGGTTGTTGTTGTTGTTGCTGCTTCAATAACTTATTCATGTGAAGCAATCCTACATTTTTTTCTTCTAGTACATGCATGAGGATGGATACACAAATTATGGAATGATTGGTTGCACACAGCCTCGTCGAGTGGCTGCTATGTCAGTTGCTAAGCGCGTCAGTGAAGAGTTTGGCTGCAGACTTGGTGAGGAAGTTGGCTACGCCATTCGGTTTGAGGATGTCACTTCCGAGGTGAGGAAAACTTGTTTACACTCAATGTATCAGTGTTTAGCGTGGAGTTTTTTATGTGAACTGAGTTATGTGAATTGGCGACCAGAGGTAATGTTCTCTTTATAATTAACTTAGGATGGTTATTGTAATATACAACTTAAGGACTGCGTGTCAAACGCGCATCCTCTTCCAGCGCAAATGATGACTTAAGTGCGTAAGTTTTTTAAAATCTTGTTATAATACGCTAACACTAGTATATATATATTCGTCATACTGTTCTCTATGTATTTTTCATGTTACTGACCAATGGAGTTTGTCTAACAATCACGACATTCTTTTGTTGGCGATCATTTTCTTCATTCTCATGATCGTGATGTTTAAGTCAGGGCTGATACTGTAGGGAGAAATTAGATACTAGTCACTCTTAGAGGTTAAAGGTTAAAAGGAAGTTTTCGTTTATTTTCGTAGTTATTTCCAGTCCGTTAACTGGGCATGGTTGGGTTGGTCATGGGGAATCATTTTACTTGTAACTGACCATCTCAACTGTCGGTTGTTTCTTGCAGCGCACAATGATCAAGTACATGACAGATGGTATTCTTTTGCGAGAGTCTCTCCGTGAGTCAGATCTTGATCATTACAGCGTCATTATCATGGACGAGGCGCACGAACGGTCGCTGAACACAGATGTCCTCTTTGGTCTTCTTAGAGAGGTGAGATGTTACATTCTGTAGATAACTATTCGCCTTCCCGGATTATGCTTTCACCCTGGCAATTATTAACCATCTGTCCCAAAAGTGACGAACGTGTAACGTCTCCTCTCCATTGATATACCGTTTTTTTTAAGATTAAGCGCCCTGAGCGCTTATTAAATATTTGGACCTTTTAGCGAGTGGTTGGTTATTCGAGGTTGGCGCTTAATGGACTAAATACGGAAAATTATCAAGCGTATAGATAAAGAGAATAGTCCAGTTTATCGGCTTAGCAACTCCTGATGTAACTCAAAGATCTCCCAAATGTTTTCACAATGTGATGTGTGGTGCCTGTTTGTCTGCCTGCCTGTTTACGTTGACATCAATGTAAATGATTCGTTACTACGCATGCTCCAATTTCCTTTAGCTAGTTTTGTTTCTGTTAACTGATTCTATGAATGTTATCTTCTATGGATATATTTTGAAAAACTTTATTTATATTCGTACCTGGATTGAGCAACGGTTTTTCTTTCTTTTCTCAGGTCATTTCTCGCCGAAGGGATATGAAACTGATTGTTACCTCTGCAACCATGGACGCTAAAAAATTCGCCGACTTCTTCGGGAATGTTCCTACATTTCAGGTACGGAGACTTCAACAGATGCTTATCCCGTTTTCGGTAGCATAAAGCTACAAAGAATTTTGTTAGTCCTCCTGCAGTTATTTGTGAATTTTCGTGAGAGTTTACCGGTACCAGTTTATATTCCTGGGTGTATAGAGGCACAGGGATGGTCAACCTTTACACCCTTGCATCAGTAAAGGTATTTTCCATACTGTTCTCTATACATTCCTAAGGTGTTGACAAGGACAATTTGTGTAACAATTAACAACTTCTTTAGCTGCTGATAATTTTCTTTATTCTCGTGACCTTACTGCATGATTCAGGGTGATATTGTAAGGAGAAATTAGATGCTAGTCACTCTTAGGGGTTAAAGGGTTAAGTGACTCGCCCAGGATCAAAATCTGAATCTCTGGATCCGGAGTCTAGTCCCGGAATTCACAACAGCCGGGGATTGTTCGTGTTTTTTAACGCGATTCGTCCTCTCTTTTGGCTTTTTCGTGGATAATCGCAAAGAGCTCGGGTCATCATGATGTGATAAGACGCCGTCTTAAGCCATCAGACGTAAAACGAAAACCAGTCGTATACCATGACTCGGTCACCAACGTTTTCTTGGAGCGCTTGATGGCTAATGTTAATGTCAACCTTTGTCATGATTAGCCGCTGTGATAGTTTTGGTTTTGGGATTTTTCGACAGCCATCGAAAACTACTCTTAACTAACTCTCTATTCATTTTCAGATTCCAGGTCGAACTTTTCCTGTGGACATACTTTTCAGCAAGAATGTTGTCGAAGATTACGTGGATGGCGCTGTGAAGCAGGCTTTGCAGATTCATCTTACGCCGGCGAAAGGTTCGTGTTGAACTTATGGTCTTACTAAGGTTTTTTACCCTTGCTCCTAAAGTTAAACATTCTCATCACTTGCTCTAACACATGAAATAAAGTTTGGTATTTAACAACGCCTGATAGATTTTGCATGACCATATGCGACATCTAGAGAGAACCATGTGAGATCCTTAACAATCCATATTTTTCATTGTCCAATAGAATGCACTTTGCATTTTGTTCTTGTTTGTTGTTTTTATTTTCCCTCTAAGTCCGTTCATGGCTCAAATGCATAGTTTATTGCGAATGCAAATCGACTTGGGAGCCCTACATTCTACTCGCCGTTCGCATCCTGTGAACTGAATTTCTGCTACAAATCAAATCATCGTATTTCATAATAGATATTGTTTTGTGGTATCACTTACCGTATTTTTTTCTTTTGTCGGTTTAATTCTTGCTTCCCTTGATACACTTCAGGGGACATTTAGTCTTCATGCCTGGTCAAGAAGACATCGAGGTTACTTGTGATCTTATCACAGGTGAGTGAAATGAATTTTATGATTCTGAGGCAGGGGGACTTGCAAACTTTTTTCTCCTGTCTCTCCTGCTGCCGTCCTCAGACAAATTGGTGGTTGCATTTGGTTTGAATTCTGTTCTATAGACACTCAGTTATGAACCGTTTGAACGCATGAAAGACTGGAAAAATGTAGTGCATTTGATGGTACGCTCGGAATGAAGGGAATGTATGTCTCTTCACTCTTTCAGAACGTCTAAACGAGTTAGACGAAACTCCACCATTGGCTGTGTTACCTATCTACTCACAGCTACCATCCGATTTGCAGCCAAGATATTTCAGAAGGCGCCGGACGGTGTCCAGGAAGTGTATCGTGGCAACGGAACATTGCGGAAAACGTCGCTTACAGGTCTTGCGATAATTAGTTTTCTACCAGCTCGCATATGACGGAAGGGCACAGTTTTATAGCTCTTGATGTTTAAATTTATTTACACCATTACGAGTGCGAGGGCGCTTGTGTTGATGTAGTTAGATTGTGTAAGTTTTGGAAACAGTAGACAACCAGAGAAGTTTCAATGTCCTCTTTATTAGTGAGTGGAAAGGTGAGATTATCTGCTTTCGATAACTTCTCTACAATATCACCCCTCCCCTAGTTTAGGATGTTGTTATTAACCTTATCTACAACATGAAATTCACTGATTCACGCATGCGCCAGCATCCTACCATGAGAAAGAATGTTAAGAGGCGTAGCCATGCTCGCATAAGATCCCGTCCTGTCTTTTGTTGTTGAGTTCTGTTCACTTTTGCAATAATTATGAAATCCCCTGTATTTTTTTTAGTTGACGGAATTATGTTTGTAATTGACTCTGGCTACTGCAAGCTCAAGGTTTTCAATCCCAAGATTGGTATGGACGCTTGCAAGTTTATCTACATGCAGCCAGGTACATACTGATCAGTATTTGTAAATAGAATAAGAGACATGGTAAGTTTTGTCATGAGCGTGAGGCATAGAAAAATTCTGAGTGCCCAGGAGGATCCGAACCTCAGACGTGCGGATTCTGCGCTCTGATGCGTTACCACTGAGCCACGAGACTATTTTTCCTTTGTCCCACTCTCGTGAAAGACGAAAAACATCTCTCTCGGATCAGTATTGTTGATGATGGAGCATTTTTCCTGTGAAATGTCTTAATATAAAAACTTGAATATGAAAGCGATTTTCGCAGTTATGACACTACTGAAGCAGTAGTGAAAGAAGGCCTGAAAAAAATTCAGGCCTGTACGGGATTTGAACCCATGACCTCTGCGATACCGGTGCAGTGCTCTACCAACTGAGCTAACAAGCCAACTGGGAGCTTTGAACTGCGGATAAAGACGTGAATATGAAAGCGATCTTCGCAGTTATGAACACTACTTAAGCGGTAGTCTTTATCCGCAGTTCAAATATATGACTTTCATATATTCACAACCGTTTATTCATCACTTCAAGGGTTTATTTCGAACCACACAGTGACCAGCTCCTAGGTGGCTTGTTGGAACTCTAATTTTTGAACCTGTTCATGGATTTTATTCTTTAAAAGCGGAAATTTGCAAGCTTAGAGCTTCTGTGAAACAAATTCCTTGTTAAATACTTTATGACCTAGTGTCTTAATCATTTACTTGCAGGCCAATGCCAATCAGAGATCTGGTCGAGCCGCATAACAGGGCCTGGGGTGAGTTTGAACACCTGAGTTTGAGTTTGACACTGATTCAGTTCACCGCCTTCAAATTGACCTTCAATGTGAAAGATTACCTCTGACATTTACTTTTTCTTTTATAAGTAAACATCTAAGAGGACTACTAAATTAGTATAAATTAGGGTGCTTGAAGATAACGCAAATGAACGGCAAGTTGGTTACGGTTTTTCTTAGAAATGCTTTGGGCGGTATTGTTCAGGTGAAAAACGGGGACTCTCTTTTAGCTCTATACAAAATATAATAGTTGTTTTTTTGAAAAACCCCATGGGGGTAAACTTTTATTTTTCAGCCATTGCTTTCGTCTTTTCACGGAGAGTTCCTACAAAAACGAGCTACTTGTGTCCACCGTCACCAGAAATGCCAACGAACAAACCTTTCAATGTCGTGCTGCTTTCCTCAAGTCCTTAGGTGTTCAAAATCTGCTGGAGTTTCACTTTATGGATCCTCCGCCACAGGTAAATGGATAAACGGAAGAAAAAATAAAAACCATCTCTGGGAGTTTTCCCTTTTTCATCAGGATTCCTAAATCGAAAGGTGCAGGTTCGAGTCTTGGCCGGGTCATTTTGTGTCGCTTAAGGGGTACGACACGATAACTCATACTCCAACCCCCCGCCCTCTCTCTACCTCCCAGAAAACAAATTGGTTTTAGTTACTGGAAAACTTTTCGGGGAAATCTGGTCAGGGGTTCACAAACTTGCTTCGTACTTGAATCCCGTTCTGGGAGAGTATGCAATCACTGTTACGTCGCTTAATGCTAAGGGAATAACGATAAAGCTTCGATAGAAAGAGTCACAAGACCTTTTTTTTTTAACGGTGTTTGCTTTTTCCAATGTAATACTTTCCCTCAAATATGTTTATTTTTCAAATTAAACTGACGTTGGCTCCTTGTTCATTATAGGACAACATCTTACCTCCATGTACCACTGTGGATTTCTTGGCGCGCTGGACAACACCAGGAGTCTCACTCCTCTGGGGCGTCAGATGTGATTGAGTTTGCCCTCTGGACCACCGCCCTGTCCAAGTTGTTTGATCATCGCTGTGGATATGGAGTGCAGTGACGAGTCGCTTGTAAGTGTTATACTTTGTGATGTTAACTTTACGGTGTCGCAATAAATGAGTCAGCTTGCAGTTTATCTTTTAAACTTTACGGGAAAAGCCTCAAAGCTTGCGAAACGTTTTCTCATTATAACCAGGTACTTGCTTTTTCTCCGTGCCCGAGAGATGTTTTCTGCTCAAAAAAATGTGTTTAATCCTTTAAACCTCCTGAGGGCGACTGGCTTCTAATTTTTCCCTTCAGTATGACTCTCAACTCAAATACAGAGGTCCACAAGAATAATGGAAATCATCACTTTATTTAAGAAGCTTCCTGATTTTCAAACAAATCCTCCTTGTCATTACGACAGGAAATGTAGAGAGATCACCTGTGAAGAATAATGAAAATTGATGTGATAAATGGTAAAACCCTTTACAACCTGACATCAGTACGCGTATTCTCCATAATTTTTTTCTTAGCCTTTCGTACGGTGCTGCACAAGGAGAATTTGTTTAACAATCAAGAGCTGTCTTTAGTTGGTGATCATTTCCCTTTATTCTCGTGACCTTACGTTTTTTTGATTTAGGGGTGATATTGGTACGGAGAAATTGGAATGCAATTCACTCTTAAATACGGGTCAAAGGGGTGAGCATGAGCTGAGGCAGAAACCTTGTTCTGCCATTTCGGATTGAGTGTCAGTTTTCGTAGGGTAATCAGGTGTTGTCTTTGGATGTAATTCCATTAGGCGAGAAGAATTGGTGGTTCATCCGTATGTTTGGCAACCAAAAATCTTTTAAAAAATACGACTTGGTCTAGCTGGCATTTTTCAGATGGTGTTGGCAGTTCCTAGTTTAGATCTATGGTGTGACAGCTAAATCAGGCTTGTGTTTCATCTCGAAGCAACGCACAGAAACCTATCGAGAGTGCTCACCAACACATTTACGGGGTTTCTTCTATCTCTTCTCTTTACTGTTGACCGTATATTTTGTCCTGGTTCTTCATGATAAAACCACCTTACCTTAGATGACACTTTTTCTAGTGTCTCGTTACAATGTACTAAAATTTTTCCGCCCAGCGATGTTCTTCCACCTCTTGACAGATCATCGTGTCTATGCTGTCAGTTCCCTGCCATTTTTTTTTTTCCGTCCAAAAGGACGAGAATGGAGAGGGACGCTGCAAGGGAGAAATTCGCTGTACCCGAGAGTGATCACTTGACTTACCTTAATGTATACATACAGTGGAAGACTAACAAGTGAGTCCATCGGCTTGTATATTTAACAAATCTGTCGGTTATTCCAATGCTTTTTCGTGGCTGTCATAGTCCTTCAATTGGAAATGCGGTGGTTTTAGTGGTTTGGCTTGTTAAATTCCAGCGAAAGTTCTGGGCTTGAGCACTGGCCGTGGTTCTGTTATGTTATGTTCTTGGACAAAGCTCTTTCCTCGATCTCGCAAAGCCAAGATCCATCTAAGAGAGTAAATAGGTGCTGAAAAACTAGCAAGGAAACTTAAAGAGGTATTTGTTTTAATTTTTGGTGTTAACCTGCAGTGGACCGGGAGAAGAAATACTCCTACTCGCATTATTTAACCGCGATAAAGTTTTCCCTCACATATGCTCCGTCAAAGTGCTTATATAGAAAAGTTTTACAAGCCTTTTGCGCATTTTGGTCCTCTCACAATGTCAATTCTAAACACTTCCTGTGTTTCTGTTTGTTTGCTTTAATCGCTACTCAGCCCCAGTGTGCAATGAGCACTTTATTCATATTAAAGCGGATGCGTAAGGTGATTGAGGTTTGTTGTTGTCTTTTTGTTATCTTTTGAAACGCGTAGACTACAGACACCTTCGCGTCCCGGTTTACTTCAAGTCGATAAAAGAGATTGCCGCAGTGCTTTGTCATGGCTTTTCGTGTTAAAAGTGGCACTTACTAATCAGATGGTCTCTGTAAATGAACCGATTTTCATAACGGTTTTTTTTTCCGGATTTTAGGTTCGTGAAGTACGTGGCCAATTGAAAGATATCATGAACCAACAGAAAATGCCGCTGAAGTCGTGCGGCAACGATTGGGATATCATCAGAAAATGTATCTGTTCCTCTTACTTTCACCAAGCCGCCAGATTAAAGGTAACATGTTACATTAAGGACTTACCTCTATACCTGGTAATTTGGTATTATCAAATGAGTTGATAACGTAAATTGGCCACCTTTATGAGTTTCAAAGCGTTAGCCTTCGTCCTTATCTCTGACGAAGGGCTAACGCTCGAAATGTCAGCTTGGAACTCTTAACGGTGGCCAATTTACGTCATCGACCCATTTGATAATACCAAATTACCTTGTTATACTCTCTCACCAACGCAGCACCACAGTTTTAGAAACTACCCTCTTTAATCATTCCTTTTCTAATAGATTCAAATCACCCCAAGTTTGACTTGTTAACCCTTCAACCCTTCAGAGTGACTAGCATCTAATTTCTCCTTACAATATCACCATTGAATCAAACATTAAGGTAATGAGAATAGGGGAAATGATCACCAACTAAAGCAGCGCTTGATTATCAGACAAATTCTCTTTGTCAGCACCTTGGGAAATGTATAGTGAATAGTATGGAGATTATGGATACTGATGTTAGGAGATAAAGGGTTAATCTGTCTCGACGAGTAAGAGTTTACTGAATTTCGTTACGACTACAAATAGTAGGAAGTTGTTTTATGTTAGGGGTCTCACAAACCGAGATGAGTTTTATAAGCTTCTTTTCAATTCGTACGACGCAGTAATTTTGATCTGAAATATTCTAATTTAGATAATGGTATGTACTTTTTCGGTCATTAAGACCAATAACGACGATGGAAATCAATAACCAAAAAGATGACAGGAACACAGTACAGGCTGCGTCAGAGGTTTAACGGCGGACCGGAAGTCGTTTTGATATTAATTATTTGCATTTTTGTCGCAGGGCATTGGAGAATACGTCAACATGAGAACAGGAATGCCGTGTCATCTTCACCCCACTAGTGCTCTGTTTGGTATGGGATACACACCCGACTATATTGTTTATCATGAGCTTGTTATGACCTCTAAGGTAAGACGACAAACCCACGGTAACGTAGTTATTAACTCCCGCATCAGATTTGTAATTCTCCTTACTGTCAACCATACAATTCTTATAATGTCAGTTCAGAGAATTTAGTATTGGATCAACTTATTATCTCCAAATCGATATTTTTTCTTTATTCTCATCACTTACCTGGTTGATATTGTTTTAATATTGTAAGGAGAAATTCTGTCTTGGTCACTAATGAGAGTTAAAGGGTTAACGATAACTTAGGCTGGTGCATTTCCTGACAGATGCGTAGTCACGTGATACCTATAACATGAGAGAGATTCTGACTCTGGCGCACTTTGGGGCTACGAAGTTTGATTGGAGTTCTCTTGATATTGCTTGCCTGTTCCCAACCTCATGGCTGAGGGTCGGTACTATGGATGTAAACGCCAGCTCCAATCTTGTTCTAACATTTGTAATCATCATGTAATGACCACTTAGGGAGTCCTCTCTTACATGCTAATGACTCTATCGTCAGGAGTGCACAATGGTACAGCTAGCTAATTTCTTAGGCGTGCATGCATGTTTGTTCTACCTTATTTGGATTTTTCTCTCAACTCTTTAACGCAGGAATACATGCAATGTGTCACAGCTGTTGATGGCTACTGGCTGGCAGAACTGGGCCCTATGTTTTACACAGTGAAAGAATCCACAAAGACAAGGCTGGTTAGTTCGCTTAGTGCTTTTTAAACAGGACTTCGGCATCTTCAGGGCCGGTGGAGCCAAGAGAGAGAGAGTCGGGTGCCCCAAAATCATTCAAAAATATAAATTTTGTTTTCCTTGCGATCATGCCTCTTAGTACTCGTAGAATCTGCTATCAGGGGTGCATACTTTTCAATCATCCAATCCCCCCGCGTCCCGATTAAAGTTGGTTTCACCATTCTTACTATTGTGTTCAACGTTATGCTGACGTTATTCACTTTATTTAGTTCATTTTTGATAAACTGTGTATGTCACAGGGCCATACTACCAAGGAAACATGGTATTTTCTTCATTATCTACAAGATTTCGACATAGTGATAACACATGTCGGTAGTCGAGGTTCTGACAGCGTTTCTTCACTATCTTTGTGTTGTCTAGGAGAAACGAAAGCGTGCCAGGGAAGACTTATCGGCTATGGAAGAAGAAATGGCGGCTGCCAGTGCGCAGATGAAAGCTCGAGAAGAGGAAAAGCTTGCCAAACTAACTCCTTCAGTAAAGTAAATAAACATCATGAACTTCCTATTTGGCCGTATCTATAGATCAGTGAAATAGGCCACAATTCTACAATGCTTCTATACAATACTTGTTTTATTTTGTCTCTCTTTCAATAATAGATCACATATCGCTACGCCAGGACGTAAAACACCTGCAACTCCACGCCGAACGCCCTACAGATTTGGACTCTGAAGGCCAACGACAGATTTTGTTCGTCTAAGAAGTTGTGGAAAGAGAGTGGTGAAATTTGAGTCTTCATAGATTTTTACGAAGGACTGGTCAAGCTAACGTTGGAAATAAACTGTATATGAACCCAAACCGAACAGCCGGAAAACCCATAAGCATGTCCCCCCCCCCCATACGCATGGGGGGGGGGGAGGAGGAGGAAAAGGGGGTGGGATGTGGAGAGGGAAGCTACTCTTTCAAAGAATGACGTTGCTCGTTGGGAATGTCAGTTTTACACCATTTGAAGAGATCAACTCCCCCACGAGTTATGACTTTTCAACAGCAATCGAAAACATATCACTCTGTTATCACATTATGATGTTACGTTTTTCAAATCTCACTACATCAATTTCCTGTCCAATACAGAACGACAACACTTTTTTGATAAAATACTCAATTTCTATACTCCAAGACATGAGCTGAATAAATTATGATAATGAACTCAAAGAGGGGATCGCTTCTCGCTCTCATGAGACTCATAGGAGTCCTAAATTTCCTGTCCAATACAGAATGACAGCATTTTTTTTGATCAAGTACTCTTAAGTTACAACCATTCAATTTCTATACTCCAAGACGTGAGCTGGATGAATTATGATACTAAAGTCAGAGGGGATCGCTTCTCACTCTCTTATGAGACTCGTAACAGTCACCATTAAACATCTCAAACTGTGATGAATCGCGATAACCACGGTTACTGTTTTTTGTCCAAACGTGTGAGAACCGAATGTTCTGTACACGGTAGTGACTCATTTCAGAGCGAATGCTGAGCACCTTTTTTGTAGAGTTGTAAATAAATGTACAGCTGGCACTATTCGATTTACTGTCTCTTTATTTCGTCTTTACCTGCTCTGTGTTATGCTTTTCTATATTTGCGTAAAACGGAATGATCGGAGAACCTTATTGTGGTGAGCACAGGCATATGTACTATAAGAGATCACAGTTACAGGAAGCCTTTACCTCTGTAAGCGTTTATCGTTCATCTGCTGTACGTGCACTTTCTAAATGTTCGCATTGCTTTAAAAGTAGCATAGCATTCTTACACTCCAATGACTTACAGTAGTCTAAGGATAATTGTTAACAGTTTTGGAAACTTTGTCTTAAAGGAAAAGGGAAGGAAGGTAAAAATTGAGGAGAACATCTTAAATTTGGTCTGCATCCAATTTATAACCTGTGTATTTTTTTTCTTAATTCGGCGGCCATCTTCAATCTTGTTTAAAAACAACTTCATGTTAGATATTTTCTAGGCATCCTAAAAACAGCCACTTGGGGGGCGACAATAGTCTCTGGTATAACCGAGATTTTTCTCCACTCCTTGTCTTCTTCGTTGTAACACTCAACACTGTCTAACGTGTTTAAGATAGATCGGCCATTCGACCCGCCAAACACATACACGTGATCTGCCACGCACGTGATTCCACATTCCGCACGTGGTACACCAAGTCCAGGTACCAAGCTCCACTGGAACTTCTTAGGGTCAAAGATCTCGCAGGTTGTGTGCATGCTATAATTTGAACCAGCATAACCGCCAACTACCAAGACTTTCCCGCGAAGTGCATGAACTGCAGGTTGTTTGCGTGACATGGTCATGTCCGGGAGAAGGTTCCATCTCATAATCGTCGAGTCGTATCTTTCGCAGCTTTTAAAATTCTCTTTGTCTCCGCTGATGACGTAGATAGAATCATTTAATACTGTTGCACAATGGCTGTCACGTGGTAAGTTCAAGTCTGCAACAAAATGCCATTGATTGCGCTCTCGGTTGTAACATTGTGTTCTACGAAGTGCCGTATTGCAGCAGTCTTTGCCGCCAATAACAAACAACTTCTCATCTAATGACACAACGGCAGCAAATGAAACTGGGTGAGGAAGATCCGCTACATCGCAGTACCATTTATTCCTGAGAGGGCTAAATCGACACACGTGGGAATGAGCTAAGACATTTCTACATACTCCTCCCACTAAGTACAAAGAACCTTGGCAGACAGCAGCACTGTGACCGTGTCGCGGAATGTGAAGATTAGATAGCGTTACCCATGAGTCACGCAACGGTATGTACGCCAAAACACTGTTGTTTGAGCCATACTTCGACACTGATCTTCCCCCTGTCAATGCTACCACTGTCTCGAGAGGTCCAGTTCTTGGCACATGCAGCTCTCGAAATTTCTCTGACGCCGAGGAAGTTTGTTTGATTGTTTTCAGTAAAACGTTCACTTCGACTGCGTTACTTCGAAGCAACACATCACTCTTAACAATGTTGATCAAATAATCCTTGCGGATAAGCGGAAACCGAACATGTTTTAGGACTTCAAGAAGCAGTTTCTCCCTCGACTGAAGATCGTACCTTATCCAGGAGAGCGCAGAACAGAGCACTTCGCTTTCGTTGTGAACATTAAGCTCGTCACTCTTGAGTAACCTAATGAGCGCCTCGAAACTCAATTCTTTGAACGCTTCCGATTTTAGTGTTCTTAGCTGCGAGGATCTTCTAATTTCATCTTTCCACCGCAGTGCAAATATGTGAATTTTCATATATCTAAAGCTTCCGATTTTGTTACCATAGAATAGTTTTGATTTGTGAAGAAAGTGCACGATTCTTTCAACAGAGCACAGTCGAACTTAGTGGAAAACCTCTGTAGGGAGAGACAATTTGAGATGTTGATGAACTTTTCTAACGCAACAGCAGCATGCAATTTTAAGGCTGGAATATTCAGGTAATCGGCAGCCATGACTAAATCTTGAGCATTGGATTCATTTATCTCCACCTCACCCGTATAGAGAAATTCAAGGACTTTTTCCATGCCATATATACCTTCCAGCTCCACCACGCCGCTCTTTCTCTCACGAAAATCATCCGAGAACAAAGCTTGAAAATAAACGCTGCCTGCGGCCAAAACACAACGGTGAGCAGGAAACTCCAAAGTTTTGTCAACACGAATGAGAACGTCACAAAGAATGCAAGCTTGCCTCAGTTCGTTAAGAGATCGCAGAAGACTTTCTCTAAATTTGTCGTCGATTGTTCGGCCTCCTTGATTATCAGATGTAGAACACATTTCCTTGCCGGCTTTGAAGTGAAATCGGAACGTTGAGCAGTATGTAAATTGAGGTAAACACCCGTGACAGTCACCCCTAACCTGACTCATGTGCAATTAATGTGGTTTTTCGATCTGACTCCGGGTAAGTCACATGAAGTAAACTAATTTTTCTACGTGAACAATGCAAGAACATTACTAGTAAATTGGTGAAAAAACATTCAGGGAATTATAAGGTGCCCTCAGTAATTTCTCTGACATGAAGCCTCTCACCGACCGTGAGAACAAAATGGAACCACTACTGTTTGCAGCCATGGTCGTCTCTTCTTATCTTGAAGTCGAAGTCCTGTTCACAACTAAAAGAAAAATATTAGATTTTAAAAAAAATGGTAAAGCAAACTAGATACAAAAATAATATTAACAATCATGGTGATAATTAAAATATTCATAATAAATTACAATTCTTACTACGCTCAAAACAACCTTGTAAGTGAGTTTGCTAGAACCCGGTGAGAACTGGGAACCACTGCGAACCATAGAGCGGAAGCGCTTTCAATGTACAACGTGGAAAAAATATGCTTACTCTTCAGAATAGATTACCACAAAAATGGCCTCAGTACGAGAAGAGTACCGCATAAGTTCTTACAGAAAGTTGCTCATAGAGCTATCGAATGCACTATCCACTAAAGATCTGGAAGAGTTGGCATTTGCTGCAGAGGACTTTCTTCCCTCGGGAATAATAGAAAATACAGGAAGTGCGCTGCAGTTGTTTACTGCTCTACAGAGAGATGACAAAATTGGCCCAACGAATTTGACTTTGCTACAGAATATGTTTGAGACAATCGGCAGAGTGGATCTCTCGCGGAGAATTCAGGATTTTTCAATTACAACCGACAGAATTGAGCCTGAAGGTAAGCTTTTCTATCGTGTATCGGATTAAGGAGAATTTACAGGATACCTTTTGTAGAACGTTTTTTACAACTAAGCGATCAATCTTTGACTTGAATGGCGTTACTTGTTGTGGAAAGTTGATCAACAGGGGTTGTGCATGAGATAGAAACGAATGACTTGTTCAACAACGATTATTAGTAAACATTTTCTCGGCTATGTGGGAAACGTGCTAAAAACCATAAAACTGGTGCAAAATTTTACTTGAACGCAATGGAATACGTCTTATGCGTTGTATTGCATCCTAAGCACTTTCGAATCCTTTGTCCCTTAAAACATAGATAACCATCAAAATGACCTCCCATACGCTTAAGTTTGTTTTTTTTTTCAATCTTTGGCTTGAATGGCGTTACTTGTTGTGGAAAGTTGATCAACAGGGGTTGTGCATGAGATAGAAACGAATGACTTGTTCAACAACGATAATTAGTAAACATTTTCTCGGCTATTTGGGAAACGTGCTAAAAACCATAAAACTGGTGTAAAATTTTACTTGAACGCAATGGAATGCGTCTTATGCGTTGTATTGCATCCTAAGCACTTTCGAATCCTTTGTCCCTTAAAACATAGATAACCATCAAAATGACCTCCCATAGCTTAAGTTTGCCACAAACCTTAATACTTCCTTAGGAAGTTTGAAATTGATTATACTAACTATTGTTTTTTATGGCGATTATTCAAATTCCATAATTTTATCATAAACAGCTAAGCTACATGACTTAGTGAGCGACGAGGGAAGGAATGACAATGATCATACAACTAAAGAAAGAGATCCTTGTAACACAGTAAACCCTGCTGGAAATAAAGGTACAGCATTATCAGTAAACTGTCAATCCTTTAATTCACAAGATCTGATTGTTAATTCTCTCCTCTTGCTGCTGCACAATTCCTAAATAAATTAGTGATGAGAATTTGGTGTAAGATCAAGATAAAAACTTCCTCTTGATAAGTTTGAGCATTCTCATTAACCATTTGCTAGAAAACTTATGAATGTTACTGGGAGAAGCTACCTGTTAGTCACTTCTGGGAGTTAAAGGGTTAAAGTATCAGAAAGTTTCATTTGGAAATGAGCTGAAGTAAAAGTTGCAACACAAAACTTTTATTTTGATTAACCATGCTTTGGTGACTGGATTTTTAAACACATCATTTTTTTCTATTTTGATTCAAAATTGAAACTATGTTGCAAAAAAATTAATTGCTGATAATCTATGTATTTCATTATCATGTTGGATGGATGACAAAATGATTGACCATATTGGGGATTGTATGCTAATAGTCACTTGCTGAAAATCTGGAAAATAATAAATCAATTACATGCACTGATATTTACATTACAAGCACTGATATTTAGGTCATAAAGTGATTTCTGTCATAGATTTAATACTGTCCAGAAATCTAAACATTGGAGAATTGTAATTTTGAATTATAATCCCAATCCACCCCTTATTTAATTAACCATCTACAATGTGTTAAAAAAATATAATTATCCAAAATCTAGGAGATTTAGTGAATGCAACTGGTAACTAAGAGATTAATTCTGTGTTTTGGAGACCAGTCCAGATGTTTGAGGGAACTGGCCCATATGCTGTCATGATTGATTCAAAGGCAGTTCCAAAACCTACAGAAATAAAGGTGTTGATTTGAAAATGGAAAAATAAGCTCTTGTTGACATGAAATTGCATCATAAGGATTATTTATAATGGGTCATTCATTCAATCACCTTCAGTTTTCTTAAATTTCCACAGCTTAAGGTAGAGTCAGGGATCACTGAAATGTTAGGAATCAAAGTTAGTCAATTTTCCATAACCTTACCATAAACACATAAATTTAGTGTTACCTATAATGATTATATTTTTATCATCAGATGGGCCTGGTGACATGGTGACTGATGGGGTTGGGGATGGTGAAGATACAAAAAGTAGTCCTGTGAATACTACAGACACTACTGAAGGTATAAATTACTTAAGTTTATCTATATTTTCAAAAGTAGAAAGAGGTTTGAGCTTTTATCATTTTTCACTTTTTTCCCTCTTTTTTTTTTCTACTTTTATCGATGCTCATTTGATATTTGTTAATTTGATTACAGGATATTTCAAATACAGCAATGCATGTATTATCACAAATTCACTTTTCTGATAGAAAAGGTGAAACATTTACTCCTATAATTATAAATTAGCCTTCTCAAGTAGCCCTTAACCCTTTAAATCCTGAGATCTAATTGCTAATTCTCCCCTCTAACTGCTAGTGGTCAGGCACAGTGACCTCATGGTTAGTGCACTTGACTCCGGATCGAGTGGTCCGGTTTTGAGCCCTGGCTGGGGTCATTGTGTTGTGTTCATAGGCAAGACACTTTACTCTCACAGTGCTTCACCTGTTACAAATAATGGTGAGAAAGTGGAAAAAGACTAAATTATCAGAAATTAATTGAATGATATGTTGTGGACGATAAGTTAACTCCTGCCAGTCTCTCATGTACTGCCAACAATATGATTGTTAGATGTAGTGGGCCATACTCTACTGCAATAGGCCTACTAAGACCACAAGCTGTTTATGGAGTCAGATTTTATCATTAGATATTGCCATTTTCGTAACTTGGACTCTATAAGTTTTCTTATATTAGACTGAACAACGAATTCAATTTGAATCTTTTTTATTACGGTTTGTATCAGCCGTTTGACGCCGTTTCCTGAACCAGTCAGACGCGCATTATAGACGCAATAAATATCTTACCATATCATTTCTCTCTGTGCTGTAATTAGTCTCGGTTCTCGTTTTTTTACCGTTTCAATTTGAGGCCCTTGGGCGACGTTTCGGTGGGGAATAAACTTCATCCATAGCTCAGAGGAGTCAGTGAAAAATATATGCTTCATTCACCCTTACATGCCATTGTCTTACTAGGCACCATTTTGATCGACTCATTTCATAAGCACGTTACGCTTGGAAGTGCGGGATTGGAAGACTATACAAAACTATCAGAATGACCTAAAAAAGAGAATAATTTTTCAACTCTCCTCACCCTCTATCCATTATTACGATCTATTTTTTACGTTTTATGAGGCCGAAATCTATTTTTGTTCTTTGTTTAACCTAGGCTCCTCTCTGAGATCAATGGAAACATATCCAGCATCCTTGCCAGCGCCCTTGCCAGCACCCTTGCCAGCATCCGTAGGACAGCAAACGGAGCCCACTCAAGTCCCTTCATCTACCCGATTCCAACTTGATCCAGCTATTGAACCGGAACCTGCGCGATATGTTAACTTTCTATTTTACGAGGGTTACTCGGTGGAAATATTGGGTGGAAAACACTTTAAGACTCGTGATGGAGAGTTTGTGGAAGTGAAGAGTGGAACACAGTATAAAATACTCGTCAAAAATTCACACACTTATGGTGAGGGGCAAATTAAGAGGCATATGTTTTGAAAATGTTCCTGTAGCATAGCCCGTGGTCTAGTCCATTTCTTATTGAGTAATAAGTAATAATCAATTTCCCGTTTATTGACTCGGGACTGCGCTTTCATTAAATCTCAGGTACCAGTGCTATTGCATTTTATCAGTTCCACTTTTCAATCGATTTCATTTCCTGCAAGTTCCTGTTGCTCTATATTTTCAGACCGTCCACAACGGTCCATAAATTTTCTTGGACTTGTATCAATGTTCACCTCCGAAGTTACACTTATGATATTTCGGATCATTTTGGCAAGACGATGACCAGGACAAGATGCCATTTTACTTAAAATTGACACTCGCTGATTACTCCGTTGACAGGGAGATAATCCTTGAAGATAGGAAAGCGATACAGCCGGCAGAGAGTGCCATTTGCTTGCCACCAGTTATGCGACCAGATATTCCCGTTCTTTCCGTCGTTTGGCCTGAGTTCAGAAAGACCATAACGTTATCTGTCATTGGTTGTGATCTTTAACAGGTTGTCATTTGGACATATCTATTGACGGTTACGATATTGGTGGATGGGCTCTCCACGGAGGAGAGGAGATGTCAATCGAGAGATCAGCTTATGAGGCCAAGAGGTTCACCTTCTACCGAGTGAAAACTGCACCAAAAGAAGCAGGCATTGAATCTGGCCGGCCTGAAAATGGTCTTGTGAAGTGCGTGTTCACACCTGAAGCTTTCCTTAACATTCCAGTGATCACCTCTGATTCTTCTCAGCCATTGAATGTGAGCATACTTCCATCGGCGACAGTTGGTGAGTTAAAACATGAGGTGCAGAGCCAAATGGAAGTACGGAATGACCCGGATCAAGTTCTAGCTCTAGACGACAAGGTGCTCCCAAATGATTCTCTCGTAAAGTAAGTGACCTGTGTAAACCCTTAAGCTTTAGACTGGATAGTAGATTCAGACGTATTTTAACTTTTTGTCCAATTTTTTCTTTACTTTGTGACAGTCGTGTTCTCAGGAAACCGGGAAATCTGAGACTTATTGATGCAGAAATGACAATTTCAGTGACAGTCGAGGCATCCTCCAAAGTATCTTATCCAAAAACCTTTCCAATAAAGGTACATCCGGGCAGGTCAAAGGTCCATGATCTCATGGAGCAGATAGAGAGACGGCTCAACGTTCCGGTCAGTGATCAAAAGCTTCACTTTGGAAAAACTCTCCTGTCCGGAGCACCAAGGAAGTGTCTCCCTGATAAACTCGTCTGCAGTCCACAACCGGCTGTAGCTGTCATCCTCCCGGAGTATATTCACATAACTGTAGAAGAACAGAATGGTGACTCGCATGCCTTGAAGATAGACAAAGAGAAGAACTTGAAGGCTGTCATGGAAGAAATTCCTTCTTGTTGTAACCTACAAGAAAATACACAGGTCATATTTTATTTCAATGAAAAAAAACTCTGTCCTTTTAAAAATAAAGGGAACTTAGACAACCTGGGTATTTGTTCTGGATCAAGGCTCGAGTTGAAAATGAAGATTCTTTCCATCGAAGTTGAAGCTTGTTTCTCAGGTGGCTCTCCACCCGTCCGCGTGAGATGTAGTCCTCAAGATACTTTCCACGATTTGATGGAAAAGATTGGGGTGAAGAATGAGAAGAAAAAATGGAAGTTTACATTTGCAATGGACACAAGAATTTTTGATCCAGATGAAGACAAGAGTCCGTTACAAGGTAAAGACATACTTCTTTAGAACTCATCTATAGTAATATATAGATTTAGCCAAGCCTAAAAGCGGAGCTCGCATTTTTTTTTTCTCGCACGTCTCAAGGGCCCAACGCCTTGCCCCGGCCAGGACTAAAACCCGGGTCGTCCGACTCGGAGCCCAGTGCACTGCCCACTGGACTACTGGACAAAGCCGTGGCGTTGGCGTGCCCGTGGTACAGTTGACCACGCATGTTAAAAGTAGCACCTTGTACGGTCGTACATCCAAATTTTTTCGGCTTGATGGGTTACTACTATTTTGTACAATTATGGGGCTACGCTCTGCGAGCTCCGCTATCAACAATTTGTTTAAGGTGCCGTCGCACGGGATGGAAGTATGCTTCTATTTTGATAATTTTATCTTGTGAATTGATGGAGTTAACGATAGAAATGTCTGTCGAATACCTTTTCTTTGTATTAGATTACGGAGTTACGCACGGCTGTACCCTTCACGTGGCGAAACATCTGGCCGCCGATGGTTCCATCATGCCTCACGAAACGTCTAAGTGTTACGGGCAAGAGTTCAAAAGGTTAGCCGCATGCGCGCAAATCGCAAATCGACCTTTGCACAAAGAAACTTTTACTTATGCCCTGTATATAGGCACCCTCATTTCACGTTAAGCGACATCAAGATCATTTAACTGAGTGCAACTAACTTACGGAGTGGTTACCTTAATTCCTAAATATTATGCCCTCGTAGTTTCGAGCGTTAGCCCTTAGTCAGAGCGATAGAAAATCGCTCTGACGAAGAGCTAACGCTCGAAACGTCAGCTATTTTACCCTTTAAGGTTGCCAATTTACGTTTTCAACTCAGTTGTTAACACTTAATTACCTGCTACCTTAATTCCTAAATATTATGCCTTCGTAGCTTCGGGCGTTAGCCCTTAGTCAGAGCGATAGAAAATCGCTCTGACGAAGAGCTAACGCTCGAAACGTCAGCTTTTTTACCCTTTAAGGTGGCCAATTTACGTTTTCAACTCAGTTGTTAACACTTAATTACCTGCTATACTCTCCCACCGACGCAGCACCACAGTTTCTTTAGAAACTTCCCCCCTTTATGATTTTTACAAAGTTTATTTTTCTTCTCCATTCGCATGTTAATTATGTAGAGGTGGCCTTTCTGGTGTCCCTGGCGATAGAAAAGGTAAGTTATTTAAATATTTTCACAAGGAAAGTCAAAATTTTATGAATGTCTGTTTTTTTTCGTGTGGTGTGCATGATGAACAGACGAAGAACGTATAGCAGAAGTTTTGAAATATTTTTTTTCTGAACTTCAAGGGAAGAAATCATTTTTCCGCAATGTAAAAGAAAAGCTTTTCGGAAAGCGACTTGAAGAGTGCACCAGCGATTTAACTCATGGAGGCGGTAGGTATAAACTGTGTCAATATTTAACGGTACAGACTCACATTTGTTTTGTAGAACTAGAAAAATACCACTTATTACCTTTCGTAATTAAAAGTTCTCGAAAGGATTAGTACCAAGGGACGTATGTTTCTTATGTGTCAACTTTTAAGACAATTGATAACAGAGATAAGAAAAAAAAAAGGGGATAAGTCTCCTTTACAAGGAAAGCCCCGGCCTTGTCCAATCATTAAGGGGAGAAAAACAACGAATTGTCTGAGCATTTATTTTTAATTGTCTAGAATGTAATTGAATGTCAAATTCTGCCTTTTGACATAAGTTGACATCTGGTCACCCGGCAAAGGCGTAAATTGTTGGCTATAACCTTTCAATTTACAAATAGTTTACGTTAGTCATGCTTCAAATAGCGCGTTAACAATTTTTTTTTTGCAAAGGACACCCGCGAAAGTCTGCTGTATACTTATGGAAACTTTTGTAAGTTAATACCTGAAGAATAATTAATTAAATAAGCTTACATTTGTCTTACGTTTCTTTAGACTCACCTCCACTTTTGCGGCTGAGCCTAAATAAATCGAGTTCTAACGTTGGTAAGTTGTATTTAACAAAATATACAGTCTGCAGTGTGTGGCTTTTTTTTTATATTCTTTCGGACTCCATAGTTGAAATTCGTGGTTGCCTAGCCACCCTGGTACTTGCATTCTTTCTTAATATGTCGTCGATGATCTGTTTTTCAGTCTTTAAAAAAGGGAGGTGGCAAGCGATTTACATTTGATAAACCGTTTCCTTCGTAACTCGCGAAGTTTGATTGACCTTTATGTTGGCCTTCATTACATTATGTATATAATAATAAATATGTATATAAAGCCAGTAGCATGGAACCGGATCCAGGGTGGAGATCAGGAGGGACAACATTGCAAGGCCACAGCACACAGGAGGGTAAGTTCTGCAATTATGAGAAAGTCATTTCACTGCTGTGATTGGTTATCAAAATTTTTAAAACAGGTTTTCTGATAAAGAAAACTGAGAGTAAATCTCATGCAGCTCGAAACCGTAACCTGCGGTAATTAAGAGGATTTCAACGCGTGCAAACGCTAATTTCAAGCTTTTATGAAAGACGCATGAAATGCAGAGCATCGTAATATGAGAACCAAACAATTGAAAATGTCGCAATGATGTATCTGCCAAAACGTCCAACATGAAAATTTGGACGTTGAAAATTTCTTATTCTAATTAAAATTGAACAGAGAAAACGAGGTTGATGACCTGATGTGGTTTGTGCTATGCTAAGAATATTGTAAGGGGCAGTTTGCATAAAAACTTCAATTCATTCGATAGTGGTCTGGAAAGGGAATCAACTTCCGCGACATCATGCTTTTTGACTGCGACTTTTTTCCACTCGCGACTTCTTCTTGAGTGCCTTAAGATTGCGGGCTCTCCTAACAAAGCGGTCAGCAAATGCGATGCTGGAAGATAATCTGGTAAAACACAATGAGAGTTCAATGGAAAAGAAAACAAAAATCAAGATGGCTGCTAAAAAAAAAAAAAAACCACTGAGTAGTCTTTTTTTAAATGGCCACCTAGCAGTCCACCACAAAACACAATAAAAGTTCGCAGATTGAGGATATGGCGCAGGTTTTGAAAAAGTCGCTGATGGAGAGAAGAATTGTGCATGGATAAAAAGAGAAGTAGCAGTCGAAAAAAGAGGTCACGAAATATATATTTTTTCCATACTGTCTGAAAAGTTAAAGAATTTAGGGAACTTTCCAACAAAGAAATAAAAATGGTAGGTCACCGAATTAGTTTTTCAGATAATTTACAAAAACTAAAATTTAGTGGACGTTTTTGTGGACCTTGTGCGTTGCCATGGTAACTGATATGACGTCACAAGTACTCTCAAAGTATAGCCCAGCAATAGAGTTGCAAGGAGACATATAGTTTGCCCACCCCATTAAATATCCTTCTTTGTAATCTTCCATCGTTTCACAAACACTGCAACAACGAAAAACCCTTTCGAGCCTTCTTAATTGTCTTGTTACACTGTCCAATTACAAGCGTGGCGCGTACACTGTCCTATTAGTGCTGAAATCAATACAATATCAAGCAAACAAGCAGTGAGAATAGAGAACAATATCAATTAGGGGATTATTAGTTGATCCAGTACCAAATTCTCTGAACTAACATCACATGAATTATATGACAAACAGTAAGGAGAATTACTAATGAGATCTTGGGGGTGAAAGGGTTAACACGTATTTAACTTGCCCAGTTTTTGTAGCCCTTTAGGAATTCTATATTACGACAACATTTGTGCACATGTAAAGCAGAAATGTGATGAAATAGAGAATTCTTTTCCGGAAGTTAAAAAGTTAATTGATATATGCTTTATTTTGTGTGTGGAAACATATGCCTTCCAACAGAGTTTGTTTGTTTGAATTCAAATGGGCAAAAATGGTGAAAGAATCATTTTGTCTGAAGTGTAACCAAAATAGTCCATTTTACAGTTGCCTGCTTTGTTGCCAAGCCTTTGGAGAGGAGGGAGGCTAAGGTTGACCTTGTTATGATACAAACATTGCTGCTTTTCAAATGTAAACTACTTTGTTATCATTCTAACTAGATACTAGTCTCTATCACAATATGGTCATCTTCAGCCCCTTTCCAAATCAAAGGCTTGGCAACTAAGTACACAACTGTAAAATGGCCTATTGAAACCAGACCTATGTGTCTGTCATTGGGTGCTGGTAAGTCGTGTTTAAATATATGTGTTCTCTGAATTGAAACCAGCACAGGGACTTACGCAGTCCTCCTCGTGGAGAATGGGGGGGAGGGGTCTTGTGCCAAAAATCGATTTGGAATTAAAGAGAGTACCAGCAAGTTAAATTGCTATGAATAATTAACTATTACTTTTCACTAGAGTTTCTATGAATCACAAAAAGCAAAGACTCTTTGACTTGAATACATGTCGCAAACGTGGATGATAATCCCCTGATCATTACACCCTAGTAAATTTTCACTCTACTGGCTTCTCTTTTTCCAGTGATATTCGGCGATCACTTCCTTATTGATTTTATGTTGGTACACTCATGTAGCGTTTGAATTGCCTCGTTCTTGTCGTAAACCAAAACCTGCAGAAACTTTTGGGAGTGTGCAACCTAGTTAAAAGACAAAAAAAAAAAAAAAAGAAAAGAAAAAACGCATAGCGTTTAAAAGGTCACTTGCTTTTAAGACACGAATATTCTTATGATTTTTAACCAATGAAATGGTACCCCGACAGAACTGTCTTTCCCTGCGAAAAATGAGCAATTCATAACTTAATTTTTGAGGCACTGATATACATTTTCATAATTTTGAAAGAAGAGGATGGTACAATGAGAGAGTAATGTCTTTCTTCGCTCCTATCCATTTAGATCCACCTATAGCTGCCGCGATCTCAAGAAGTAAGTAGTACTCAAAGACTGCTTCTTGCAGTAAACTTGGGTAGAATGCAACTTAATTAAAAGACAAAAAACGTATTGCGTTTATAACGTTCGACATGAAAATTTGTTGAGAATTTCTTATTCTAATTACCATTGAACAAAAAACACGAGGTTGATGACTTCATGGGGTTTGTGCTATGCTAAGAATATTGTATGGGGCAGTTTGCATGAAAACTTCAATCCATTCAACAGTGGCCTGAAAGGGGAATCAACTTCCGCAACCCCATGCTATTTGACTGCGACTTTTTTTTCATACGTGACTTCTTCTCGAGTGCCTTAAGATTGCGAGCTCACCTAACAAAGCGGTCAACAAATGCAATTCTGGAAGATAATCAGGTAAAACACAATGACAGTCCAATGGAAAGGAAACACAGATCAATATGACTGCGGAAAAGTACAACCACAGAGTAGTCTTTTTTAATGGTCACCTAGCAGTCCAGCAAAAAATACAATAAAAATTCGTAGATTGAGATTAAGGCGCAGGTTTTGAAAAAGTCGCTGATGGAGAGAAGAATTGTGCATGGATAAAAAGGGAAGTAGAAATTGAAAAAAGAGGTCGCGAAAGAAAAAAAAAACAAAGTCGCAGAAGGAAGAATTAATTCGTAGAATAAAAAAGAGTCTTTTTCCCGCTGATTTGTTTGAACTTGCAAATCGTGGTCAGGAAAGGGAGACTATTGGCTGTTTCAACTATCCGATGACAGGTGTCCGATGACAGCCAACTGTTCAATCACACTGTCCGATTACATCTCTACAAAATAATTCGCGAAAAATAAAGAAGTTACTTCACCAATCACATTTGAGTAAATTGTAATGGTTATGATTAACATGTATATATACACCGGTTTTCAAAAAATTTACAATTTGAGCATCTTTTCTTTTTCCATTAAAAAGTTGGAGCCGGAATTCAAAAAAGGAGAAAGACCTTTGCAGGTAAGTACAATGACTGCTTTGTTTCACCTTCGCACAGTTGCAAGAACAGAACTTCTTCTTCGATGTGAAATGTTAATGCCTAGTCCATCACCCTTTTGATGAGAAAAGAAAAGGTATACGTATCTAATATGTATTTTTAAAAAGCAACTGTTCCAAAAACTTGTGAACATAGTTTTGGGTCGACAATTTATACCTTCACCGCTTGACTTCCTCTTTAAACCCTTTTTCTCCCATGAGTGACCAAGATAGAATTTCTCCTTACAATATCAATAAAATATCAAGCAAACAAGCAATGAGAATAGAGAACAATATCAATTAGGGGATTATTAGTTGATCCAGTACCAAAATTCTCTGAACTAACATCACAAGAATTATATGACAAACAGTAAGGAGAATTACTAATGAGATCTTGGGGGTGAAAGGGTTAACACGTATTTAACTTGCCCAGTTTTTGTAGCCCTTTAGAAATTCTATATTACGACAACATTTGCGCACATGGAAAGAAGAAATGTGATGAAATAGAGGATTCTTTTTCGGATATTAAAAAGTTAATTAATGCATGCTTTATTTTGTCTGTGGAAACAAATGCCTTCCAAAAGAGTTTGTTTGTTTGAATTCAAATGGGCAAAAATGGTGAAAGAATCATTTTGTCTGAATTGTAACCAAAATAGTCCATTTTACAGTTGCCTGCTTTGTTGCCAAGCCTTTGGAGAGGAGTGAGGCTAAGGTTGACCTTGTTATGATACAAACATTGCTGCTTTTCAAATGTAAACTACTTTGTTATCATTCTAACTAGATACTAGTCTCTATCACAATATGGTCACCTTCAGCCCCTTTCCAAATCAAAGGCTTGGCAACTAAGTACACAACTGTAAAATGGCCTATTGTAACCAGACCTATGTGTCTGTCATTGGGTGCTGGTAAGTCGTGTTTAAATATATGTGTTCTCTGAATTGAAACCAGCACAGGGACTTACGCAGTCCTCCTCGTGGAGAATTGGGGGCAGGGGTCTTGTGCCAAAAATCGATTTGGAATTAAAGAGAGTACCAGCAAGTTAAATTGCTATGAATAATTAACTATTACTTTTCACTAGAGTTTCTATGCATCACAAAAAGCAAAGACTCTTTGACTTGAATACATGTCGCAAACGTGGATGATAATCCCCTGATCATTACACCCTAGTAATTTTTCACTCTACTGGCTTCTCTGTTTCCAGTGATATTCGGCGATCACTTCCTTATTGATTTTATGTTGGTACACTCATGTAGCGTTTGAATTGCCTCGTTCTTGTCGTAAACCAAAACCTGCAGAAACTTTTGGGAGTGTGCAACCTAGTTAAAAGACAAAAAAAAAAAAAAAGAAAAGAAAAAACGCATAGCGTTTAAAAGGTCACTTGCTTTTAAGACACGAATATTCTTATGATTTTTAACCAATGAAATGGTACCCCGACAGAACCATGTCTTTCCCTGCGAAAAATGAGCAATTCATAACTTAATTTTTGAGGTACCGATATACATTTTCATAATTTTGAAAGAAGAGGATGGTACACTGAGAGAGTAATGTCTTTCTTCGCTCCTATCCATTTAGATATACCGGTACATGCCGCGATCCCAAGAAGTAAGTAGTACTCAAAGACTGCTTCTTGCAGTAAACTTGGGTAGAATGCAACTTAATTAAAAGACAAAAAACGTATTGTGTTTATAACGTTCGACATGAAAATTTGTTGAGAATTTCTTATTCTAATTACCATTGAACAAAAAACACGAGGTTGATGACTTCATGTGGTTTGTGCTATGCTAAGAATATTGTATGGGGCAGTTTGCATGAAAACTTCAATCCATTCAACAGTGGCCTGAAAGGGGAATCAACTTCCGCAACCCCATGCTATTTGACTGCGACTTTTTTTTCATACGTGACTTCTTCTTGAGTGCCTTAAGATTGCGAGCTCACCTAACAAAGCGGTCAACAAATGCAATGCTGGAAGATAATCAGGTAAAACACAATGACAGTCCAATGGAAAGGAAACACAGATCAATATGACTGCGGAAAAGTACAACCACAGAGTAGTCTTTTTTAATGGTCACCTAGCAGTCCAGCAAAAAATACAATAAAAATTCGCAGATTGAGAATAAGGCGCCGGTTTTGAAAAGGTCGCCGATGGAGAGAAGAATTGTGCATGGATAAAAAGAGAAGTAGAAATTGAAAAAAGAGGTCGCGAAAGAAAAAAAAAACCAAGTCGCAGAAGGAAGAATTAATTCGTAGAATAAAAAAGAGTCTTTTTCCCGCTGATTTGTTTGAACTTGCAAATCGTGGTCAGGAAAGGGAGACTATTGGCTGTTTCAACTATCCGATGACAGGTGTCCGATTACAGCCAACTGTTCAATCACACTGTCCGATTACAACTCTACAAAATAATTCGCGAAAAATAAAGAAGTTACTTCACCAATCACATTTGAGTAAATCGTAATGGTTATGACTAATATGTATATATACACCGGTTTTCAAAAAATTTACAATTTGAGCATCTTTACTTTTTCCATTAAAAAGGTAGAGCCAGACGTCGTATAGCGAGAAAGACCTTAGCAGGTAAGTACAATGGCTGCTTTGTTTCACCTTCGCACAGTAGCAAGAACGGAACTTCTTCTTCGTTGTGAAATGTTAATGCCTAGTGCATCACCCTTTTGATGAGAAAAGAAAAGGTATACGTATCTAATATGTATTTTTAAAAAGCAACTGTTCCAAAAACTTGTGAACATAGTTTTGGGTCGACAATTTATACCTTCACCGCTTGACTTCCTCTTTTAACCCTTTTTCTCCCATAAGTGACCAAGATAGAATTTCTCCTTACAATATCAATAAAATATCAAGCAGACAAGCAATGAGAATAGAGAACAATATCAATTAGGGGATTATTAGTTGATCCAGTACCAAATTCTCTGAACTAACATCACATGAATTATATGGCAGACAGTAAGGAGAATTACTAATGAGATCTTGGGGGTGAAAGGGTTAACACGTATTTAACTTGCCCAGTTTTTGTAGCCCTTTAGAAATTCTATATCACGACAACATTTGCGCACATGGAAAGCAGAAATGTGATAAAATAGAGGATTCTTTTCCGGATATTAAAAAGTATTTTTCCCGCCGATTTCTTTGAACTTGCACATCTTGGCCGGAAAGGGAGGCTATTTATTATCTAACTGAGAAAGGAATTAAGCTCCGTGGAAGCGAGAGAGAGAGAGAGAGAGAGAGAGAGAGAGAGAGCTTCTCTCTACTACATTATTTCTTGTTACACCCTATCAATAGGTTAATTATTTTTTAGTTCCTGGAATTCGGAAGAGAACGTTTTGTAAATACTAGTTAACCACTTTGGGCTCGTGACCTCCCCGCTGTCCACTATAATTCCGAAAAAAACATTAACAATGTAACCGGTTATAACTCCAGAATTGTCTTAAATACTCTTTTCCTCTTAGAATTGGCTGGTTTCAGGGAAGACGAAGGTTACAAGGCCAACCGTATTAACGTCGTTGAATCGGATCCAGAATGGAGATCAGGTGGAACAACATTACAAGGCCAAAGCACACAACAGTTTATCCCGGCTGAACCAATCACAGTGGATCCTTCAAAGAAGATTGAGTTGGTTCTCAGGCTTGTAGCCAGGTAATACTAAAGTATGCGTTTTGAGGGCAAGTGAACTGTTTCCAAGTATTTAATGCATTAATAGTTTTAAATTTAGATCTGCTACGGTCCGGAAGATAGTTTTTTAGGCTCTATTGAAATGAATAATCAGTTATGGTTAACTTTTCTCGGACACTTTGCATGGTTAACGACCGTATGGACAAAAATCACCTCGCTAGGGATCTAATTTACGCCTTTTTCATCCAAAACAATCGATGGAAAGCAACCTGATTGTAATATTTTTTGTTTTGAGTGTCACATTGTGCAACTTGTTCTCCAACAAGCTTCTTTTGAACCATAGGGATCGCTAACTGTAAAGAGCCTTTTCTCACTCTTCCTTTGCGGGCCAACAAGCCTCTCAACTAAGGCTAAACACCAAAATTTATTGAACCAGCTTGGCTAGTATTTTCATCTTGGGTATCGTGAAGGGGTCCATAGATACAAGATGAGCTACCGATGTCGTTTTGTTGTGTTATCTAAAGCAATTTGTTTCCTTTTTGGGTTCTTCTTTGTTTTCAGAGAGGGAGAAGAAGGTCTCAAGTTCCCCGAAGGCAAGTGCACTCCGTTGTCAACTCTGATTCCACCAGCTGTCCAAGAGTAGAGCATAGACTGGGTCGGTGTCTATGCAATGATTGACTGTTAGATAGCTTTAGATAGAGTAACCTACAGAGTGACTACTGGATTCACTTTGACGAAATTATGTCTAAACTGGATAGTTGTGAAAATAAACCACATCGCGCTGATTTTGTACGACCACCTGGTTAAGGACCGTTGAAAATAAGTTGCATGACTTAAGCTAGTCGTGGTCAAAAACAAACAAACAAACAGTGGAAAAGTTTGAAGCATGTTTCTGCTATTTTTTCTCTTTGACTCTCTGGTGTGGTTATTTTATTTTGTTATCTGAAAATAGTCAAATCAGAGGAACGTGGAAGGATTTCATCAGTGTGCCTTTCGCTTTACATGAATGTTCATCTAGTAATTTTCTTATAAATGTGATCGAAGAAATGACTCGAAAAACTGATGTAAAAATAGCTCTCTTATGGACACATTGGCAAAATAGTCCTTATCATGAATGAACGAGCCAGTTAGAATACTATATAAGCGCCCTATAGCTATGGATCACAGCGAAGAGGCACGTCGCGCGCTTAACTTCCAATGTATCATCAGTGATGTGAGGTTTGTGTTTTTCGAGAACAGCATAGAGTAAATTGAAACTGAGAAATTTTGTTCGTTATGTATTGTACAGTAACTCTGTTATAAACTGTAACAGTTGGGAAGCACTTTGTTGCTTTATTACATCATTCCTAAATCGGTGGAATGAAGGTAATCTTGGATAATTCTGTTTTAAATCGATTTACATGATGTACTCGTTGTACCAAAAGTTCTCTTTTTAATATTTTTTTAAATTTATTGACACTCTAAATAGTTGCAAAGTAATGAAAATCAGATCAAGAGGATCTTCGTGTACTGTTTGTATGTGACCTGAGTAATTTCCTTTTCAACTAAAGAAAAGTGCCAGTGTTTAAAAAACTGCTATACAAGGTTGAATGTGTTCGACAAAGTTGATATAAATCTATAATCGTGCGAGCGTACCGAGCCGCCATATTTGTTTTGCTAGTCGACATTTTCAAAGCTCGCGCCACATTTGCGTCCAGATCTCGCGCGGTCAAAAAACCCGATTTGTCACCGGCGATGAGGGACCAACAAACTGTAGTACAGCTATGTCAACCACATGGATACTGCGAAGAAAGTTAATTAATTAATTAATCAATTAATAAAACAAAGGAGAACGGAAAAGAAAAATGAAAGATGGTGTACTAAATTAAAGGAATTAAAGAAAGGTGAGGTAGGTTATGAAGTCGGGTTGCTAAATTTAATGGGGTAAAGATAAACTCTAAAACCTTTTGTACAACTTAGTCTATATATGTAGGTTAACTATGTCTTGAATGTATTAAATATAATTTTAATGGGTTAGTATTAGTTGTTGAAACATTTTCGTTCCTAGTTTGTAAATTAAGAGAAACTGGTTTGAAAAGGGGTGATAGTGTGGACCAAAAAAGTTTTTTTAATTAACGTAATAATTTTTGTTCTTTTGGCCACTAGTGTCCAAAATCACAAATCGGCCACTAGTATCCAGAATTATAAATCGGCTTTCAGAGTCCAAAATTGCAAATCGGCTTCTGGAGTCAAAAATAACAAATTTGCCACAAAGGTTCAAAATCACATATCATCCACTAATGTCCAAAATCTCAAATCAGCCCCAAGTGTCCCAATTTGCAAATCGGCCACAAGGGTCCGAATCACAAATCGGCCACTGGTGTCTAAAATCACAAATCGGCCACTAATGTCCCGCCGGCTGGAGTCCAAAATCACAAATCGGCCACTTTTAGGGTCTTCTAGGGTCTAAAATAACAAATCGGCCACTATAGTGACCAAAATCAGAAATCGCCCACAAGGGTCTAAGTTGAATAATAGGCCACTAAAGTCCAAAATCACAAATGGGCCACTTGTGTCCTGAATCAAAAATCGGCAGCTAGAGTCCAAAATCACAAATCGGCCACTAGTGTCAAAAATCCCAAATCAGCCCTAAGTGTCCCAATTTGCAAATCAGCCACAAGGGTCCAAATCACAAATCGGCTACTAGTGTTCAAAATCACAAATCGGCAATTTTAGGGTCTAAAATCACAAATCGATCGGCCACTAGTATCAAAAATCCCAAATCGGAAATTTTAGGGTCTAAAATCACAAACCAGCCACTTTTAGGGTCTTCTAGGGTTTAAATCACAAATCGGCCACTATAGGGACCAAAATCAGAAATCGCCCACAAGGGTCTAAGTTGAATAATAGGCCACTAGAGTCCAAAATCACAAATGGGCCACTTGTGTCCTGAATCACAAATCGGCAACTACAGTCCAAAATCACAAATCAGCCACTTGTGTCAAAACTTACAAATCAGCCATTAAGGTCCAATAAATGAAATATCAGCCACCAGTGTCCAAAATCACTAAACGGCGTCAAGGGTCCAGAATAATTAACAAATCGGCCCCAAGTGTCCCAAATTGCAAACCGGCCCCTGGTGGCCAAAATCACAAATCGGCCACTTTCAGGGTTCAAATCGGCCACTATGACCAAAATAAAAAATCGGCTACTGGTGTCCAAAATCACAAATCGGCCACGAGGGTCCAAATTTAGAAATCGGCCATTAGTGTCCAAAATCACAAATCGGCCACTAGTGTCCGAAATTACACATGGCCACTAGGGTCCAAATTGAAAAATCGTTCACTAGGGTCCAAAATCATAAATCGGCCACAAGTGTCACACTTTGGGCCAAAGTCACAAATTAGCCAATAGTGTCCCAAATAATCGGCATTTAGCGTCTAAAATCACAAATAGGCCACTAAAAGTCGATTAGTACACGTTGTGAATGAGATCCCTTAGCCCTTTTCTCCTTTGATTGTTAACTGAAGAAGGAGCATGTTTGCCGTTCTTTGCGATAGTAAACAAAAGTTTGAAGTCTCATTCAGTTTTACGATTTCTTAATATTAGGCTTTGGTAATAGACTGAGTACGAAACGAGTGTGGGTTCGTAATGACTGGCAACCGATTTTAATGAATTATGATTTTTTTATCGCTTTTTAATATTCCGCGTTTGCACAAAAAGCGTGCCATGGTTTTCTGGATTTCGAGAGATAATGGGTTGAGCATTTTTAGCAAAGAAGTAGTCTAATAAGGTGTGAAGTGAAGTGTATTTATATCCCTTGGAACAGAAACACGACAGAGGTCAGGTTATCGTTATTTCTTTGAGTTATAGCTTTGATTGTGCCCTTCCCGAGTGTAAGTCAACTTTCATATTTCGACTTGCAAAGGAAATACCCGAGTTTTTTAAATTGCATTTATTACGTGGTGTCGAGGTAACACGCCTTGGAGGCGAGATTGATTACACCTTGGTGGTGAGTCTTTCTGGTGGCGAGGTGACTGAGTACCTACTGCTGTGATGGACTGCTTCTGTTTTGTGCCACTAAATCGCTTATGAGAGTTTCTACTTCCATTAAGCTTAAGGTTTCACAGCATAGCTACCATCGTAGTATAGTGTAAGTAAAGTGGAAACCTTGGCATGTTCTCAAATAGAAATGCCTTGGAAAGAAACGACCTCGTAATAATGAAAGCCGTTCCGTTCTTGGATAATGGCCATCTCACTTTTGGACCCGCTTACTTCACATTCCTTTTGCTGGTTGTTAAAATTAATCGACTGGCACTGATTGGTTTCCAAGCACAACTTGATACATTGTATGACATCAGTGACACTCTGTGATGAAATCACATGACCTGGCAGTGCTTTACCCGGACCAAACCGTAGCTCAAACAACGCTCCCGAGACTAGATGGAAAATAGAAGAAAAATGGAGAGTTTTAATTTTAGGCTTTTACCTTTCATTGATATGGAGAGTCCACACCAGACAGGTTGTGTTACTGAGTATAAAATCAAGTACATCACGATCAAAATGAGTCTTTCAAGCCAGAGGAGGATCAAGCAGAAAAACTTTATCCCGAATCCTCTCGAATTCACCGATGGATTCTATGTTCCGTCTGTCTGTTCCAGTTGTAGATCTCAGTTGACGTCAAACGTGGCAAGTAATCAATCAGGCGCACGAATCGCTTGAGAGTTTGTTATCTAAAACTGAACAGACATGATGAAATAGTCTACTCGAGTTTAGTGCAATGAACAGGAACATACAACTTAAAAACTAACTAAACTGTTTTGCCTCACACTGTGATTTTGTTCCTGTAACAATGTGCTTGTGTCAATGGAAAAACGCCTTTTGTTTTTCTTGCTCGCAAACACCTGTTACGTTCTTTTACAAGTCGTCACTGGGGTTAAATTTTTTGAAATCTTGTTATCATTTCCAAGACTGTTTGTCATGTTGAACCAGACAAAGCACATAGGTTTTGAACTACTGCAGCCATTCATTTGCACGCACATATATAGCAAAGGAAACAACCAATCATAGCGTCCAAAGTAAAAGATGAGTTCATTGCATGATTACATTTGGAATATTCCTGACTTTGGAATTTCCAGGAGGATGTAAAAATATACAGTCCTTCCCCACAAGGTTTTTTTCAATCGCAGTGCTCAGAGAAGTCTTTCTATGGTCCATGAGAACATCAAGCAAATGTGCACGGTTCATGTAACATTATTCTTAGGAGACCAGATGGCCAAAGGCTTCTTTATATTCAAGGGCAATCGGAGGGATTGGGTCTCCTAACTCAGTTAATCCTTTGTGGCACTGCCGAGGGAGACTTTCACATGTCACGAGAATGGTCGAACAAATATAACTCTACGAAAGATAATTGTAATAAGAAAAAAAAAAAAGACATACACGTGCACGTGGTATTATGGAGCGTCATTGAAATTTATAAATAAGATATAGAGATATACCTTCTGGCCAAGGTTCTCCGTAAACTTCCATTCTTGTGCATGTCCAATGATACCACTTTAACGGTATAAGGAGGAAATATCGAGCGTAAATAACCGGAATAATGTTCTTCTTTACTTCATGTGCGTTGCTATTTCCTTCTAGAACCTGAAAATTTAATGCAAAAGTAGTACTTATAAAAAGCAGTACTGGAAATAAACGTTGCTAGTCTCAAGGCTGTTGTCACCTCCGCGACTCAAAGAAAAGAAAATGTTTTCAATTAGAACTGTCCAACCAAAGGACTGTCTTACGAATGTCTTGTTTCTCACTTGTCCTTATCACCTAATTTTTTTTTTTTTTGCCACTTGTTTGTATTCAAAAAAGAGACTTAATTGGTTTGCAATTCATTCCATAGATCAACACGACAAAGAAAAGAGGTAACGGATTTTTGAGAAAAGACCGGCACTACTCTTTCTTAGTTAGGGATTTAAAAGTATGGTTAAGACCCGTTACGCTACCGGGACTTACGAGAAACTTGCCCCAATTCAGTCAATTCCTGGTTTGTATGCATTATCCGTATGAAACTTATTTATCTGATAAGAAACTCTTCTTCCTTCTAATGTTTGCATAGAGGTTGGTCGGAAAGAGAGCGCTTGAAGTAGTATAGTTAGTTGAATACCATGATAATCATATATACAGTCGAGTTGGCAGTTTTTTTGTGATATTTCTTGTTTCCATTGTAATTCTCTTTTACCTCTGGACTTTCCCTCCAGCTAACACCATCGTCAGACCATCTCAGTTTGTATTCTTTCAAGTAATCATAGTTTCCAGCATTATTTCCTTGAGTGGCAACTGCACAAATACGGTAAGGTCGGCCAAAATCTACCTACAATTATCAAATCCTCATGAAGTATCAGATTGAACAATGGATTGTCAAAAGTAATGTGGGGTTGCATTAATTTTCCTTTGCTTCAGTCCAAGCCACACTCTCACTTCGAATCTATAGGCCTTTACAATCTTAAGGTTGGTTTCGCAAAGGCTCAAATTGAAATATCACTTGCGTTTGATTGACTGTTATGACTATGACTATTTTACGAAACCTATTCCAAAGAAAATCTCAAAACAAAGTCGATCGTCTTTCTAGAACAACCCCAGTCGCGTTTGTTGATATTCTCGTTGCACATCTTTGGTGTTTAATACCTAACTCAACCCAAACAAATATAGACAACTTAACTCAAAGTCGTTATGGAAAGACAGCCGCGAAAAAAAAGATTAGTTTCAGGAGCTCAGTACTTATGAGGAAGGAAAGCGATAAGGAAAAGTTACGTGGTGAAATAAAAAATACCTGAACAAAAAAAGAATCGGCCTCCAGCAGTCGCTCGCAAGCTCATTTGGACATTAAATAGTTCACTTCTTTCTCACCTCATCATTATTTCGTCAATTTTGATCTTTAACTTGGCAGACAGATTCAAATTTGTTAAATACCTGGATGTACACATTCTCGTTCGCAGTTTCCGGCCATTGTCGACACCAGGCCCCTACTCTGTTCAAACGAGCCTTTGAAGGATCTCCCGATGAGGCAGACAGTTGAGAATCTAGAATGTCACCTGTTTCCATACCAACGGCTGGTGCAGTGCACACTAAAAGTAAGTAGAAAGTAAGTTTTGTTTTAAGTCAAAAGTAGAACCTAAGTATGTCTGCACATCGTCAGAAATGACGTCATTTTTGGCCATTTAGTACTGAAATAATTGTTTATCGCAGTAACGGTGAAATTGGTGGAGACTCTCTCATTTATTCATCTATATATTTATCTTTTTACACAAATATGTGCTATTTATTCAATATCCTCCTATTTTAACTCCTACATTAATAAATTATTGTTGATTGTTTATTGCAAAAGATTGCATAATGCACGAGTTTTACCACCAACAAAATTAACCACTCATTATAAAGCTTACTGGCATCACGCTAAAAAGTTTCAGAGCTTCGGTTCATGTCAATTAATTCAGGCAGTACCTTGCAGACAGGTATAAAGTTCAACCCTCATTGACACAAGTCCTTGCCATGTTAGAGGCCGGAAACGGATATACCGTGCTGTGATTGGCGGGTTAAGTTCATGATATACAACTGTATCACGGTCCTGATTTCCGGAAAACTCCTAAAGCACAAAATAGCGGTTGAATGTTAGGAATTAATCTGAGCTGGGAAAAAAGTTTCGACGAAAGTAGCGCTCTTCTATCCGATATCATGATGTCACTATTCCTTTGAACAAAATTTTAGAAATCAGAAGTAAAACTGAAATTAGACCGAAAGGAAAAGTTAAACATTTAATACACCTTATTCGATGGTTTAACATACAATACACACGGATATTTGCGAGTTGCGTAATACTTTACTGCAAGCAATGGACAAAATGTCCGCTCGTATTACATAAGAATTAAAGCATCAAATAGGGGAGTTATTATTCCACTATTATTTAACTTTCTAGTGTTGCGATTTTAGTTTGCAAAACACATCCCACGGCCTCATCTGTGCATCGTATTGATCGCAAAAGGAGTACGTGAAAGACGAAAAAAACACGAACGAAACCATTTAAGTGTTCTTTGTTACCAAAAAATAAATCTGTCGCACTTAAAAGTTGGTTTTTTAAAAAATAAAACGATATCAAAGTTTGGATCGTTCAATCATTCAGTGCTGCCATTTTGTTGCTTCATATTTTTGCCTGTGGTACAGAGTTATACCGTGGCACATTGTGCACGTCCTCATGACCTTATTTGGTATAATGACATAAGAGATGAATAATGGTACTCATTAACGCTTTAACCCCTGAGAGTATATGGAATCTAATGTATGTCCACAGCATCACCTATGAATCAAAAGTGTAGGTCATGAGGATAAAGGAAATGATCACCATTTTAAGAAGCTCCTGATTTTCGAACAAATTCTTGTCAGTACCCTTGGAAATATGCAGAGAACAGTGTGGAGAGAATAATCAATTTACGAAAAAAGAGGCTTGAGTCTAAACTCCATAGAAAATATGTTTTAAACTTGTTAAATGAACCACAACATTTGGCTGCTATAAAAACTCCGAAACTTCCTAAAATTCCAAAGAAAGGAGTAACAAATTTACGCGAACGAAAGCTCAAAAATAACTAAAACCCCACGAAAACAAACTAAGAGTACAAAAAGAATACGAAGGGGGAAGAGGAAGAGAAAAATTGTTACTTGAAATTTAAGAACGAAAGAGATTTTCTACAGAGACTAAGAATGCTAATGTTAGGTGGAAAAGGGTTAAGACCAGTTTTTATGCTGTTTAATTTTATTTGCTGGAGAAAATTAGGAAAGTTGTTAAACCAAAAAATACGGAGCCATAGTAAGGTTTTTTTTTCCAGGAGTATAGTTGTTATTGATAACTTTCAGAAAAAGTAATAAAAAAAATGAAAAGTAATATTGTTTTTAGGTCACCCAAATCTAGAAGAGGGATATAGAATGGATTTGAAATATAGAAAGGATATGGAATAAATCAAGGAAAATGTAGTGTAGTTGATCAAAAGTGTTTCAGAAATTGTAATGAATCACAGTTGCATTTAAGCATGGCCAAATTGAAGCGGCTGATTGTAACAGCATCAAAGGAATGATGAAAAAGGACTTAGATAAATGAGAAACTGAGTGTGGTGAGATAACTAGAAACCTCATGTAGGCATGGATCAGTCGTGTATTGCAGCTGCAAATTCGGTTGAGCAACCTTTTACTTTCTGTTACCTTGCGCAATGATTGGCCATTTTCCTTGTAATACTCAAACTTAACTCCATCATAACTGTACTGCACGTAGTATTTTGTCACCCATTGATCGTGATCATTCCTCCCCTGTGTAGCCAGGCCTGTAACACTCGTATATTGACTGCGTAGGTCCACTTGGAGCCACTCATCAACTGTGTGCTGTAAAGCCACCCAACCTCCCGCTCCTGAGCTTGGTAGAAGATTTAACCTAGCCCGGGTGGTGCCGTGAGTGGCTGAGTTCCATTGCGAGGACGCTGTTATTTGGTCGTCCTGTATGTTGCCGTTTTCCATGCCGAGAGCAACTTTACATTCTAAATAATTTTTTTGGAATATGCATGTAAGTACATGTAAACACCATCCTCATCAATACTCAAAAGATGCATAACAAAATCTTTCTGCACTCTACATACTCTCTGGGACCTGTCCAGGAAACACGTGCCACTCTCTCATCTTAATGATTGGTCAGTCTCCATTTTCAAGCGCTTCAGGCAATCTTTTTTCTTAGTCGTGATTGCCTCTCAGTTATAATTCCTTTTTTATTCAGAAGCCGTTGTGTTAATTTTGAATTTAATGAAAAAGGCGCTTTCCGATAAGCTTATCATAAAATCAAATCAATTTAAGGTGGAAAGCAAAAGGTGAGATTTTAACCCAAAAAAAGGGAAACTAGCTAAGAGATCAAATCTCGTACATTTATTTGGGTCAAACTGTAAAGCTAATTTCACCCTTTCATAACCAAGGTTTCTTTTATGTCGGGACTTATAAGGCTCCTTTCCCGTAGCCTTGTTGTTTCTTTCAGAGTTTGTTGACGTTCCGTGGGTTATTTGGAATAATGCCTATATGGGTATTTGTTCACGTTATCTTAACTCAATATTTTTCAGGTCTGGGTTTGTGATAATTCGGAGAGATACTTTAACGCAAAGCGCTGTCATCACAGGCGGCCCAAGCTCACGTCTCGAGAAAAAGCCAACAGTTAATTCATGAAAGCGTCACGCGTTAAAAATTTGAACACGCCATAAGGAACTTCGTCTTTTAACATGAATAACAGTGATGGTAAAGCAAGCTTAAAACGGCAGAAATCGTCGGAAACTTCGACGGACACAAAGAATGTTGGTAAGTTTTATTGATTTTACGTGTGTTCATATTTCGAAATATTTATTGATATAAATCGACTACATTTGGTTCCCCGTACTATTCCTTGTAACGTGTTCAAATTTTCAACGGTTCCTCACGTAACTTAACACCGAGTCACACAACGCGTGACGCTTTCATGAATTAATCGTTGGTTTTTTCTCGAGACTTGAGCTTGGCCGCCTGTGCTGTCATCTATTAGTGATTGATATGTCGTTGAAACGATGAAAATGACCGTAGGAGCCTGGGAAGTGTTCTATTTTGAACCCAGAATACAATACTTAATACGACAGATGCAGCCGTTCAATTTTCAGTCACAGCTTGACGATAAAAGGGATTCAGCCAAAATGATGGTAACTGCCGCTGGTACATACCTTTCATTATCAGACTTACCTTGTTCTCCGTTTGATCTCACAACCTGAAAAGCAATTAAAGTATATCTCTTGTAACGATACTTTACAAGATGTTTCTTTTGCAGAGAAGGATGAATAATGTACTTTAAACAAAGTATTTAGAGACAGAGAATCCTCAATAATCATTTCGTGAGGCCTGAAACTAGTTATAGCTCTTAAATTATCGTATGTCTTAAATTTTTTCTCTTTGATCTTGATATTACATCGTATTTGTAAAGACATAAATGATGCTTTTGTTAACAAATATGTACACACTTAGAACGTATGCGTATCTTAACATAATTCATACAACAATCCAAAGTCTCAAGGCAAATACCTTAGCTATGCCTACATTAAGTTCATGGTTGTTTGAAGCCTGGCGAATTAAATCTCGATCTTTTTTTTAAAACTTCTTCAATACGGTCTCGCTTAAAAATAATCATTATTTAAGTAATGGTAGAATTTGGTCGAAGAAAGTAATTAAGCTAATTAGCAACCCGAGTACCCGATCGATGGAGAGAAACAGTGTCTTACAAAATTAACTTGTCGATAGAGCTCTCCTAATTTATTTGAATTATTTTAGTTCTTAAAGATGTATAGAGACACGATCGAAATTTTCAGGATGTTGTTTGATGATGGTCATCTTTTAGCGGCATTTTAGTAACGGTAAAGTTTTCACCTTACTAGTCATAAGTGAGGAAATATATGAAAAATGTTTCACTTAAAATGAAAAATACCTCAATATCATTCAAGAACAGATAATAATCCTACCAGAAATAGGAGAACGAACCACGAATAAGGCACTTTCATCTTCCGAAACCACTATTGTTTGCGAAGCATTCCAGAGAATAAAAATCGCAAGAAATTGATATAACCACTCGAAAATTGCGAAATAAGACTTGAATGCTAAATTACTGCAAATCTTTGTAAAACAGAAGAGCCACAACGATCTTTGTGCAAAAGAGACTAATCAAATTCGTCATACACACGGACTCCCCGGAGTTGTTATTTTCACCTGGTGTGTAGGTTATCAAGGTCACACGGTTTTTGTTTGTGATTGGGGCGATAGCCGATCGATAAATAATTGAACGTATATCTTGCAATCACCTGTTTATGGTCTGGGCAGGTGATACCCAGTCATTTCCAGAGCTAATTGTTTTAACCTTGTAGATCTGATTTGCCTTTCGTAATTGATTGGCGCCTCTAAACCAGTAGATAGCAAACTCTGTGAAAAAAAGACGAGAGATCTTACAAATTTGAGTCACCTTAATATAACCGAAAGTCGGAATTAAAAAGAGTTCAGAGCCTTGGGACGGAAAGAAACCCAGCTGAAGACGATTAAAAACTATCTCTCATATCATGCTGATCATGCTGAATAATAAGAGAGGACCCTGGGAACGAAATTTAAAAATTCGCTTCCACCCGCACTTCCGCCATTTGGGATCATGGCATCCGCTCGAGAGGAGAGTCGCATAAGTCCTTACAGAAAACTGCTTATAGATCTGTCTATGGAACTGACTAGAAGAGATCTGGAGAGGTTAATTTATGCTGTAGGGGATATTCTTCCTAGGAGACTGACTGAAAATATGGAAAGTGGACTGAAGTTATTTGAAGCACTCGAACAGGATGTTCATATTAGTCCACAGAACCTGAACCTGCTGCAAGATGGGTTTGATACAATTGGCAGAGCGGATCTTGCGCAAAGAATTCAGGTTTTCTCAAGTAAACCAGACAGTGTTGAGGCTGATGGTAATTCTAACTGCATATGTCGCGTTTTGATAAGGGAGAATAATATAGAATACCCTCTGAGCATTTGAGAATGCTAATTTAGTTTCCTATTTTGTTTGAGACAAAATAGTGATCAGTTTAAAGTAAGCGTTGCTCTGTTCACCAAGCAGGTGGGCAAGATGACATAGTGACTGATGGAATTGGGGATCAAGGCAATGCTGACACAACAGAGAGAGATCCTACTGACACAATAAACCCTGGTGCAGAGAAAGGTATTATGATTAAGAGGAATTACTGATTGTAAAAGGAATACCTTATAACTAACCTTTTTCCAAATATGTGGTTTGCATAGATCTCTTTGGAAAAGCATTTTTATGTCAGTGAGGTCCTTAAGGATAGGTAGATGTCTTTGCTGCACAAGAAAATCTCCACTTTCTTGTTAACTTGGAAACTTAAAATATTTCCATTAAGTTCCCCAGAGCAAGCTAGATTTTATTCAATATCAGCCCTGTAGAAGACTGAACATTTTTTTTTTGCTTGAATCAATCAGCTCATGCTGTACACTTGAAATCAGCACAGCTACCTCATCAATCAGTGTTACCGTTTGATGGGAATCTGGGAAGTACCCCCACAGTCACCAGACCCAGGGGTGCAGGAGAAGCTACTCCTACAAAGCATTGCCCTGTGGCCAGCAGTGATAATTTATCTATGGCTATAAATGATGGTGAGACTTGTAAATCAAACAAAAAGTTAACTGCCAGCTTTTAGTTCATAAAAATTAAGGATACCCATTGAACCACTCTTTACTCTTAATATATACACTAATGTTGCTGTCTGCTATTGCTAATTACTCTGTGATGGATTCTTTGATATACAACTGTGTTTAAGAAATTGTCCATTATAAGGAATGTTTAAAGTAAAAAACTCAAATACTTAATTTGAAATTTAGTTAGATGAAAACAGCAAGATTTACAATTAACAGCTAACTTAAGAGATTAGAGGTGGTGTTAGGGTCAGCCTGATTAGCTGAGAAGTTTAAAAAAACTGAATTGTTATGCTGGAGGGAGATATTTTATAATCCAACAGTTTTTCTTGTGGCAATCCTTGTTATTTTTTTGTTGACTATTAAAGGTTTATATCGGTCATTAGCAAGATCTTATTAGGTTTTTTTGAAATATTTTTTTATGATTGAAAAAGGTTACATAGAGTGTATTATTTTATTTGAAAACTTTTGGATATTAAGGTATCTAAAGTTGAACATGTGTATGCTAAACAGGACCTTGCTCTTCTTCTTTTTAAATCCCAGGCTCCTACACTTCATCTCCTGCACCCTCACCTGCAGCTGTGGGGCAACAATCACGAGGACCCACTCAGGCTGCTTCATCTGGTAGAGTCCAACATGACCCAGCCCATGGAACACCATCGGTGCGATATGTGAACTTTCTTCTTTACGAGGGCTATTCTGTGGAAATAATAGGAGGAAAACACTTCAAAACTCCAGATGGAGAGTTTGTGGAAATGAAAAGTGGGACACAGTATAAAATACATGTAAAAAACTCACATACCTATGGTAAGAGACAAACATGTCAAATATATTCTGTTTGTGAACTGCATATACAATGTATCTGTAGTTCATAATTCAAATACTGACCCAAATATTAATGGGATCAGCAATCCTGATGGCCTAACTTGGTAAACCTCTCTAGTATTGATAATTTGTTTTTATCAACTGGGTTGATGAAGTAAATTGGCTATCATGGAGAGTTTTTCAAGCTGATATTTTAAGTGTTAGCCTTTTTTCAGAGCCTCACTGACATGCATGTATGAAATGATCTGCACAGTTAAATATGAGAAGCAAAACTCCTGTCATATGTTTAGCTGCAACTGTTTCAGTGGCTTAATATGTTCAATTACAATATGTACAATAACGAAGGAAGATCTTGTAGCCAAGGGTTCTGGAAAAAGGACTGAAGGGGGAGGTTTCCAAATTCTTCTAAACTATAGTGTAGAAAATTGACCATATAGTCTTTCTTGCAACACAATTCACATATGCTAAGTTACATATGTATCAAGAGCTGCATGCATTTGAAAAGTCTGGATAGAAGCAAGAGTTCACTCATGCTCTCCAACCTTAACATTTTTATGCATTTTCTATTTGTTATTTAATATGTGTGTTAAAATTATTAAATGAACTCTCAGTAATTACTAAAATTAAATTAAAAATACAATTTTTGTTCAATTTGTCATTTATTATATGCATGCAATTTTCATTTGAGTGAAAATAGTAATTGAGAAATGCTATTTTGTTGTCTCACAACTCTGTATGTAAACAGTGATGTCTTGAATCATATTATAAAAATTTATTACTAAACCCCAAACTTCAGTATTATGGCCATTGTTTGACACTCTTGTTTCTTTGGTCCATTTCAGGTTGTCATGTGGATATATCAATTGATGGTTATGATGTAGGAGGATGGGCTCTCAGGCGTGGAGAAGAGATGTCAATAGAAAGATCAGCATATGAGGCAAAGAAGTTCACCTTCTATCGAGTGAAAACTGCACCAAAAGAGGCAGGAATTGTGTCTGGGCAGCCTGAAAATGGTGTTCTTAAGTGTGTGTTTACACCTGAAGTTGTCATAGCATTCACACAAGGTATATCTTTCCATCCACCCGATGAAACAGAGAATGCAATGGAAAGAAGTATATAAGATTAATGAAATATTTTTTATTTCATAACTCCAGAAAATATCTATGCCCCACTTAACTTGAGAGTGGAGAGTTAATTATGTATCGCTCCTCATACCTCCCTCCCACCTGCCTATCTAAACTTTAAACTTTTTCCACACTCCTTTTCTTACTACCACTTACTCCTCCTCCTCCTCCTCCTCCTCCTCCTCCTCCTCCTCCTCCTCCTCCTCACTTTTTACTCTAAATTCCAAAGCTCAGCTCAGCAATGATTTTTGTTTATTTTTCTTGGGCCACTTTGCTGTGGTTAAATTTAGATCATTGTGTTGTGAACTTTATATGACAGAATTGGGCCATATTTATTTCAGAGTACAATATGAGTTAAGACTGTTTAATGGCAGTTCACAGAACACCTATGAAGTACTTAACAATCCCTTTAGCAAAGTCCGCTAAGAGTTTTAAGAAATTATTTACCATTGACTAATTTTGCTTCACAATGTTAGGGATAAAACAAGAAATTGAAAGGCGAGGTAGGTATTTTTATCTTTTACCCTATATATGACTTCGAAATTCTTGTTTACTGTTGTTGTCATTTTTACGCAGATGGAAGTGGTAAGTGGATATGTTAAAGAGAAAGCCAAAAATGTGGCTCATTCCTTGTTGTTTGTGGCTGAGATAATAGCCAGGTGGAGAAGAAAAAAATCCTACTGGGTTACAGAATTTATACAGTACAACAAAACTCAGTTATAAGTTCTTAAGTATCACAAGAAAAGAAAACAATAATCTCCAATGTTTTATTGGTGAATATAATGTTTTTCTTTCCAGTGAAAAGTAAATGGCTGTTTTTTAGCCTAAGATTTTATTTGACTCATTACATTATTGGACATGAAAAAATTTACTTTAGGGATTTTGCAAATTTAAAATCGAAATTTCCTCGTTTGATCATGTGTATAAAAGAAAAAAAAACTCAAGGTCATGTTGACGTTGACATGCTGAGCACCAAAATCATTTCAAAAGTTAGGATTACAAATATCAAGGAGTGTTTCAGCTAATAAGTGAAGGAAAAGTCTCCATAACAAGGTATAACTGGTTTAGCACATGACAGCATACGACCATTCTTATGGAGACCAATTAAAATTTCCTAGAAGATTCTATTTAAAGTATTAAGAAATACTTATCATTGACTTTTTCAATTTTTTTTTTTAAATTTCAGGTTTAGAACTGGATCGTATAAGGTCGAATATAGATTCTGCAATGTGTAAAGGTATTGACTTTTTTATTCCTTTTTATTATGTTTCAAAGAGTTTGGCTTCCATGCTACATATTTTACCTTTCATATCATTTCCTGTTTGTAATTATCGTCTTCATTAATGTCAAACCAAATAAACTGGTCAACAAAAGTGATGAAGATGTTAGAGCCAAACTCGTGGAACAATGTTTAAAGCATGTATGGGGGAAGATAGCGAAGTGCAGAAGGATAAATTGCAGCAAGTTGCAGCCACAGTAGAGTGGGGTGTGCATCATTACTTTTAGCAACATTGTAGCAGGACACAAAATAAGTAGCCTTAGAGATAGTTTAACAATCCCTTGATAATCTGTTAAAATTGTCTGGGAAATATTCACCTTTAATTTTTTTATTTTTAACTTTTAGTGGGCATGGCGGAAAGTCATATATCAGCTAAACGGAGTAAGTATTTGTTTTTCTTGCAGAATCAAGTTTTAATAGAGCTTGGCTGCAGTGGCTAGATATTTGACCTTAAACATCACTCCATTTTGATAATTATAACCGTTATTATTGTTGTTAAATCAAACGAACCTGGTGAAAAATAATGATGATGATGAGGCCAAAACATGGTTCAATGATTAAAGCATGTAGCGGAGATAATAGCAAAATGTAGGAGTTGCTTTCGTTGTTCCTTAAGGATCTAGTTTGGGACTGTCATTGTTCTCCGTGTATCTTGGCCACTTGCAGTTATTGAACCCTAAAGAGTATAATTTTACGAGGATGATGCAGTTATCCACTTTTTCGCAATAAGCCACATCACATGAAGAGCGAGTTGAATGCAACTCCACAGAACAGCAATGAGACCATAAACGAACAAACTTACACTAAAACCTTTTAAAGACCAAATCCATGTCAAGCAGAAGCTACAGAAAATAGGAGAACGACTGGCCTACCACCACTGTAGCCTGGGTTCGATTCCCGGGCCTGCCTGGCGTCACATGTGGGTTAAGTTTTTTGTTGATTCTCATCCTTGCTGCGATGGTTTTTCTCCGGGTCCTCCGGGTTTCTCCCCCTCGCAAAAAACCAAAAGTCCAAATTCCAATTCGTCCCGGAGGAAGAACCACCTCATGGATTGGCCACTGCTAAATGATTATCATAAATAATAATTCTACAATTTTTCTATTAACCTTCGGGATGATGCTGCCCTTCACTTGATTGGATCTATATAGCACTTTTCATTAAGCCGGTTTGGTTTGTTTGTTGTCTCAATTCCGATAATTTTCCATGCATGTTATTGATGCCTTTATGCGATTGAACGAGTCAAAAAGATAATGGATCAATATACTTTACAAAAAGCGTAGAAGTTTGCTTCAAGTTTTTAAATAAAATCATGATAAATATCATTTAATTCTCATTAACGCGGTAGTTAATAACACAATTGTCATCGTTGTCTTCATCATTTATATTTATGTTACTAAATATTCTATCTTTGGTTTGTTCCTCTGTCTTGTTATAAATTACTGAAAACGTTTCGCAACGTTTCACAGGTGGATCGATTCTTAGTAAAGTCTCTGGTAAGTAGTTTCTCTCATCGCTGCAATTTCTATATTACGCCGAAGCAAGTTTTGGAAAAGTTGAAGAGTGTGGTCGTCGTCCTGTCGTTGTGGTTTATTCAAGCAATAGAGCATGTTTTTTTGCAGGGATTATAGCGTGTTGAACCCACGCCTAATGTTGGTAGAACACGAAGAAAGCTTGTGATAGGCCCGTTTCGCCAAACGCATCGTTTTAACATGCTGCCATAAGTGAATGAAGAAATCGAAACCTGTTAAAATGAGCTTGGGTCGCCTGTGTTTTATGTCGCTTATGATAATTTTACGGATCCCTTTTTAATGTACATGTATATGTTAAATTCTCAACCGTTTGTATGTCCAATAGACCTTACGCCAGTTGAAAGGCCCGTCAGGGTTAAACATCCCCTAAAAAAAAGTTTCTCATGGCAAAGACCTTTCACAGGATTTTGTGTTGTTGTTACACTTTCTTCTTTCATTGTGAAGCGAGTAAGCTTAGACACAAAAAGTGTCCTCTGGAACCAGAATTGAGCCAGAATTAGCCTAAAATTGTCTCAAAGGTAAATGAAGAGCTCGTGAATGATATGATTTCAAAAACGTTCAGAATAAAAAAATTGGACTACAGAGGAAAATCGCCCAGGCTAGGTTGTTGAAAACAAGATTAACCTAAACTAGGGTCCAGATAATTTTTTTAAGCATTTGTTTTCTTGCTTTCAGTTTTGGTTTACAACAAGGAGCGAATAATTTTTAATTCTTGAATTGTGGTAGTCGCCTTTCAAACAGACGGTTGCTGATCGCCACATTATTTTTTTTTGTACCCTGTTACTCGCCTCTTTCTTCAGGTTGGTTCCAAAATCTTCTGCCTTCAAATTCTAATTCTGAAGCTCCCTCTGGTGAGTAGTATTTCACAAATGTAGTTGAATAACAAGTTCCCCTCTGGTAAGTGGTATCTGTCTCGGCGACGTCCACGAGTCAGTAAGGCTTCTTTTTAACAAACCTAAAACATCAAGGGACTTAATATAACAAACTGTCTTGTTTCTGCTTTTTAACTTGAAGAGTGTTGTTGTAAACACCATACCTCTGTAAATAAAGATACTCTCACCTCAACCCCTCTATTGTAAAATGAGTTTATTTTTAGAAAACTTTGGGAACATTTTTTTTCCATGAGTTTTGCATCTAAGATACGATTTCTCCTTTTTTTTTTTTTCTGAATCACCAGATGCTCCCCAAGCCCCACCACCCCGGCAATCAACTCCTTACGGTAAGTTAGATTTAACAAAACTTTTCGCGGCCTGAAAATTGGCTTGCAAAAGTTATAAGAGCTAATCAGACCATTTCTGTGTACTTAAAATTAAGAGAATAGTGAGGAATAACCAAAAATCGCAGCCAGGTACTTGCACAGTTGTACAACGGTGACCAAAAGGCTCAGAAGAATTATTTTGTTTTGGAATAACACACTATTTGATTGAAACCATATATGTATAAATATTTATATATATATCCCTGTTTTCAAAAACGTTGCGATTTGAAAACATATATTTAATATGTATACCCTCTATTTTGTCGTCAAAAAAGTGATGGATAATGCAGGTATGTTTTACGTCGAAGGAACAACGTCATTTTATTATGGTGCGAAGATGATAGAAAAAAAACTTGGAAATTTTGACTCCAGCTATTTAAAAGCTTTTCTTTTGGCCCTCTAGTTTATTCTGTCACCTTCTTTTTCATGAAAAAACAAAAGGTACTTATATCATACATTGTGGATTATCAAATAAGGGAAACTACCCCTCGTTTTGTCGCCCAAAGTAAATATGAAACCAGGCACAAACTCAAATAGATTTTCCTTTATCTTTTTTTTGGGGGGGAATTAATAAATATCATAATTTAAAATGCTTTTATGCTGTAACTTCGCCTCGGGTTTTTTAATATTTCACTCGGCAAGATGTCGGCTATTGTGTCTTGATTCAAAAGCTACATCCTATGTCTAAAAAGTTTTCGGCTATGAAATTGTGATGCTACTTGATCGATCTACAATTCGTTTGGGAGAGGCGGAGTGTAATTTTTCTACGGGCAGAACCGTCCATTTTTTAGAAATGTTCTTTTGTAGCAATAAAGTTCGAAGCCCACAATTTTTTTTTCGGTTTTCAAGAACATTTAATTGTTTTTTTTTGTGTGTGTGTTTACGCACGCCTTATGCGCTCGGTACGATGCTCATATTAGACCGTACGAAGTTTCTAAACCATAAGCCAAAAGACTAGAAAAAGAAATATTAGTGGAATAATAAATCCCTTATTTGATGATTTAACATAAAATACGAGTGGACATTTTGCACATCGCAAAATACCGCGCAGCTCGCAAAATATCCGTGCGTACATAAACAATATCCTCCACTTGGCGCGAAAATATGCACGGATATTCGCGGACATTATCTGTTCCAAGATGCGAACAGTTTTTCGAGAGCGAAGCTCGAGAAAAACTGTGAGCTTTTAGGAACAAATAATGTCTTGGGATAAGTAGATGAGTATATTTTCGCGCAAAATGAGGCTATTGTGTTTATTATACTTCAAACACTTTGCAACGCTTTTGACAAAAGTTTACGAACAGCTTACTTTTTTTTTGCGTGGGATGTTTTCTTTTAAGTGTTCTCTGGTAAGACTTTTTGAAAAAACAAATATTTCCGTTCCTCTACAACAACCTAAAAACGCTCTCTCTTCAATTAAGGTTTAAAAATTGAGAAATTTCTCTTAAGGGATATTCTCGGACATCCCCTTGTTTTAGCAGGGAAACACACGGTCACGTGATGCATTAAGATCAATTACACGCTAACAAAAACATTTGATGGATCATAACCTGATAAATGTTAAACCATCGTATAAGGTGTATATATTACCTAAGGGATGTGCCAGGGAACAATTTAATGACTGCCGTTTAAACTGATTTCTTAGCTCAATCCAGTCGTGTCAATGTCGTTGAACGGGATCCAGCATGGAGAGCAGGTGCTACAACATTACAAGGTCACAGCACACAACGGTTCATCTCGGCTGAACCGATGGAAGTGGATCCTTCAAAGAAGGTTGAGCTGGTTCTCAGGCTTGTGGCCAGGTATTTCTCAATTTTTGCACGTCTCAGTATTTCAGATGGTAGCTTAGTTGATGAAAGGATTCTAGTGAACCATCATAATGTGCGTGCTGGTAATCCACCATTTTCATCATCACCAACTTCTTTTTTCTCTTTCTGCATACTTCTAAGATGTATTCAAACATGTCTTCCGTTGTTGACATTATCACAGATTTATTCAGATTTACCATTTTTAAAATTTTTTTCTCAATTACCTGGCGTAAGAACTGGGGTAGTGAGAGAGCCCTTTGTGGGAAAAACCTTTCTTTTTGAAATGACCTCGCTTCCCACCTACTCGAAAGATATCTAGAATTACTTTACAAGGCATTTTGAAAATGATTGATCCCAACAGTTGTTGTCGAGGAGAAATCTGGTCAGGCGTTCCTCTTAGATTCACAGCGAACAATCCAGGTTGCATCAATGTTAATGCATTTTATTGTTACTCTAGGGAGGGAGAAGAAATACTCGAGTTCCCTAAAGATGAGTGTAAACCGTTGTCAACTCTGATTCCACCAGCTGTCCAAGAGTAGAGGAGGTACTGGGTCGGTGTCAACCTATTTCAAAAACATGAACTGCTCTGACACTCTTTCTGTAGAAGTGTTGGCGTTTAATTTCCAAGTGATCTTAATTTTAAACGATATACATCACCTTATTTAAGCAGTTTTCGTTGTCACAGAGATTAGTGTTTCGTCGGAATGAAACGTTGACAAGTTATTTCACTGGGGTTCACAAACACCAGTGGAGGGCGAATATTTTTGTCAAACAGGTGTGAAACGTAACTGAAGAAATCACGTTTATGCTATAAGATTCTCTCTTCACAAATAAATTACTCAGATTTTTGGAGGCTAAGCTATCGATCGCGACATTTGATACAAAATAGTATTTGCCATTTGGTAGACGAGGAATAATTAGTTCAACCGTAGGTGAACAGAAGGATGTGATTCTAGAAATTTGCTGTAGATTAAAACATGTTGTAACATTGAATCTTTGTGCATAAGATAATAAATAAAATTTGAAGAACAATATACTCTCTGAAACTCTTTGAATATAATACAGAAGTGCTCTGAAAGAAATTGTCGCGTTGAGTAACACTTCACACAGTGTAACGTCACACAGTCAATTATATCGGAAGAAAGTATCTATATCTATCGTACTTTTCGCACATGAGTCATTGTCGACCACATGGAATTGTTGAAACGGGTTCAGAGATAAACCAACTTTTACTTGATGTCGCACAATAAAGCCACACCGCGTAAAATCCAGTGATCTGGATTCTGATTGGTCTTTAAGTCCACGCTTGCAATATATGTCAAGTCCGTTCTTTTGGGTTTCTTGTATATCGGACACTGGTACATCCGGGCATCGCGTCCGGCTGTTGTATTGATGGCATAGATGTGAATGACTGGCATAGACGTAAATAGGACCTTCTGAGTGGGTTCTACCAGTTTGCAGCCTCTCCGGTCCCACCCAGCACCATCAAGATAAAGCCCGTGAACATACACCCCTTCTGCTGGCGGCTGAGTGATGTCATCTTTAAAGAACCGTGTGACGTCATTGTGGAGAACCACACAGTCCAAGGCCCATCCCTTGTGCGCTCGTGTCACTTCCTGCAAAATGACCACATTGGTATCTGAGAAATGTTCATAGATTGATTCAGATGTAGTGTTTGAATTTTCCTTTTGCAAGCTCAGCTAAGAAAATCGAAATTTGTATGGGGTCTTGATCGTGAATTTGACGGATAAGCTACGATAGGCCGTTCGTGTTTTGGTACGCTAGGATTGCGGGCGCAACATAACATCCATAGCTGAAGACAACGAATCAAATAAATAAATAAATACATAAATAAGTGTTTTTGTTTGTTTTTCTCTTTTTTTCTTTCAATATGTTTGTTGTTTTTTGTTAAATTTGCTTTAGCTTATTTGTTTACTTGTTCTTTGAAAGAATGAGCCTGTTGGGCTCATGGACAACCCTTTCCTTTTACCCAAAAGGGAAGGGACGAGTAGAGACTGTGAGGTTGTTACGTCTGAATGAAATCTACGCTGGACTGGTAATGGCGTCCTAAAATTTTTACCTGTCTCATGGCGGTAAGGAATCCTTGCGGGTTAAAGAATCCTGTCATCCAAAATACATTGGGTCTTCCTTCAAAACACCACCCTCTAAACTGGTGATTTCTTTCCAACAGATCTGTGTACCAAAATCCGAGCGTGGACGATTCCCATGATATCTGGAGTGACAAAAAGGTGAAACAGGCAACAAATTTTTTGGAGTTGTGTGCTTGGTGCCCGGGCCTTTGAACACGAGTCGGGCTGGATTTGCGCAAAAATTGCTGGAATAATAGTATTCAAAACTTATTCGCCCACTACGTACATTAAAAATGTTTCCCTCGTTTCTCATACCTTTTTCCAGTGAGTAGGAATTCGGGCATCGTACATACAGTCAAGTGAATCTCTAAGAGTCTAAAAGGGAGGAACGAATACACAAAATGAAATTGATATGGTTTGTGAATAACTCACACACACTCGGGGTTGGAATCTAAACAAACAAGGCAAGTAATGACAACGAAAGGATACAGTTGTTGCGTTTGTATTTTTCCTTAAGAAGAAAACAATTTCTAAGTACCATTAGGAAAAAAATCGAAGAATTCTCCAATCTCATCTGCTGACAATAATGTTTTCATTGATATGCAAAAAACGCCACCCTAAAGAGGTTGGAGACTTGAACATAATTCGTTAACCAACAGCACATGAACACAGTTTCTAAACGTAGAATGAACGGGCAATTCTTCATGATGCACAGCATTTGAATTTCTCTTTCATTGTTCAGGCAGTGGATGCGTTTATGTATCAGTGAATCACTTCCATCACTCTTCAGGATTTACAAAATACTATCGCAAACCTGCATGTTCATCTCCCGTAAAATTGTTATTGTTAATAGACTGAAATAAGGGATCCAGCATTTCAAACTAATCACCCGAGTAAGAATGTATAAAACCTACCTCGCTCATAATAATAGTGCCATCGATGGCAAGTTTGAGATCCGTCAGTGTCTGCCGTACAGCGGTTATCACCCTTTGCATTCGGTCAATTTCTTGCCTCAAGAAAATATTCATCGGAGAAAGAGCTCCCATTTTCTGTAGTCTAGACTTGACCTAGAATAGAACGATACCTGTAACTACTTTTCAAAGACAAGTGTAGAAACCTCCCATGTAAATTCTGATAATCAATTGTCATATACTACTAAAATGAGAACATATTCATATTTCTGAAACCCAACAAACATCGCAGTTGGCAATTCTTGTGTCGAGTTCAAGTTGTGAAAGTTATTGGAAAGATTAAATACTCTGTACTACAATCTATAGTCAAGATTTTCATTGATAGAAACATGTTTTCCGGGACGTACGTGCACAAACTGAAAATAGCAAAAGGAGACCTTTGAATGACATCAGGATCGATGAAGTCAAAAAGCGAGTTAAACATGAACAAGCCTTTTGCAAGTCGTAAACTGCAAATTGAGTTATTAAACAAGAAAGATGGTAATTGGAAAATGCATTCAATTCCTGTTAACATATTTGCTTGACAAAAAAGGGGTAGCAAGGAGTTGGATTTTGTCTCACCACTTCGGCATCTTTCTGTTAATAAAATCCCGCAAACATGTAGCAAACAAAAAGCGCATTCGATCAATATTTATAGAAAGGCAGTCATTCAGCTCACCTCATGTGCAATGTAGTTTTCAGGTAGCTTATCAAGCATGTCATCAGCCAACCGTTGGACAACAGCCTCGCGGGTCTCTCCACCGCCACCAGAGCTGTCTTTTGGTTGAATGCTGAGAATAGTGTCCAGGCAAGATTTGGCCAGGTTACTCTGGTAACTAGAACACAACAAAAAGAGGTCGATTTCTGAGGGTGTCCGGCTTCAACAAACACTTCATGACAAAAACATAGTTGTCCGCAATTTATTCCTATATACCACTTGCGATCTCGAAAAATAACGTTCTTAAATGTACAGGAAATAGACTGTATCAATGATAGTGGAAAAGTATTAGTTGTTATAGATATGACTCACGTGATGTCTGCGTTAGGATGAAGACCAAACACCTCAGGGGAGTCCACAAGGGGAAGAGTGTCAATGTAGTCCATGTACTGCGGTACTGACGTGCACTTTGGTATGGTGTAACCTTTATAGAAGTTGAAGCTTTGCTGAAACATCGACTCGCTAAACCAAACCTGAAGAGGAATTAGCATGGGAATAGCGGTTTAAAGCTAGGTTACTCGGACGCCAAAAAACAAGAATTCAACTTTTTCTGCCCGCCTTTCAGCCGTTTGTGTATTTAGTAATAAGGAAATATTTGTATGTGAATAGGTAGATACTCGTGTTCTTTCCTGTTGAATGCAGTCAAACTAATTACGATTGGGTTTTTTAGGTCTCATGACCTTTGAATTTGTGATTATCTCGAATCAGTATTATCATTACAATTATCATTTTCCGTGTAACTAATTTTTAACATCATCTCACCATCATTATTATTCTTACTGTTATTTTTAACATCATTAACATTTTAACTTTGATAATTCAGGTATAATTCTGTCAAGAATAAAACTGGTTAAAAAGCTCAGCACAAAGGGGGTTAGTTTCTAACGAAACTGTGGTGCTGAGTCGGTGGGAGAGCATAACAGGATAATTTAGTATTATCAACTCAGTTGATAACGTAAATTGGCCACCATTTCCGTTTCCGTTTCCGTCATCGTCAGGTTTGAAACTCTTAACGTAGGCCAATTCACGTTACCAACTCAGTTGATGATATCAAATTACCTTGCTATACAGCTTAGCAGTTGCTTCTCAGCAAGAGTCATACACCGTGATTCAAATCCCGTTTGGACTCAATCTCAAAGTGAATTAAAAATGTGAATTACCTTGGCAAAGGTGTTTAGCAGTCGTTTGTCGAAGTCATCTGTAACTCTTCCTCCGTACTGCACTTCTCCAAGCATGTACCGCACTGTGTTCCAGGACACGCCTTTTTTGATGTCCATGTCGTCCAGGTGATTTTGAACAAACTGCACACTGGCTGTGAAGTCGGCTTGGTTAAACTCGTAAGGTATATTCCATCCCAATGGCCCATACTTTCGTCGCTCCTGAAGAAAAAAAGGCGGGGGAACGTTTTTGAAAACAGTCCTGTACTTTGAAGCAAAGAGAAACAAATTAAAACTGCTTTGAGGTCGACGTATTTTGAATTCGTCAAAACTTTTGGGCAATCCTTTTTGAGTTTCAACAATAAGCTACATTTTAAATAAGGTGGTTCTCTGGTTCAAAAAAGGATCAATAATGCTCCCCTAGGAGAACCTAATTTTTTATATGAATCAGAAAGCGTCACTGTATCCTACATTGTTAAGCTCACATGGTGACGCCTTCCCGGCTGTCGCTCCAGTTCATTGCACTTAAAAGGAAGAACTCTCGAGCAAATACAATACAATCTCTTGATTTCTCGAGCAAATACAAAAAGGGAAACTTTAGTATGAACATAAAAAATTCGCCAACATGTAAGAGAACAGATGATCACCTGATTGCAATGCCACATACATCAATACTGGAACTGAAGTCAGCAAACAACTTCAAACGTAATAAATGACAAAACTTAGATTCTAACCTGAACAGTTGAATGCAGAAAAGCCACTGCGTACAACATCGGTTTCCACTGAGGAAGGTTGCTGACATCAAGTTGGTCTTGACTGATACCTGAAAATACAGTGAATTGCCGGAACTAAGGAAACATTCATAACGGTAGGTAAATAAAATAAGGTAAGAAAACGAGTGTTCTTAACCCTTTGACCCCTAAGAGTGATTAACATCAAATTTCTCCTTTCATTATCACCACTGAATCACACATTAGGATCATGGGAATTAAGGAAATGATCACCAACTAAAGAAGCTCTTGACTGTTGAACAAATTCTCTATGTCAGCACCTTAAGAAATGTATAGAGATTAGTATGGAGAATATGTATAATGATATTAGGGTGTAAAGGGTTAATCAACTCACCATTGTAGGTTCGTTTGAGTCCAGCTCGAAGTCCCTGGGGAGGCTCATTGGTGAATTTTATTGACATCTGTCGGTTAAATGTAAGAATAGAGAACATGACCGTGAGTTGCTTAGCATATAATTTTCATTACAGACTAGGAATCGAAATAACTTTCCTTTGATATAATAGTTTATTTATTTCGAAAGGCCGTAACAATCTATATTTTGAAGCATGTGCATAATTTTCTTCTAAATCGTCCTCTGCTTGAAAAGAGTCTTTTTTTCTGGTAAAAACGAAGGGGTTACCGCCTTTAAAAAGAATAAAAGATGAGTGAAAAAACGAAAACGTAGTTTCGATCACAAACCTGCAAGAGGCCAATGGGAAAGTGAATATGTTCTTCTGTGGTCATCCACAATCTGAAAGCGTCGTGAACCTGCTCAGTATCTACAACTGTATCCATTAGCTCATCCATGAACTCTAAACCAAGGTGGCAGTTCTGAAGAAGAGCCCATCCACCCTAAAAGAACAAACAATGCATTTCAATGAACATGTTGTCCTCCAATGTCTGTACTCATTTCTCGTAATCCATGCCCCGGTAGACCTCTTCATCATCATAATACCATTAGTTCTAGTAGAGAGTTACCATGAGAGGTAAATCATTGTAATCCTTAATCAATGTAAGCAACGATGCATACCACGTGAAGTGACGAATCAAAAACTCTACTTTCCATCGTATAACCGACGATTCTCAATACCAACACAAGTTCTCCATGTACTAGAATGACGAAAACTATCCGAAAAAACTAGCCTGTTAGTAACCCCTTGTTAATGCCTTGATAGTGTCTTTAGCAAGCTGAATACATACTGTTTGCATAAACTGTCCGACTAGTTTTCTGGCATGAATTTCTTGACCTTGTCCCATAGATATAGCACGGCAATCTGTATTTGAAATAAAAATAGATTGGTTTTAGGACATTACAATCAAGTTCATAGTTCTTACTCTAAAACTTATCCAGTCAAGAGAGGACCAGTCTTTCTCCCTATTAAAAAGGCAGTCCGGCCCAAGTTATTTTAAGACTCTAGGTGATAGTGACTGGTCTTCCCTGGAAGGATGGTACATTAACTTCGCGCATTGTAGACTGATGTTCTGTTGAAAAAATCCCGACATCGCATCAAATGTCAATCTTAGAATAACTCGCGTAAAAGGGCTATTGGTTACTTCCAGATCCTCCCTGGATTCCCAAAAACGCAAGTGGGAAGTGGAGAGTGGAAGTGGGTAAGTCGATCTCGTTCCTAAATCTTCGCTTGGTTTGATGCAAGTAACAAGTAAAACTTCGATATCATCTTTGCTAATAAAAATCTCCTTGTCTCATTCATTTCTTACCGAACTTGTGTCTTTTGGCCAAGTTCTCAATGAGACTTGTTGGATCTGAGCCCATGGACAGGAAGTTGATCAGCGGTGTTTTGTTGTCACTCTCTTCCCAAGTCTTCTCCAAATCGAGAATAACGTTCTCAGCGTAGTTGGATCCCATCGACTCGGCGATGTACTTACGCGCCTGCGCCATGGTTCGGTCGGGACACCAAGACCTAATTATTTGAATTAAAGTCATGAAAACCATTATCCGTTAGTATCAGTTTGTGTAAATACAAAATATTTCGCATACACTGCAAACAAATAACCAAGCAATGATCAAGAAGACCAATAAAACTTCGCTCCAAGCAAGTGCTTTGGTAGCTTAGTTATAAGTAGCACTTAATTGGTATCTGAGGGGCGGTTTCGTTCGACGCCCAAAGTTTCCGTCGCCCAGAGCTGAAATTTCTGTAAATACCTTAATTGCATTCTCCCAATTTGTATCCATTACTTAATTACCATCCACAGGACAAATGTGATATATATTTAAAATATTTTTCCCTTTTGTCTGTTTTTTTTTTATTTAGGATTTTTTTGTTTTTAAAGAGCCGTGTTTTCGATGATGAAGTTAATCTTCTCAAAGAATGCTTAATTCGTAGGATAATACCAAACCTGATAAGCAGGAGTTTCCTAAACGTGTCCAACGAGTTGGCATATCCATCGGGAATGTCGGCCTCTTCAGGCGCATCCTTGTCAAACCAGTTTTTCCACTGTTTTTCGTTACGAGCAATCTGAGAGTTAACAAATTTGCACTAATGAAATTGTGGACGTCAGTAAAATAGAAACGTTCTTAGTTTCCTCATTCTGACGCAGCGGGTCGAACATGTTGGCGTTTAACTATTGAAAACGTCTGGAAAATGAAGAGTCGCTAAAAAAATAGATTTGGGAAGCAAGAACCGAAATTTGTAAAAACTGGACACAATTTTAGTCGATTGTTATGCTTGAATTTCAAGGTGGGCGCCATTTTGGATCGTTTGACGTGACATGGCTACACTGTTATCATCAATACAAGAAGCAAATCAAGCTTTGATTTTTTTCTCTGACTGAAAACTTAATACGCATTCGTGCCCAAAATTTTTTCCACTAATAAACACGTGGATTGCAAATAATCAACTTGAAAACTTAAGCTTAATGTCTCACGATGACCCAAGTAAAGAACCTGCAAATGGATTCATACCTGATTCAATATGTCTGAGAATTGCGGCAGTTTACTGAGTTCAACCAAGTTCAACCAGGTCATATCTGTAATCCATCTACAAGGCTTTGGCTGGACAGCTTTCAGGTCCAAAGAAGCTCCACCTTTGATAAGTGTCATGAATTCGCTGTGTTTCACCTGCGGCATGCAATCACCAGTTACGAAAAAACATTCGCCTGGCCTTTTCCAGCAACCTTGCTTAATTTAAGGGGAAGCTAAAACTTTAAGAGACATTCCCTCAGATTTTCATACCCTACTCAGTCCCTCGTGGAAGTTTCCACATCGTTATCAGATACATAAATTTTCCTATTCTAGAGCTCGTGACGAATGTGTATGAATATCTTCCTTTACAAAATTTCCGAATTGGATTTCTAGTGCTCTGATTGGTTCACTCATCTCCGGTTATCATATTTCGAGTCACGTTATATGGAAATGTATTGCGCCAAATGTTGCAGAAGTGGAAAAAGGCTCCAAATATCCAAACGTCCATGAATTATTACAATATGATATATAACGCGCGCTCATGGAATAATTGTTAATTTCTCGACGGTCGAGCTCAAAATATACCATCCGCCTGACTCTCATTAAAGGACACTGTAAGCATTGTAACAGGACGCTCATCACATAGAAACCTAGTCTTGAATATTATACCTTACTATCTTAAATCCTTACAACCCTTTTCTTAATTGTTTACGCAAGGCTGTTATATACCGAAAAGCCCTCCACAGCTAAAATCGAAATCAGTACATTATTGGGTCGGACGCGACAAAAAGAGACAAAGAAGCACTTTTTCAAGTTAAATACTACTGACCTTCTTATTCTGTAGATCAATCTTGAGAGCGAGGAGAAGCGTAAACAGAAACTTGTGATTCTCATACAGACCACGGCACGAGTACCTCCACACTTCGTAGGTCAAGTAATCTATAATGTTGTGTATCCTCTTTGAGGTAATGGGGGATGGTTGAGACCTGAAAAAAATAACCCCATTGTGAGTTGCCATTTGTACCTCAACCACAACTGATCATGAGTCTCTTAAGATACTAGAAAGTTTTAGATAAACGGCCTACTGCGCATTTTATTAAATCAGATTCTCACCTCGCCATGGCGTTGTCGAACAGTCCCAGAAATTGCTTGAGTGAGGTCTGGTACATACAATTCACCATACTCATTTCGACAATCAAGAAGTATAGGATACTGCCACGAGTGGCCACTGAAACATGAGAAACGAAATCAAATATGTTACATTGTCCATACACACTCAAACTTGCAAATGACTAGATAAGATAGAATTAAGTAACGCATAACAATTTTGGCCGCTAAAATGTGTAGAGGACCATTCACTGCAAAACGAAAGTCCTCATTTAGCTTGCAATTTGAGAGGAAAATATTCAAGAAAATGTCGCTGAATGGTTTGTTCCTTCAATAATCCAAAGAATTAAAACAAAGAGAACAAAAAAAGAAATCATCAAATTCTCTCTCGCTGTAATTTCTAAATTCTCCAACTGCATGGACATTGGTTCCTGTTACTCACCAGGCCTAAACTCTTCTCGTGCGCCATTGATCTTGATCTCTGTGTCAGCGGCAACAACAAGCTTTTGACTGACTTCTTCTGCTGTGGCCTTTGTTGTGCTAAGGACCTCAATCAGTGATTCGTCATCCACAAGGGAACCCTAACATGAAATCAGATCAAGTGATGTAAACAACACGACACGAATCGTCAAATGTACTTGCATTGGTGATAAAACTAAACCAAAACCTGTGCTTTAAAGTGTTCCCTGGATGAGTGATTGCTACAGCGAGATTCAACGTGGTAAACATGTGTTGGTGTTAGTTATACAACTGAACTCAAGAACTGAGCCCAAACTTTGCCCTGTCGCTTAATAGCTGCAAAGAGAGCCAGCGTATTATAGGGAAACATTCACGTTTATCATCCAACAAAAACGAATGACTAAGGTACACAACAATAAATAATAATTCACACCTGAGTGCTTGTAAGTCTGTAGAGCAAATTATCTTCCAATTCTTTCATCTTCCTCTTGTTAGAAGCCACGTCCTCCATGAGTTTCGTTCGCTCAGCTTCCAATTCCTAGAGATCCGTGATAACACTTACATTACATTCCCAATATTCAACTTTAAACATTATGAGTTGGGTGACAATTACCTGGAAGAAATTTCTTTTTTTAGGCTTCCTTTTAGAAGGGGAAGGGGACAACTTACGTTTTTTTTCCGAAGTAACGGAGTCTAAAATGCAGAATGGACAAAAAGGCTAAACTCGAGTTCTAAGGAAAGGCAACTTACCGCTTTCTCAGTAAGGATGACGCGACCAAGCAACTGATCTTCCAAGCCCTTCATAGTTACAGTAAAGTCAATAATGGACGTCCGAGCACTTATCTGTTAACAAAGCATACGAATAAGGAAAATCAACGTATGTACGTGGAAAATATAATTCTTTTATTATCGAATTGTTGACAAGATAAAAATAGAGGAACGGCTGAGGTATTCATTTTAGCTGAACAGTGTTCCTAGGAACGTTCCTATACAAAGTCTTAAAATAACGAGTGACTGACTGACCCTTCACCCTTATGATGTTGCATATATGTATTACATTAACCAGATAGGATCTTAAGTTGGAAGTGCTTAGGTTTTTACGCATATTTAGGTTTTTAAGAATTACTTTGTATTTAATGTTAGTTTTAACACCAACACAAGCTTTTGAGCTTTACTCCCCGTAGTGTTAAAAGTTTTTTATGTACCAAAATTCATATTAAATTCTTTTCAAACGTTTTCTGAAAAGGATATCGCTTATGTGAGATCAAGTACCCAAATTTTAGTGAGTTAATTTCCGGGTGCATTTTGTAACTGACAGCAGTCACTCACCTCAGGTGTGTATGCAGGGTTAGAGAGTTTCGTCGTGATGTATAACATAAAGCCTTTCATGACATCAATCTCTTTGTCTCCAACTTTCACTTTTAGCGTGCTTCCAGTTTTGATGAAATTTTTCTCCAACACGTTATCCAAAGCTGGGTCCAGTTCTTCGCCCACGTCCTCGATGAGCATTGGTCTTCCCAACGATAAGCTGTCTTCGAGATGATTTCGGAAATACTTGTGGTTGAGGGAGGTCAACTGTCAAGAGAAAAATCACTAGGCTGTAACAGCGGGTTACTTTTGGGTGAGAACAATTCTCAAACTACAATCGTACTCCTTCAAGGCTATAAAATTCCATGACTCTCCAAAATCTTTACCAGAAATATTTTAATTTTTTTCCAAATTCAAAGATTGATCGATAATTCAGCTTAGAACCATTGCACTACAGTATTTTTGCTTTCGAGTTCTTACAAAGATCATTTTCAGCTATTTATCTTTACTTTCCACAAATTAAATTTCAATGTTTTTGTACTTTTCCCACGACCCGTTAAAACCCTGAAGTAGTCACCTTTCTTTAGTGATTTCGCCGAAAAATATCAAGTCCTCTCACCTGTAACTGACTATCCTTTTCCCTGTTTTTAATCCAAGCTTTCCCTTGGCCTTGTGGATCTATCAGCAGAGGGAAGCGCGTTGCCTTGGTAACGATGATACCATTTTGCACCGAGAGTTCATCGTTTGGTAAACCTTGAAGGTTCCATTCTCCCACCTAAAAGAGGAAAATACGTTAGACCTTATCGATAGGTTTGCTGGATGAAAATAAAACCGTAGCATTTTTCAGTCCTGGCTTGATGGTACCGGCTTAAGAGCAGAGGACATTCAATAGAATGAAAGATGGTTCTTTGATAGTTGCATTACGTTATTGAGTTGCGAAGGATTACTTTTCGCGACGTTCTGATCGTTGTACTGCTAAATTTTTGTAAGGCGATGAGGTAAATTGATTACGTGTTGTTATATACACGGCAGGTTTGTTAACTGCTACGTGTGTGTTTTGCCCTACTTTCATTGGTTAATAACAATCCCTAATATTCCAGCAACAAGGCTTTGGTCTCTCGCTTATACCACTCTGTTCTCAATCAGTTATGCTTCTTGGCAGTAAACTTCATGGCGGTTAAACGTTCTGTTATCTACTGTCTTTTCTCCTGTTTCGCTACGTTGCATTGTTTTGCGCTGTGGTGTGGTGTGATTTTAGCATTGTTCCGTTTCTAACTGTTTATATCTTACCGTTGCTGCATCAACCAGCATGGCCGTGACATTCAGATTGGCGGTGAAGGGGATCTTGCGTGACTTCATGTCCTTTTGCCATTTCCCCATCAACATATCTCGGAACTCTTGGTTAAAGGGACCAGAGTAGGAAAGGAATCCGGTACAAAGCAACACATCGCCGACCAGTCTGTGAAAAAATAACACGCTTACTAAATTGGACACAAGACGGCATTTCTTCGACAAACTTTTCCCTCGATAATTTTTTCTCTAGCAAGTCCCCTCGTCGAAAAAATGACTGCCACTTTTAGAGCATCATGAACAGAGTTTCAATTCTCGTCTCCCAAACGTATTCCTCGCTCGTATCTGGGACTATCGCACCTGCGCTTGACTAACATAATTATTAAGAACTTCAGTAAGGAATTCTTACGGAAGTCGGTACATGTTTTTGAAACAATTAAAAATCAACAAACGTATCGAATATCAGGTTTCCTTTACCTTCCAATCTGAGCCTCAAACTCTTTGCTCTGTTCAGTCCATCTTTCCTTCTCTCCTCCTAATCCACCAATCAGAGTGGAGGCTGCCAACATCTTCCGTCGGCAAGTCTCTGCGTCATCCAGAAGATCCTGTTCAAAACGAGATAAAGCAGTTTCCTCTCAAATTTAGACTTTAAAACAACTAAGCTTCTTTCTATACAAAATCAAAATCTTGGAATTAGTACAACAAGAAGTGAAGATAAAGCTTTCAAGAAATTTGATCATTACTCGAGCTGATGTCATTTGCAGCAGTCTTTTGAAAATGTTTTCGCTCTTGGTCAAAAGGACTTTCTCATCTTAAGGCAAACTGCTTGAGCGTTAAAAGTTTCTCTTCCCTTTTGTTCAACTTTACAGTGTTGGGGTGAATTTCTTGACAATTCAGAAACACTTTTCTGTTTTAAAAAAATCACTGATCTTAGTAAAATCAGACGCAGTGGAGAAGCACTCAACTCAGTAAACACATCAATTACATTTCCTGGTTCCCTTTCTTTTCTTACATTCCATTAATTATAGCTAAATGGGACGTAACAGTGAAGTGCCTAACTTAACACAAACCCGAAAAGTCCTTTTAGCGTGAGCAAATATTACCTGTTTTTCTTGCACTGCCTTGTCATATAAAGCCTGTACTTTATCCAGCTCAGCCTGTTTGGCGTCCAGTTGCGCCTGCGCCACATTCAGGTCATTTTGGGCCACGCTCAGTTTGGCCTCTTGGATTGTTAAGTTTGCCTGTAAGCCAAAGGTTGGCGGAAAATTAGTGACTAAAAGATAACAAGTAAAGTATAAAAACAAGACTAAATCCAGTTGCTGCAGGAGCTAATCTCCGTATGCGGAGCGGAAGCGACTACGAGTGCTACTCCTTCTTGATTGGGCATTGGTCAATTGCAGATCATCTCCAAACTGTTCGTCAGGTTTCTCTGAGAGCTGGCAGGCGGTACCAATTCAAGCTCCTCAGTGAAGTGTTTTGCTCCCAAACAGATCACTGTGAGCGGCCGAGCGAGTACTCAAACAGGACCACTTTGATCCTTCGAAGAAAATGGATTGGTCCTCTAGCGGACAGCAAGGCTTATGTTATAGGTAATGTTATCGTTCATCGTGGTTCAGTTATAGATTAAGGCTTCTTTTGAGGAAAATTCTGTTCTGAATCTCCACCACATCAGCTCTTGTTTCTTGAGTGATTCTCACCGATGACAATATTGATACAGGAAAGAAATTTACCTTAAGTGGGAGAACTTCTTTATTGATTCCAAAGAAAGTTGACATAGCATTCGTCCAGGAGCAAAGACCAGCTACATCCCCGCAAACCTGTTTACGGAATGTTCAACAATGCTTAATTCAATAGCCTTTGAATCATTCTCTAGAATCACATTTACCTAGAACTTCAGTATAGTGACAAAGACCCAGGAACTGGTCTTTCACGACTATTATGTGTAGCCACACGTACACTAAATTTCATTCCTTACACAAGAAGCTACAGAAGAATTTTCAGCCGTTACGAACCCGTTTAGCGGTTTCCATATTATAATCTTCCATTTCCAAATAAGGAGCTAAGAGTTCGACCATTTCGTCGTTGATTGTGTCTTTCGGAAACGCTTGTAGCGACTGCAGGAAGTTTGACTGACTCATTGTCTGAAATAAAGAAACATTTTATGGGCATTCGTGTCCTCGTAGGACAGTATTCTAAGAAAGGGAAGAAAGATTCCCTTTTTAAAAAACAAACACGCTAAATTTTATCGTGATCACGAAGTTACAGAGTGATTTAAAATAAACAAAAGAAATTCATGTGACACCCCTGGTACACGAAAGTGTGACTACCAAGCAGAGTACTACTTTATTAAAGGTGATCGATTCAGAGTTCACAGAAATCACCTTTTTGACTCCTGACAATAGATTATGTCCTTCAAAGAAACCTAAGTGGCGATGTAATTCCAATCGCCAAAACAAAACTAAAGTCTGCAACTTACCCAACGCACAACTCGTTGCAATTATAACTCTTCTGAAGGTCAAATAAAACTCGAGTATTTTCCAGTGTCTTAGGACCCTCACATTTTCCGTAAGCTTTAAGGCAAAAGAGCCTGATTCGTATCCACATAAAAGCCTTTCATCATTACCTTCAATGACTCGGCCCATGATGGCTTCACAGAGTTCCTCTCAGCATCAAACGCCACTGGATCAATCCTCTTTCGAAACAAGATCAAAACGCAGTCCATAATGCGCATGATCAAATGGGGCGGTTTAGGAAGCTTCCGGACCGTGGCGATATGGCTGGCTTTGATGGTCTGGTGAATAATGTAAGGGAGGCAGTTAAGCACACTCGTGAACTGATAAAAAAAAAACAAAAAAATCAACAAGCTCACTCACCTGTAAGGCAGCCTCTGCCTCTTCCAGCGCTGGTCTAGCAGCTTCCAGTTTTTCTTCAGCAACTGCTTTGTCAGCCTGAGAAAATATAAACGATAGAAAGTTATACAAGGAAGTATTATCTTCAGCTCCGAGAGTGCAATACTTCATTCAGGTAATGCAAGATAATAAATCATGATAGCAAGGAAAAGTCCTAAAAATTTTGTTTGTGGGAAAAAAAAGTATGAGCCCACGGAACTTGAGCACCAGCCAGTTCCGATTTTACAATAGGTTGCCCAACCTACAGTGCTACGGTTATTTATTATCATTATATGTGAAAGACAGTCCTGTATCTTGCTTAGGTAAGCAGAGTCCAATGCATTCTGTCAGGAGATAAATATTGGTTAGGAAAGATGGTCAATTTCAAATTCCAAATAAGAAGCTTTTAAACATTTGGAAAGAGCGATAGATAATGGTCAAAGTAACAAAGATTATCATTCCTTTCATTCAAGAGTTTTAAAAACCTCTCATCTTACAGCGATGTCGTCGACAATAGCTTGTGCTTTGTCTTTGACTTTCTGGACTTGAGCTTTAACTTTTTCAGCTGCTTGTGCTTTGACTGTAACCTCTTTCAACACCTAGCAGGCATAGAAAGATGAAGTCGTGAGTAATTGTATTCTTGCGCTTAAAATCATCTCAGCTCGTCTGTCCCAACAAAGTGACACATCGTCATCTTCACAATAACGCAAGCACTAAAAACTCTTGCACGATAAATGAATCATATAAACTCATGGATATCAGTGGACTAAGCCTACTACATCAGCTGAATCTCTTCATGACAAGAGCAAATACTCTCAAAACAAACGACCTTACCAAGTCGGCCTTCTCGGACGCCACAGCGAGTTCTTTTTCTTTCACAGCCAACTCTTTGGACAGCTGCGCTACTGATTCACTAGCTTCCATGAGTTTAGCTAAGCCTGTATTCATCCTTCTTGCCAACTCGCCTATCTCCTCTCGTTTCTCGCTGTATATCGTCTTGTACCCGTTTATGAAAGAGAGATACGATTTTGGAGTGACGTGTGTCGCTCGACGGTATCTACAAAAAAGAAACAAACGTAAGTATTTGTGAGAAACAAAACAAAACAAGAAAAAAAAACAAGAAAACAACAAAGGTTTAGTTATCAATATCAAAGAAGTTATAGTAGAATAATTTAAGTCGTTTTATGCGTACTATAAGGGGCACCACGAAATTCACAGTTTAGCAGGAAATGGTAAGAGCAAACCATGAAAGAAACTGGAAGATTCTGCATGCAAAAGATCGATACAGATTCCAAACGACTATTTGAGAATTACAGACAAATAAAATACCTCATTTACACCAACAATACATGTTTAATAAAACCGGGTTTTACTGATTGAAAATCAGAAAGAGAGATAGCAAAACTGACTTTTCCATAGGTTTCAAGTTGTCACTAAATTTTATTCTCAAGGTGATAAATTTGAAGTCGAAAATCATCGCTTTAAGCAGCTTTTATAAAGAAAATATATTTCAACCGTGTTTAACAAAGTAGCTTTTAAACATGTTTGTGCTTTGGCGTGATAGGGGTATAAATCTGTCAAGATTAAAGAGCCGTGGTGTAACTCCATATTATCATAGAAAACACCGCTAGCCGAAGCTTAAGGCGTATAAAGGTAAATACAATTCGCACCACTTAACTCCCTAGCTGCGGAAGTGCCACGTTTTGCTTACATTATTTTCTACCTCGTCGTCATGTTCACATATATACTGTTGATCAGATTTAGCACTCTAACCTTTGGAAGTAATCTGTGCAGCTTATGGCGACACCGTCATGGAATATTCCCATGGCCTGCACCACTTGCTTTTTGACCTCCTCCGCACACACAATTTCAAAGTTTGATAGGAAATGGTGTGCCACGGCAATCAACGCATCTTTAGGCCAGCGGCTGAACCAGTCCATTGTGCAGCCACTGATAAGACCTGGAAATTTCAGGGATCTGTTTCGGAATTTCTCCCCGACCTATGAAGAATAAAATAACACCACAACCAGATTAATGGTTTTTCCGTCAGCGTCTTTTTAGTTTTGTTATTTTCATTCGAGCCTCGCAAGCATTAGAGAATTAAAGTGGGTTATGCTTGGAAAACCCATCTTACTCCCTCCGCTAATAAAGTTAGTGCCATACGAAACCGTTTGCCATTTGTCACTTGCGCTTTCTCCAGCGTTCGGCCAATCACACATATTTATGTCACGCTTTGATTAGTTTCCTGTTGTATTTTCCTTTGTTCTGATTGGCTATTCTGATTTTTTAACGAAGTCCAATAGAAAAGCGCCCAAACACCAGACGGAACGCAAAAAAACGCTTACCGGTGAAAAGCACAGTACCACATGTAGATTATGCTTCGCACGCGTCAAAAAATAGTCGTACAGATTTTCTCCGGTGGGTGGTCGTCTTGGAAACTCTTTCTTCATCACAGGAATCAGCTCGCTGCAGATTTCGTCAATCTCATCACGAGCGAACAGATTTGAGATTTCTCCTGAGGACAACAAGTTATTGAGGTACTCGAGGAAGCCCTCTTCCTTGATTTCCTGGTCAGTGAAGATGAAGGTTATCCCTTGGCCCTGCATTCCTGCCACTCTGTACAGATACTTTAAGTCCTCCATTAGATTGGTGGAACTGTAAGACCTGAAAAATATTGGGAAAAGATCAGGGTAAAGTCTGTACTCGAGCCAAGCAGCCCAACCTCCCGAGCTTATCCCGGTTTCCATGTAGCATAAAGCAACTGGGAGTGTTACTACTTCCCCCTGGATGGGATGCTAGTGAAACGCAAGGTAAACCTCCCAGCATTTTATCAATCTTCTATAGCACCTGTACCCATTTATACTCCTGGGTGGAGAGTGGCACTGTGAAAGTAAAGTGTTTTCCTCGAGAACACAATGAGCCGGCCAGGATTTGAATCCGGACTTCTTTCCCAGAGTCCAGTGCATGTGTTTGGAAATAACTGCATTGATGGACCAGTCAGTGACGTTTTGTTTATTTTAATGTCATCCTATGTGGACACCGACCGACTGACATTTAAGTTGGACTGACTTACACAAAACAATTACTGGTAAACTAAAGGTACCACGGATACACTCATTGCATATTGCCTGCTTAGGGAGAAAAGAATACTGATGATGTATTAATGAATGCATGGCGGAAACACGGAATGCGTAATTATCAGGTTTACCAACTCAATCATCAAATTACCGACTAAAATTGCATAACGCAAAGAGAGATATGACTTTATGGCTTACTTAAAGATGCAATTCAAAAAATCAAACATTACCTGGTTAGAGTAATCTGGAATGTCTTGTAACCGGCGATGAATGACGCCAAACGAGTCAAGCTTTGTTTCCCTGAACCTCCAACACCCACAAGAAGGGCGTTTTCCCCGCGGGGTACGAATAATACGGGACACCTTATAGGGAATAAAAAAAAGTATCAAAGGAGTTTTGGATGTTCTTCTATGCACATATGCATACTGATGTAAGGATTTAAAGGATTAAGGTAGGACTAGGATGGTTAGGATTAACACTAATTGCAACTCTGAAAACTTTAAAAACTGTGAGCTATGTTTTCGAGATGGTAAAGATAAACTGATGGACAAACTCCTATTAATTGATTAACTTGGTGTTCTTCCAAGAGCCTTTAAAATCAAGGATCGTTACAAACCCGCATGAGATGAATCATGGCGTCTCTGAAGAACACCAAGTCCATTCCTGCTCCTCTAATGCTCTCATTGTACTGCTCCAGGTAAAACTGTAGTCTTTCTTCAAGACCTTCAAACGATGGGATCTTCACAAAAATAGATAAAAGCAATGAGAAAAATTCAAAACAAAAATAACACACACCACAATTCAATGGAAACAAAAGTTTGGAATATCCTCTGCCAGTATCATTTACAATAAACCCTACCCAAAAAAAGGTTTGCAACAGCAACGGAAATACAGCTTAAAGGAATTATGTGTTACCAGTTCATAGACCTTTGGAGTTTCAAAATCGGCGTCCTCAGGTTCGTCTCCTGTGGCTTCTGGTGCATCCCTATGTAATTTCAATTAATGAGTAAAATTTAAATGATTTTTTAAATAACAAAACAGTGGAAACAACTTGTGACTACGATATAGTGTCTAATGCAATCAACCCATGAAATGAAGCAAACTACACGGGAAGGGTGTTGTTGAGGCTCTATTGAAATAGTTTCTTCGCTGTCTTCTGTCTTTACACTTTATGCTCTTACAGTGAGGTACTATTCTCCCCTCCCCTCCCCACCCCCCTCCCCTCCACAACTTAACGACTTCACTAGAGAAATGTTGTCATTAAGTTTCCAAATGAAAATTTTTAGTAGAAAAGAAAAGGAAGTGGCAATTCGACAAGGGAAGTGCTAATCCATAAAACACAACTGAGGAATAAACCTTAAAAAGTCCACAAGATACGGCATGTTTTCAGTCATGGCTTGCATGTCTTCGCCCAATTCTTCGCCGATGACTCGTTTCATCGTCTTCTCAAACCAGTCTTTGTCAGGCTGATTTGTGAAACGGTCGGAAATTACTCGGATGCATTCGTGCTTCCATAAGGCCATTAAGGCCTCCTGGGTCGATACTACTTCGGAGACGCAGTAAAGGATGCCTTGCCAAATCCTGGACAAGTCTCGCAAGTTAAAGATGTAATGAAACTTGGCTGGCGTAGGAAGCATTTTAATCTAACGTTGAAATAAAAGACAAGGTTACTTAAAAGGGGACGAGCACACCTGCTGTGGTATGAAGGGGCTTATTGCATGACTGTTAAGAGTTATATCCGTGTTAAGTAAGACAAGATAATTAAAATTAAACCAGATAGAGCTTGAAGACTGGAGAGAACGAACGAAAGAACCCACCACGGAATAAAATAATAAAAGAAGCAACGTCAATACCTTGGTAAGTTGCCATAGCCTACGAGTGCAAGGCACGAGGTTCCTCGCTAATTCTTGCACGATACTTGGAAAACCACGCTCGGACAAAAATGTCCGGATCCAATTACACCTTGATAAAAAGGAAACATTCAATAAGAACAAAATTCGAAGAAAGTCAGGTTCGTGCGGATGATTTCACGAAATGAGAGATTTAGGAGCGCTCTCCGTTACAGGTAACGCAATTTTTAAATTGATTTTTTGCGTGGTTTCAAATAATTTCTTGGAAATTTGACAAAGATTTTTATCCTTTAGCGTAGATCAGAGCTTCTGACTCGATACCTAGTTACGATGGTGAAATAGAGAAGTAAAAATGTGGCCTCAATCAATCACTGTAAGCAACAGAAGCAAACCAATTAAAACTAGACGAAAAACAAGTTGAATTCCATACCAAATATCTTATCGATTGAGCTGTTACTCGGCAGAGTACAATTGAACACACTGAACTGCCTCTTGAGTCTTTGTGGGATGTCATTTCGCCTCCTCCTGGGTGAATCATGGCAGCCAGGAACTGAATGTCTGCCAAGTTTGTGAAGTCACCGGGCTTCTCCAGGTTATAGAAACCTTTGGTCTCCATCACTGACGAACTATTTCATTTGTTACCTGAGGAATTGCAACAACGGCTGTGAGTAGCAAAGGAAATATGGAATCGGGAAAAATAAATGTAACGTTAGGTTGCCTATCTGAACACCAAATGCTTGGTTCTAATGCCACAGAAGAAGCAAGAGCAGTGGTGGATCCAGACCTTGAGCTAGGGGGGGAACCCTGTTTTTTGTCACTTGCCCTGCCGGCTTTTCTACCATCTGTGATTCTTTCTTTTTATACCCAAAATAACGGGGGGAGGGAGGGGGCGGGCCTCCCGGGCCCCTCCCTTAGATCCACTTCTGAAGAGGCACCAATAAACACTCGCGATCATAGATTTCTTCTAAGATAAACAGCTGAGCTACAGAGAACTCGTTGACAAGGTAGGGCCCGCTTTGCCAACAATTCTACTCATCCACCTTGGAACGTCGAAAGAACGACACATATAACAAACGAAAGTAAAAACTTCATCAGCGCCAAGCAAAAACTAAGAGCTTCATGTCATATTCGTTTTTCTGCGGTGAGGGGATTCATAATTTATGATCGCTCAACGAGATAACAATCATAGAGGAAATACGTTTGGAAATATATACAAACCTGATCACCCCATTCGTTGATAATCGGCATGTTAACATCGTCAATGAACACAGTCATCTTCTTGCCAGCTGGTGGTCCATATGTGTTTCCCATTCGCTTGTCCACGTAGCTCTCGATTGTTCTTTGGAACATCAAGGGAGTGGAGGCCGAAGAGAAGTTAAAGCTCTTGCTTAAATGTCTCTCAGGATCATATTTACCCATGTTGCCTTTGATCATGACTGTCTTAGCTGTACCTTGCTCTCCAATTAACAGAGCCGCCTAGAAGATGCAAAGAGAAGCTAATAATTTAACTTCGAAACTTCATCGCCAAGCTAAGTGAAAAATCGATTCACAACACTTATCACCAACTACGTGCCAAAAAATGAGCAAAATATACTGCCGGGAACTTATCTTCAATGAAATGTAAATGTTAACATGTGCAAAAGGAAGAACATATCAAAAACCAAAACAAAACAGTATAAACAAAAGGAAAAACAGGGACAAACAGAAACAGATAAGAAAAGTACAAACCTTTCCCTGGTTGGACACCACCTGAATGAGGTAATCAGTACGCACATTATCCACGTTTGGAACAAGAATAGACAGGAAATCGGGCTATGATCCTTTGGATAAATGTACTCCTCCACTCGTGTATTCCAGTGTTCCCACTCACCTAGGGAAAATTTTTAGAAAAGTTTCGAACGAGTAGGTATGACCGATTGATAAAACCTCAACTCCACCGCGAGTGTTTGCATTTTATGTGGCATTCGATTGAAATGAATCCCATGGTGGAAAGAGACACATTGACTCATTTCAGTGATAAACAGTACCTAACCCCCACAACGCATTCAGATCGTCTGTAGTACCTGGAAAGACGTAGGTCATCATTTTGGTTTTGTTTGTTTCTTGTTTTTTTGTTTTTTGTTTTTTTTTGTTTGTTTTGTTCTGTTGGCTCGTTTGTCTCGATTGGAAAACAAGTGTTTAAGTAATATGGTACTGAAAAACCTCTCCAGCTTCTTCTTGATGTAAAATCCGAATTTGGTATGAATCAGTTACCTCCTTCGCTCACAAGAAACTCAAAAATGGTGTCCTGTGATCCTTCGGCAATAGGAGGTAAGTCAAGTTCAAAGTTTGTTCGGGCGAATTCCTCCATCTTCGCGCGATCGTCAAGCTCCAACAGAGCTCCCACACTCCACATGACACAGAAGATGTACAGCCGCTCCAGATGAGATGCGGACACATTCGAACCATCCTCTTTCCGGGGAATAAGCCCCTCGAGTAGGGTAGTGGCCTGGTATTCAGTCAAAAGCAACAAATAATGAGAAGGGAATCGAAAGTGTAGGAAGCAATTTTCATCGGAAGGTCGCAAGGTACGTGGGGCAGAATTAGGTGTTTTTCTTATGAATAAAGGGGGTAAGTTTCTAAAGAAACTGTGGTGCTGCGTCGGTGGGAGCGTATAGCAGGTAATTTAGTGTTAACAACTGAAGTGAAAACTTAAATTGGCCACCGTAAGATTTTAAGGCTGACGTTTCGGGGCGTTAGCCCTTAGTCAGAGCGATTGTTTTTCGTATGCTTGGTTCGAAGTGCCTAAAATGAAATTGTATATGAATGCCCTCGTAAGCACATGTACATGAAGAGAAGGAAAGAAGTGCAATGTTCAACAGAAAGTTTTTCAATCGCATCCACTCACTTTATCATGGGCTACGGCGCTTTGCTAAATTTCAGCTTGTAGTTTACGTTAAGTACGAACTGTTCTTGAACAAATTTGGTGTTTGTAAAGAGTTCACTCCCCTGTACAATGTAATTGTGCTCCAAAATATCCATCTTGAAGACGCAATTTTCTTGCACATGCGCAAGATCTCGTCAAATGATTTGTCAACAACCCCTTTAAGACGCTCCGCCTCTTGTTCTGGTCGTTATGTTAAGGGCCATGCCTTTGGCAATAGAAACCAAACAAGAGACATAAAAAAATGAAAATTAAAAATCTAAAATGATACTTTAAAAGTCACAAATGGCACGACTGAAATGAACCCCTTAAAACTTCTTACCACTTCGTTATTGCGACCCATTAGCAGGCAAGTGACCCGTCACCGCAATCCATATCAAATGTCGACCTCCTAACTTGGCAAATGTTTGGTCACAATAATCCTCACCTGAAGCAAAGGTCTCCTATTCCAACCCAGATGAGATCATGTACACCATTACCTGTTACGGGACACAGTAAGCTGGTGATGCGTTGTCGATTATTGTGAGGCTCAAAATAATCTTGCACTGAGGTGACATGGGAATGCGATCGCCACATTTGCACAGAGTCAAGGTCGTGTTATCGTCCAGTACACTGTTTAGGTTTTCAATCCAGAGGCATCTACTGGTAGCCGGTCTAACACGATCCAGATTCCGCTCGCCTGGCGTGAACATAACAAAAGGGTTTGGGTATAAAACACGTGGTCCAGAAGGATTTCCTAATGGATTTTCTATGATGAGGGCTGGACATGAGGTTTGACAAGCTTCAAACGCAACTTTCTGCTTTCTAGTCATAACAAAAAAAGTGACAACAAAAACTTAAGGAACGGAATGATCTGTTTCGCAGTGTTTTTACAAGTGTGAATTGCAAGTAAAAACATGTTACGAAAAATTTGACTTGTATTTTAGGCTTCTCTAAGCAATGATATTCGCTTTAGGAATTCATGGCTAAGATTCAACTCATCATTTTCAAAGCATCAAACTGAGTTCGGCTATCAAACTATCGCGAGATGAGTGCACATTGACATTACCTTTTGGAGCATGAGTAACACGTAAGTGCCGGTAGCAGGGTGTAATCTTATAGAAAGGGAAGTCTTACTGTGACCCTATTGGGAATGAGTGTCCCAAAGAATTTCAAAGCTAAAAACTAGGCGATGAAACTGGTTAATTTCTTTTGACGGCTCACAGAACACCTCGTTTCCTTAGCGCTAAGAGTCTTATCTCCATTCAAAAGGGTAGAGAATATTCCATCTGTCCAGATCTTTGTGGCAACATCCTAGCCGCCCAAAACATCTGAGGAGCTGAATAGCCTTGGGTGTTCATTCTCATTTCCCTGTGGGGCGTGCCAGTGTCAGTCATCGCTTTCATCAACACGTGGATACACGCAGTTTTCGCCAGCTCCACTTGGTCTCCAGGACGCATCATTCCGTGGCGCACCCGCTGGGCTCTGCAAATCAACTGCAAGAGATATCAACAAACATGTCAATTTTCCGTCTCATTCACCTGTTCAAGACAGCTGTTTTCCACGGTCGCTGTGCGCTGAACACGGTCAATGGTAAAAAAAAAACTGGGTTAAAAAAAAGTTCAGATCGCAACATTCGCCAATTAATGAGGATTAAAATTAAGCACTTTATTAAAGTGTCCTTTCCGCGTTCAGCTTGGCTGTGGCTTTGCTTTTCTCTAACTCTTTTCCAAGTTTCTATCAGGAACAGCTTTTTTATTGATGCAAAGGCTGTTTGGAAAGGGACGAGTTTGTCAATTTTCCCACGTCTACACCATGTTAAAGGCGTTCCAATCGACACTACCTCACGCGTTGTAAGAAAACATTCCTACCTGGATAAGGTTTGAGTCTCCAAGATGGATGGTGATGAGTCCAGACCTCTTCCACTTGTATTTGGCAATGGCTTGTTCTAAGCTCTGGGTAACCAGCTTTGTCTAACAGCAATGCCAGGGAAGGAGAATCGTTGATAAGACTAAGGAAAAGAGGCCTCGTCTTCGTCGATCTGGAAAAGAAAGAGTATCACATTAAGGTGAAAAAAAAAAGAACGGTTTCAATTACACTAAGATACGCCGGTTAAGGAATTTTAGCAAATTAAAAGCTTGTATTCAGTGATACCATTACTTTTATTCATTTTGAATCTTTCCCATTCTTTTCCTTTTGGTTTATCTTCCATTTCAGAACCAACATTGTATGGTTCTTTTCGTGGTAAAAGTAATTTCGTTCGGTGGGCCAAAAAAAGTTAAATTTTTTATCTTACTTATACAACGGATGTCGAAATCCTCTTTCAAAAAGAGGGACAATTTCCTTTATGAAACAAACAAGGCAAAAATACAAAAAAACCAGAAACTACAGAGAAGGAATAATATTTTTAAATAATATTTGTGACAAGATCTAGTTTCTCTTGGATGTACTATCAACTAAGTTAAGGAGAAATGATCATGAAAGACGTCGTTCACATCCCTTCCGCTTTAGCCCCCGAGAATATTGCGAAAACAAAAGCTAAATACAAAAGAATTCATTTGACATTCTAATCGCCATTGCTAAAGAGGAAGGAGACTGATGGCCAGCACTTGAGAACCGTAATCCAACGTTTTTCAGAGATTGTAGGAAGGACTTACGTCAGATTTAACGACCCGAACTACAGCCATTAAAAACTTACTAGTTTAGAAAGGTTTCATATCCCCTCCAGTAATGTCATCACAAGTGTGTTCTCGCTGTCTCCAACACTCAACCGCTTCGCTGCGCCAAGGGTTCTCAAAACAGACAAATGTTCCTCAAGCCAAAGGCATAGTGAACATGGCACAAAAATACGGTATTGCACTGGATGAAGACACCATCTTAGAAATTTAGGCCGCATTCACCATCAGCGGATTTCTTGCTGACAAGGGCACTATTTGCAAGGGTGCTTTTCATGACAAAGGGTACTTGGTCCAAACAGGGGCACTTTTTCTGACCGGCACAAGCCAAGTAAAAAGATGCCATATAATTCCCTTTCTATATAGTAGTGTTCAGAACCACACCGATGGGGAAAGTTCTTGTAAATTCCAGGTATTTTATAGCCACGCGTTGGAAATGGATAATAAGACAAGACCCTAAAAATAATGCTGTAAGATTATCGTGCGTTTTGTAAAAATGATAATGATGATGATGATGATAAGGAAAACGTGTTACTATAATGTGGTGAGGCTGAAAGTTGTTTTAGTTTTACGTCAATACAACAAACAAAAATACAACAAAAACTGGGAAATATTCAATTAAACGTTTTTTTTTCAAGTTACTTTAAAACAGGTGTAGAGAGTGCTCTTCGCACAGTTTGTACAAAGTAAGTGAAAAATTTCATGGCCAGAGTTACATTGTCGATAAAACCACAGATGGCGAGCTTTACACGAATGATGCACTCTGTCGGTCCGGCACAATCCTAGCCACCTGTGCGGAATTGGATTTTCAGGTTCTCAGGGAGTTCCTGCCTCCAGCGTAACCAGGGTTCATAGTCAAGAAAATTCCTGACAATTAATGACAAATACGTTTGTCGATCCAACACATCACACGATTTTTCATAATACCTCTAAAGTGGAGATGTGCACCCATCTGTAAGAAGGGAGCGAAAATCATCGAGTCAAATTACCGAAGTATGGGTGCCTATCGACCACAGCGCCAGCTAGAAGAATATGAACTGCCTCCTCTCTTTCTTGCACATAAGGACGCGGAGATCGGTGTGCAGCCACTGAGAACCACTGGGAGGTCAATTAAGGTGAAACTCATCGAAAACAGCCCCAGATGCCGGACGGGCCCAGTCCTGAAACAAACCACAGAAATTTAGCTGGTTTGTAACAACTTGCATCCATAGATCTGATGCGAAATTCTTCCTAGCAGTGTTATAAATTCTTTTGCATATTACGTTAGGAGAACTGGTGTTACATCGGTGAAAGCAGCCTGAACCAGGCAGGGTGTCGGTTCTCATAACCCGACTCATCCAGCATTCCTTGAGGATTTTTCGTGTTAGTTAAGGGATTAAACTTATCATAATTAACAATATGCTTGTTTTTGACTATTAACAATAAATATAGAGAAAAGGATACTCTTTTTCGTATGAGTTGCATGAAAAGGTAGAGTAGGTAATGACCAACTGTGATCATCCACGAAAATTCTGATTGTCCCAGCCATGATTCACTTAACAGAAACACTAAAAAACGTCTGCAGATATAATGTATCCTTACCTTTGAAAATTCGCCCCAGACCTCGGTCTCCATCTGATCCGCGCAATGAATAAAAACCACGTACTTTCCGAGAGCATTTTCCCATGTCTTTGGTGGTTTCTACGCGAGAGGTAAATTAGTGTAAACATTAGAAGTTGTAAATTGCAAGTTATAGTACTCTAGGACTGGTAATCACCGAATAGACTTCTGTCCGATGAACACAGCAGACCAAATCTAAAATTTACATAAGATACAGCTGAAGGGTAGATGAGGTTTTAGGGTTGGACGGGCGACCCGAGTCCAAAGACTCACTTGTAAATACTGAACTGGTTGCCTTTTTCACTTAGGAGTTTCAAATTTGTTTTTTCATTTGGATTACTTGTTTCCGTGCCTTACTCGGCCTCACTTAGAAGGGAGGCAAGGTGTGTAAACACACTCAAAATAAGTCAAGTCAAGGACACCAATGTATTTCAATAGGGCATATCAAACTGTTTTTACAGTTCCAGCCGGTCAAGCCGGCGCACCACCCATGGACATAGCAAGAGCTTGAGCAAAGTAATATACCAGCGATAGGTCAGTGGTGTAATGACAAGTCTTTCTGTGCAGCCGAGAAATTCGTTCTGGTACATGAAGTCTAAATCCGTGATGGAGAGCTAAACATTGATCGTATCTTCGTTGAAGCTAAAAGCGCATTAGTGTCAGCCATTCAAAGTCTGTTGGCGACTTACTGTGCTACGACACTGTAAAAAAGAACAAGGAAACACTAGTGTTGAATGCGGTGGCCTTCCCCAAAGACCTCGCTCCACTTGCGACGATCTCAATTTATGAGTCCTTTGAAGGTTTTTTAGGTTGCGATAAGTGGAATTTGACTAGAGCAGCATAAGATCTATGGGGGAAAGCACTTCAAACATAGGAAGTATTTGTTGGGTGATAGACTTTTACGAATAAGTCAGACTATTTTACATTAGACTTACTATTGAAAACTCTGATGGTTGAGTTGAGAGCCATAGCGAGGTGAAGTTGGCATGAAACCCAATCTCCGTGGCAAGGATTGGGTTATCGTGTCGAGGTCAAATTCTGCTAGTGTTCAAGCCACTTGTCCGTGTAGTATTCTCAAACTTTACGCACTAAGAGAGAAGGTCTTCTTTTGCAGATTGTTTAAAAAAAAAGCATTAATAAGACAATGCTTGATATCATGATATCATGATATCATGATATCAATTCTTGATGGCATGATATCATGAATTATCAAACTTCGTGTGGTGTTATCTGCCTCAGCCTTCGGCTCAGCAGACAACTGAGACCTCGGCATTGATAATTCATGAGCCATGCTCAAACTCACTCCATAACTGCTAATTCTCGCCTCTCTCAGTAGCGGGAAAAAACTACTGTAGGCAAAGAGCGCTCGGGTACAGTATCATTTTTTTTATATTTCATTGGGGACATTTTAATGCATCAAGAAAGTCTCATAAAGCCAATCATTATTGAGTCTTCAAGTCACTCAACAAATCATCGAAGCTGTCCCTCTGAGGAAACGAATTGTAATCAATGTCTCGACCTGTGTCCTGACTACGTGGTGAGTTCTT